>NC_140170.1:52347389-52349889 GCF_963971535.1 Notolepis coatsorum | reverse complement strand
TTTTGACTGTTTCTGGGAGCCTCTAGTAGTCCAGCAGCTGATGATCGCAGTGTTCTTGCTGGCGTGTAATTTATTAGAGTGTTGGTGATGTAGCTAGGTCCCTGTCCATTTAGAGCTTTGTATGTAAGGAGAAGGACCTTAAAGTCAATTCTAAATGTTACAGGAAGCCAGTGTAAAGCAGCTAAGACTGGACTAATGTGCTCTCTCCTTTTGGTTCTAGTTAGCAGTCGGGCTGCGGAGTTTTGGATTAGCTGAAGCCTCTCTGTGGTTTTCTTAGGGAGACCTGTGCAAAGTGCATTACAGTAGTCTAACCGGCTAGATATGAATGCATGAATTAGCTTCTCAGCATCGTTCTGATTAATAAATGGTCGTACTTTTGCTATATTTCTGAGATGGAAGAACGATGTTTTCGTTACTTTGCTAATATGAGAATTGAAGTTCAGTTCTGAATCTATGATAACCCCGAGACTAGTGACCTCAGATTTGATCCAAGGGGTTAGTCCTCCTAAGTTCTTTATTAACGTTTCTTTTTTAGTTTTGGGGCCGATAATTAGAATTTCAGTTTTGTTCTCATTTAGTAATGGCTTTACAACTGCTGTTTTAAAGGCATCTGGGAAAATACCAGTTCTAAGGGAAGTGTTTATGATATCTAGCACAGGGCTTGAAACACTATTAAACACCCGTTTGAAGAAAGCTGTAGGTATCGGGTCAATGTCTGAGGTGGAGGAGTTACATTCTGAGACAGTTTTGCAGAGTACATCTAATGTGATGCATGTGAAACTTCTCATGGTTACATTGCATGGTTTGCTGCAATCAGCTTTATTTCCATCATGAGTAATGCTGGCCCTGATCAAGGTTATTTTGTTGTTAAAGAATAGTGCAAGTTCTTCACACTTAACTGTTGATGACTGAGGAGGTGTAGGGGCAGTGTTGAGTAGTAGATTAATAGTGGAAAAAAGGATTCTGGAGTTTCCAGCATTTTCTGTAATGATTTTAGAGAAGTAATCTTTCCTTGCTAAGCGGAGCACAGGGTCCCACTCCCACAGGTACAGTAGAGATTCAATGCCTTGCTGCAGGGTCCCACTCCCACAAGTACAGTAGAGATTCAATGCCTTGCTACAGGGTTCTACTCTCACAGGTGTCAGTAGAGATTCAATGCCTTGCTGCAGGGTTCTACTCCCACAGGTACAGTAGATATTCAATGCCTTGCTACAGGGTTCTACTCCCACAGGTGTCAGTGTGTGGTATGAGCATCATTATGATGAGCCATCTGTAAATGTCTCTTAATATGACCTGGTCCATCCTCTCTCTAGGAGGAGACTTTTAGTGCTTGTGAGAGAGCGACCGCCGCTGTGGTAACATGACCCCTAGAAGACTACAGCTACTGTACAAAGTAGCTAGAGGGAGAGGTTTATACACCATTAGCTGGCCCAGTGGCGGCCGCCACTGGGGGGCGCTAGGGCGCCGCCCCCCCTCAGAACCTGCCCTGGTTATATGAGAGAATAACAAGAACAATTATTTTTTAGTTTTTAGTTTTATAGCCCTATAAATAATATAAACATGTTTAAAATGAATAATATTTACTCATTTTAAGTATGTTTGTGTTTCCAATGCACAATATAACGTTAATAATAAAATAATAAATACTCGTTTTCTTGAACAGGAAGTGACTCACTTTTTTTTTTTTTTTTTTTTCTCGGTCCGGGCTAGACGCGATAGCGCTCTGAGTGCGCGTCACTGTGTGATCGCTGTATCCGTAGCAGCCAATCAGTGCGTAACGCGGTGTGCGTTGAAATATGACTATTATGTTGGAATCCGGGCGCGATTTGAAGCGGTCTAGGCAGCAGCAGTCAAGAATTTCTGTAGCCGCATTTCGCGGAGACGCTCTCTGATTGGCCGACGCCAGTATTTTTTTCCGTAGCAGCATTTCGCGGAGACGATCTCTGATTGGCCGAATCCACTTTCTAATGTTCCAATTCTAGCTTATTCTAGCTTGGTAGAGATAGTTGTGTTGTTGTGAGATGCAGCTGTTTGTCTTGGAGCGTGATGGCAAGTTCTTTCAACGGTTAGGCTTAGGCACTCTTTCAAAGTTGGTTAAGGTTAGAGTTTGTCTTAGAGCATGGCGATAGAACACCAGGTAGTTTGCAGGCTGTTCGAGGCGGACATGGACAAAGGCACTCACAGTACTTGTTGGCTATTAACAAGCTATATTATGGATGCAGTGTGGAGGGACATGCATGGACAATGGATGGACATCAACACAGGCTGGATGGACAATGCCATGGAGTGGATATACTTTATCAACAAGCCCCAAGGTAGATTAGCAATATTGTCTCTCTCTCTCTCTCTCTCTCTCTCTCTCTCTCTCTCTCTCTCTCTCTCTCTCTCTCTCTCTCTCAGCCACTCAGATAACGCTTCTCTCTCTCTCTCTCTCAGCCACTCAGCTAACGCTGGCTTCTCTCTCTCTCTCTCTCTCTCTCTCTCTCTCTCTCTCTCTCTC
>NC_140170.1:52336360-52347189 GCF_963971535.1 Notolepis coatsorum | reverse complement strand
AGAGAGAGAGAGAGAGAGAGCGAGAGGCCTCCTGCTGGGGTTCAACCTCCACACACAGAGTAAACTACAGTATGTAAACTACAGCTGGTCTACAGTATGTAAACTACAGTATGTAAACTACAGCTGTCTACAGTATGTAAACTACAGTATGTAAACTACAGCTGGTCTACAGTATGTAAACTACAGTATGTAAACTACAGCTGGCCTACAGTATGTAAACTACAGTATGTAAACTACAGTATGTAAACTACAGCTGGCCTCAGTATGTAAACTACAGTATGTAAACTACAGCTGGCCTACAGTATGTAAACTACAGTATGTAAACTACAGTATGTAAACTACAGATGAAACACAAGCTCCTACAGTATGTAAACTACAGCTGGCCTACAGTATGTAAACTACAGCTGGCCTACAGTATGTAAACTACAGTATGTAAACTACAGTATGTAAACTACAGTATGTAAACTACAGCTGGCCTACAGTATGTAAACTACAGCTGGCCTACAGTATGTAAACTACAGCTGCCTACAGTATGTAAACTACAGTATGTAAACTACAGTATGTAAACTACAGTATGTAAACTACAGCTGGCCTACTGTATGTAAACTACAGTATGTAAACTACAGTATGTAAACTACAGTATGTAAACTACAGTATGTAAACTACAGCTGGCCTACAGTATGTAAACTACAGCTGGCCTACAGTATGTAAACTACAGCTGGCCTACAGTATGTAAACTACAGTATGTAAACTACAGTGTAAACACAGTATGTAAACTACAGCTGACCTACTGTATGTAAACTACAGTATGTAAACTACTGTATGTAAACTACAGCTGGCCTACTGTACCTTCTTTTTGTATGCTAACGCTATTTTGGGAGTTCAGGCGTCAATATGTAAGTAGCCTAGTGCTCTGTTTTAGCACTTCATTGTAAATCATCCCTCAGGGTAAAACTTTATTGTATAGAGAAAGAAGCGTCATGCAGGTCCCTAATGGTTTCATTTTTTTTTTTTTTTTTTTTAACGTCGCTGTGTATGAATGTCTGTTCTATATGCTGTAAACCTCCATTCATTTGATCTCTGAGAGACAGCCCCTTCTCAATCTAGCACCAATTCCTCCTCACACACTGAGAAACTGAGAAAAGAGTGTCCGAGGGTGTGTGGCGGGGGAAGGGCTAGTTCTTCTAGCTCGGGCTTGTCGTGTGAGTTTGCCATACTATGAGGCTATGCTAAATTACAGGTAATCTCTCAGTGTTGTGCGTGGGCTGAACGAACAACATCCGCACCTTTGTGCAAGTTTTATTTTGGGAAGGGGGTGAACAATTAAGTTCCGCACTCAAAAAAAAGTTCCACACGTGTGTTCTGTTAGTGGTTAGAGTAACGTTGTATTCGTTGTGTACTGAACCGAAGGTCCCATACCAAAATGGTTCGGTACGAATACGTGTACCGTTACACCCCTACTGCTTAGTAAGCTTACTATCCCTAGAGCACAGATATCTGCTTAGTAAGCTTACTATCCCTAGAGCACAGATATCTGCTTAGTAAGCTTACTATCCCTAGAGCACAGTGATCTGCTTAGTAAGCTTACTATCCCTAGAGCACAGATATCTGCTTAGTAAGCTTACTATCCCTAGAGCACAGATATCTGCTTAGTAAGCTTACTATCCCTAGAGCACAGATATCTGCTTAGTAAGCTTACTATCCCTAGAGCACAGTGATCTGCTTAGTAAGCTTACTATCCCTAGAGCACAGTGATCTGCTTAGTAAGCTTACTATCCCTAGAGCACAGTGATCTGCTTAGTAAGCTTACTATCCCTAGAGCACAGTGATCTGCTTAGTAAGCTTACTATCCCTAGAGCACAGATATCTGCTTAGTAAGCTTATTATCCCTAGAGCACAGATATCTGCTTAGTAAGCTTACTATCCCTAGAGCACAGATATCTGCTTAGTAAGCTTACTATCCCTAGAGCACAGATATCTGCTTAGTAAGCTTATTATCCCTAGAGCACAGATATCTGCTTAGTAAGCTTACTATCCCTAGAGCACAGATATCTGCTTAGTAAGCTTATTATCCCTAGAGCACAGATATCTGCTTAGTAAGCTTATTATCCCTAGAGCACAGATATCTGCTTAGTAAGCTTACTATCCCTAGAGCACAGATATCTGCTTAGTAAGCTTACTATCCCTAGAGCACAGATATCTGCTTAGTAAGCTTACTATCCCTAGAGCACAGATATCTGCTTAGTAAGCCCATTATCCTGATAGCACAGATGTGCGTTTTTCGTTCAAATGGACAGACAAAAGGCTATAATATCCATTTCTAGATCATGTCACACATGTCAAAAGGATGAGGAAAGAAAGAGCTGGCGAGCTGACAGCATCATAACCTAGAAACATAACCACAATATAGCTTAAACCTCCACCTTGTTTACATTTAATCTACAAGTCGTGTGGTGTGTGTGTGTGTGTGTGTGTGTGTGTGTGTGTGTGTGTGTGTTGACTGTGTGTGTGTGTGTGTGTGTGTGTGTGTGTGTGTGTGTGTGTGTGTGTGTGTGTGTGTGTGTGTGTGTGTGTGTGTGTGTGTGTGTGTGTGTGTGTGTGTGTGTGTGTGTGTGTGTGTGTGAGAGAGTGTTTTTGGAGCTGTTTCAGTCTCATATTTCTACCAGCTGAGATTGATAAGATAGTGAAGCTCAGGCACACACACATTAACACACACCTACACACACACACACACCTACACACACACACACACACACACACACACACACACACCTGCAATGCACATGTTCATACTATGTCTGACTCAAACACACACACACACACACACACACACACACACACACACACACACCTGCAATGCACATGTTCATACTATGTCTGACTCAAACACACACACACACACACACACACACACACACACACACACACACACACACACACACACACACACACACACACACACACACACACACACACACACACACACATGGGACTCCGTGAAAACGAAAATCACTAAAATCTTATCCCATGAGCGGTTAGTGGATGTTAATGGAGGTAAGTTGCTGGTTTGGCTGTATATGTACCACTAGCCGTAGCTAGCTTCATATCACAGCTGTACATGTACTGTACCACTAAGTTTAGCTAGCTTCATATCACAGCTGTATATGTACTGTACCACTAAGTTTAGATAGCTTCATATCACAGCTGTATATGTACCACTGAGTTTAGCTAGCTTCATATCACAGCTGTACATGTACTGTACCACTAAGTTTAGCTAGCTTCATATCACAGCTGTATATGTACCACTAAGTTTAGCTAGCTTCATATCACAGCTGTATATGTACTGTACCACTAAGTTTAGCTAGCTTCATATCACAGCTGTATATGTACCACTAAGTTTAGATAGCTTCATATCACAGCTGTATATGTACCACTAAGTTTAGCTAGCTTCATATCACAGCTGTATATGTACCACTAAGTTTAGCTAGCTTCATATCACAGCTGTATATGTACCACTAAGTTTAGCTAGCTTCATATCACAGCTGTATATGTACCACTAAGTTTAGCTAGCTTCATATCACAGCTGTATATGTACCACTAAGTTTAGCTAGCTTCATATCACAGCTGTATATGTACCACTAAGTTTACCTAGCTTCATATCACAGCTGTATATGTACCACTAAGTTTAGATAGCTTCATATCACAGCTGTATATGTACCACTAAGTTTAGCTAGCTTCATATCACAGCTGTATATGTACCACTAAGTTTAGCTAGCTTCATATCACAGCTGTATATGTACCACTAAGTTTAGCTAGCTTCATATCACAGCTGTATATGTACCACTAAGTTTAGATAGCTTCATATCACAGCTGTATATGTACCACTAAGTTTAGATAGCTTCATATCACAGCTGTATATGTACCACTAAGTTTAGATAGCTTCATATCACAGCTGTATATGTACCACTAAGTTTAGATAGCTTCATATCACAGCTGTATATGTACCACTAAGTTTAGCTAGCTTCATATCACAGCTGTATATGTACCACTAAGTTTAGATAGCTTCATATCACAGCTGTATATGTACCACTAAGTTTAGCTAGCTTCATATCACAGCTGTATATGTACCACTAAGTTTAGATAGCTTCATATCACAGCTGTATATGTACCACTAAGTTTAGCTAGCTTCATATCACAGCTGTATATGTACCACTAAGTTTAGATAGCTTCATATCACAGCTGTATATGTACCACTAAGTTTAGCTAGCTTCATATCACAGCTGTATATGTACCACTAAGTTTAGCTAGCTTCATATCACAGCTGTATATGTACCACTAAGTTTAGATAGCTTCATATCACAGCTGTATATGTACCACTAAGTTTAGCTAGCTTCATATCACAGCTGTATATGTACCACTAAGTTTAGCTAGCTTCATATCACAGCTGTATATGTACCACTAAGTTTAGCTAGCTTCATATCACAGCTGTATATGTACCACTAAGTTTAGATAGCTTCATATCACAGCTGTATATGTACCACTAAGTTTAGATAGCTTCATATCACAGCTGTATATGTACCACTAAGTTTAGATAGCTTCATATCACAGCTGTATATGTACCACTAAGTTTAGATAGCTTCATATCACAGCTGTATATGTACCACTAAGTTTAGCTAGCTTCATATCACAGCTGTATATGTACCACTAAGTTTAGATAGCTTCATATCACAGCTGTATATGTACCACTAAGTTTAGCTAGCTTCATATCACAGCTGTATATGTACCACTAAGTTTAGATAGCTTCATATCACAGCTGTATATGTACCACTAAGTTTAGCTAGCTTCATATCACAGCTGTATATGTACCACTAAGTTTAGATAGCTTCATATCACAGCTGTATATGTACCACTAAGTTTAGCTAGCTTCATATCACAGCTGTATATGTACCACTAAGTTTAGCTAGCTTCATATCACAGCTGTATATGTACCACTAAGTTTAGCTAGCTTCATATCACAGCTGTATATGTACCACTAAGTTTAGCTAGCTTCATATCACAGCTGTATATGTACCACTAAGTTTAGATAGCTTCATATCACAGCTGTATATGTACCACTAAGTTTAGCTAGCTTCATATCACAGCTGTATATGTACCACTAAGTTTAGCTAGCTTCATATCACAGCTGTATATGTACCACTAAGTTTAGCTAGCTTCATATCACAGCTGTATATGTACCACTAAGTTTAGCTAGCTTCATATCACAGCTGTATATGTACCACTAAGTTTAGCTAGCTTCATATCACAGCTGTATATGTACCACTAAGTTTAGCTAGCTTCATATCACAGCTGTATATGTACCACTAAGTTTAGCTAGCTTCATATCACAGCTGTATATGTACCACTAAGTTTAGATAGCTTCATATCACAGCTGTATATGTACCACTAAGTTTAGCTAGCTTCATATCACAGCTGTACATGTACTGTACCACTAAGTTTAGATAGCTTCATATCACAGCTGTATATGTACCACTAAGTTTAGCTAGCTTCATATCACAGCTGTATATGTATCACTAAGTTTAGCTAGCTTCATATCACAGCTGTATATGTACCACTAAGTTTAGCTAGCTTCATATCACAGCTGTATATGTACCACTAAGTTTAGCTAGCTTCATATCACAGCTGTATATGTACCACTAAGTTTAGCTAGCTTCATATCACAGCTGTATATGTACCACTAAGTTTAGCTAGCTTCATATCACAGCTGTATATGTACCACTAAGTTTAGCTAGCTTCATATCACAGCTGTATATGTACCACTAAGTTTAGCTAGCTTCATATCACAGCTGTATATGTACCACTAAGTTTAGATAGCTTCATATCACAGCTGTATATGTACCACTAAGTTTAGCTAGCTTCATATCACAGCTGTATATGTACCACTAAGTTTAGCTAGCTTCATATCACAGCTGTATATGTACCACTAAGTTTAGCTAGCTTCATATCACAGCTGTATATGTACCACTAAGTTTAGCTAGCTTCATATCACAGCTGTATATGTACCACTAAGTTTAGCTAGCTTCATATCACAGCTGTATATGTACCACTAAGTTTAGCTAGCTTCATATCACAGCTGTATATGTACCACTAAGTTTAGCTAGCTTCATATCACAGCTGTATATGTACCACTAAGTTTAGCTAGCTTCATATCACAGCTGTATATGTACCACTAAGTTTAGCTAGCTTCATATCACAGCTGTATATGTACCACTAAGTTTAGCTAGCTTCATATCACAGCTGTATATGTATCACTAAGTTTAGCTAGCTTCATATCACAGCTGTATATGTACCACTAAGTTTAGATAGCTTCATATCACAGCTGGGCAAATGAACATGAACTTCAGATCTCCCGGGTGACGGTACGACGTCATGTAATTTAAGGACACAGCCATGAGCGGTCGCAAATTCCTGAGCTCCCGGAGCCCTCGTCAATACAGCAAGCAAAAGAGATTTTGCGCACATTTTCTCCTCGTTATGTTTTGGATAACGGATTCGTACCTCTACTCAACGATGAAGCATAACCAGACAGAAGAGGAGAGAAGAGCAAAAATAGAAAAGGAGGTACACAGCGACTTTTATTTCCAAAACGGCACGGAGCATAAGCACCTGGCCGTGGGGACAGCGACCGTTCACGCAACATTAACGGCCAATCCTGAAAGAAAGAACAGACCCCCGAATGGCAGAATGGACCGAAAGACCTTTTTGTCCCTTATCCTGCTACTCTCGGGAGACATTCATTTAAACCCAGGCCCGGTCTTGACCAGAACTCAGGCGAGAAGACTTGGTCTGGCAGCGCAAGAAGCGAGGGAGGTTACCATCGCAACCAACATCAACAACTCAACCTGTGGCTACATCCACTGCGCGGACGGCAACTCTTCCCAAATGACGCCGCAGCAGACGAGCACACGTGAGGCAGAGACGAGAGGAGGTGAACCGAGGGTCGAAACCATGACGACCATCCCGACGCGGGATTTAAACATCTCAACGCCCGATAGCCGGCTAGCCAGCGGAGCTAACGGCGAAAACATCCAGGAACAAACCGAGTCCTTTGTTGTACCAGCACGGCGCGGGTCCCGACCCCCCCCTCCCCCCTTCCCACCCACGACAACAAAGCCCCCCCAACCGGCAACCCCACGGACAAATCGCCTGATAAATTAGCCAACCTAGCCAGGCTGGCTATGTTTACCAGCCCAGGAGAACAAAGGGTTGCCGCCAGAAAATACAGGACAAAGGACCCCCCCTCCCCACACACCAACACACAGACCTCACGGAGACAACAACAAAGCCCCCCCCCTCCCTCCCCCACAGCAGCACCAGAAGACAATTACCTGGAACTTGAAGACATCAATAACACAGCTAATAAAAACGGACTACACATCTTTCACCTTAATGTAAACAGCATTAAGCATAAGCTGGACGAAATAAGAAACCTGTTTATGAGCGGTAAGGTAGACTTAATATGCTTTACTGAAACTAAACTTGATCCATCTGTAACAGACCCTGAAATAGAAATAGAGAACTATACTATAGTCCGTAATGACAGAAACCAGTATGGAGGTGGTGTCTGTATGTACATACATAAGGACACCAAATTAATTACCCGTACTGACCTTCATCATGAGACAATTGAAACCGTATGGGTGGAAATTTTATTTGAAAGGGCAAAATCTGTTCTAGTCGGCACAATATACAGACCGCCAGATCAAACTGGCTTTTATGATACTCTGGATGTGTGCTTAGCTGGAGCTGAGGATGCGGAAAAAATTCGTATTGGGGATTGGAACACGGATATGCAACAAAAAGATGCACCCGTCTTCAAATCCTTCAATAGGTTTTGTGATCTGCACGGCCTCAGCCAACTAATCACCCAACCCACAAGGATATGTGAATCAACTCAGACTACCATTGACCTCATACTGACCTCTGACAAGTCCAAGATATCCAATAAAGGGGTTATAGCATGCGGGTTAAGTGATCATTATATGATATTCTGTACCCGCAAAAAGCTAAAACTAAAGGCTGGCTGTCACAAAACAGTCACATCTAGAGACCTCAAAACCTACTCTAGCGAGGCCTTTAACCTTGAACTGGAGAGTCTGGACTGGTCAGATGAACTCAATGGTACACTGGTTGAAGAAACTTGGCTTGGCTTCAAAACCAAATTTTCATCAATACTAAACAACATGGCCCCCCTAAGAACCACCAGGGTAGAAAATCGCGCTGAGCCATGGATGCACACTGAAATACTGACCGCTATGAAAGCCAGAGACAAAAAATGCTCTGAGTTTCGTAAAAGTCAGTCAAAGCTTACCAAAAGCACGAGCAGTGAACTCCAAGACCACGTGACTGAACTCAAACTAGAAAGAAACAGACTAAGAAATGACGTAAACTCCATGATCAAAACTGCTAAAAAAAAATTCATCAATGACAAAACCGAGGAAAACAAAAATAAACCACGTGAACTTTGGAAATTACTCAACAATCAACTAGGCTGCAGTAAAAAACTCAAAACCAGGTTCTCAAACATAAACATAAAGACGGACAACACGCTCATCACAGACAAGCTGGATGTAGCCAATTACTTAAACACTTTCTTCACAAACATAGCCACAACACTGGTAAACAAACTACCCTCCCACTCAGGGCAGTATGGGGTAGAACACATAGTAGCATACTACAAGAACCTAGGCGTCCACAAAGACGACTTCAAACTGGAAATAGTAACTACAGATGAGGTACTCAAAAAACTGAGCGCCCTCCAACCAAACAAGGCCACTGGCCATGACAACATCCCCTCCAAATTCCTCAGAGACTCAGCAGCAGCCATCACCCCAGTCATCACACACATAATAAACCTCTCCATAAAACAGGGACACGTCCCCAAGGACTTCAAAATTGCGAGAGTAACACCCCTGCACAAAAAGGGCAGCAAATTAGACCCGGGTAACTACCGCCCTGTTTCTATCCTTACATCCATCTCGAAAGTCATGGAAAAAATAGTATACGAACAGATCGAAAAGTACCTCGCGGAAAAAAATCTAATCTACGAATTCCAATCTGGCTTCAGAACATCCCACTCCACTGACACATGCCTTCTCTACTTGAACGACCACATCAAACAAGAGGTGGACGCGGGCAAATACTGCGGCATGGTCATGCTGGACCTACAAAAGGCCTTCGACACTGTCAATCACACCATTCTGATTGACAAGCTAAAAGCAATTGGTTTTGATAGTTTATCAGTGAGCTGGATACAATCCTACCTGGAGGGGAGGGAACAGATGGTGGAAGTAAACGGTACCCTATCCCCCCCCCTCACAGTGAGCTGTGGTGTTCCACAAGGAAGCATACTAGGACCGCTACTATTCCTAATTTATGCAAATGACATGTCGTCAGCTTGTGACTGCAACTTGTTCCTGTTTGCGGACGACTCAGCCCTGCTGGTCTCTGACAAGAACAAGTTACAGGTTGAAAAAGCCCTCAGCTCGGAACTAGGCAAAATCTGCATATGGCTCGCCGACAACAAACTATCATTACACATGGGCAAAACAGAGTCCATTCTCTTCGGTTCAAATAACAAACTCAGCAAGACCGACGGCTTCTCGGTTACAGTGGGTGACAATATTATCACAAGGAAAGATGAAATTACCTACCTGGGTTCCATCCTAGAGGCTAATCTTTCCTGTGACAAAATGGCATCCAATGTAATAAAAAAAGTCAACCAACGAACGCGTTTCTTGTACCGGATCTCCTCTCTGGTAAACAAGAATACCCTGAAGACTCTAGCAGGAGCACTCATTCAAGGGTACTACGACTATGCTTGCACCTCATGGTACCAAAGCACCTCAAAGGCACTAAAAAACAAATTACAAACATCTCAAAACAAGCTAGTCAGACTACTACTTGACCTGACTCCTAGAACCCACCTCACCCCTGCCCACTTTGACAACCTAGGATGGCTTAGAGTAGACGACAGAGTACAGCAACTTGCAATGGGACTGGTCTACAAGATACACTACGCGACCAAGATACCCATGTACATGTCAAAATACTTCCCAAAGGTCAGTGAATACCACGATCACAACACCAGAGGGAGCTCCACAAATCATGTAAAACCCAGATTCGGCTCAAACAAGGGACTAAACACGTTTCGCAATTATGCCACATCAATGTGGAACGCCCTGCCTAAAGCTGTAAAGGAATGTGAATCACTACCCACCTTCAAAAACACTCTCAAAAAACACCTACGTGAGACTGCAATTCGAAACTGGCCCCTACAAATGTCCTAACCTAGTTGTACAGTAAATGACCAAGTAAGGCTTTGTCAATATTCCAATGTACAGTGTAAAATGTGTGTGTGTCCCCTTCCCAACCCCCCCCCCCCCCCCCACCTCCAATGTACAGCCCTCACCCAACCCACCCAACCCCACCCCACCCAACCAACCTCCTCCAATGTACAGTTTCTATGCCAAATGTATATACACTCCTTTTCTGGACACTTTTGTATCACAAACAGTACTGTATTTGCAAATCTGATATGTCATAAATGTATAGATGTAGCAGTACTGTCTATCTGTATGTCATGTATGTCATATATGTTATGATGAATTGAAAATGGGGGACCCTGATGTAAACAAGACGAAAGTCTTTCTCTGGTCTGCATCCCCTTAACAATTGTATGTATTGAGCTGTACTGTACTGTACCCATTCTGCAATCTGTTAATAAACTTTTCAATCAATCAATCAATCAATTCAATCAATTCAATCAGACT
>NC_140170.1:52326360-52331360 GCF_963971535.1 Notolepis coatsorum | reverse complement strand
CAGCTCTCGGCATTGCTACCAGCTTGGCTGGTCGTTCATACTAACACAATTGGCAGTGTTAGGGGTGGGAAAGCTGGTGGGTGGGTCCTGGTCGTTGTAAACAGCAACTCCTACAGTTCGGTCGGGGCGCCTGCTCAGCGAGGGAAGGATCTAAGGGGGGTAGTGTGATCCTTCCACACGTTACACCCTCTCAGTGAGAGTCCGCACTGCCAGGTGAGAAGAAGCGGTTGATTGGCTACACATGTGTCGGAGGAAGCACGTGATAGCCTCCACTCTCCCAGACCGACTGTGGGGGGTAAGTGCGCAGCGACCAGGAAGGGGATTGGGAATTGGCATAACGACTAACATTGGGATGGGAGAAAAACTGAGTAAAAAGGAGGGGGGAAAAGATAAAAAAAAAAAAAAAAAAAAATGGAAAACTGAGGTTTAGGTCACTGAAAGAACTTTTCAAAAACGCCTTCCAGGGAGGATATTATATTACTGTATATGTGTGGCCGGGTGAAATGGAGCTAAAACTGAGCTTTTGGAAAACGTTAGCATCATGACCTATGCCCCTGTCCACATAATCAGGTTGAAAAGTAGTATTTTCTCTGCAATCAGGAGCACGGAGAGAGACCCCTGCAGCCTATCAGACCCACGGAGAGAGACCCCTGCAGCCTATCAGACCCACGGAGAGAGACCCCTGCAGCCTATCAGACCCACAGAGAGAGACCCCTGCAGCCTATCAGACCCACGGAGAGAGACCCCTGCAGCCTATCAGACCCACGGAGAGAGACCCCTGCAGCCTATTAGACCCACGGAGAGAGACCCCTGCAGCCTATTAGACCCACGGAGAGAGACCCCTGCAGCCTATTAGACCCACGGAGAGAGACCCCTGCAGCCTATTAGACCCATGGAGAGAGACCCCTGCAGCCTATTAGACCCCCTGCAGCCTATTAGACCCACGGAGAGAGACCCCTGCAGCCTGCCCTCAGGTCAGGACCACGGAGAGAGACCCCTGCAGCCTGCCCTCAGGTCAGGACCACGGAGAGAGACCCCTGCAGCCTGCCCTCAGGTCAGGACCACGGAGAGAGACCCCTGCAGCCTGCCCTCAGGTCAGGACCACAGAGAGAGACCCCTGCAGCCTGCCCTCAGGTCAGGACCACAGAGAGAGACCCCTGCAGCCTGCCCTCAGGTCAGGACCACAGAGAGAGACCCCTGCAGCCTGCCCTCAAGTCAGGACCACGGAGAGAGACCCCTGCAGCCTGCCCTCAGGTCAGGACCACGGAGAGAGACCCCTGCAGCCTGCCCTCAGGTCAGGACCACGGAGAGAGACCCCTGCAGCCTGCCCTCAGGTCAGGACCACGGAGAGAGACCCCTGCAGCCTGCCCTCAGGTCAGGACCACGGAGAGAGACCCCTGCAGCCTGCCCTCAGGTCAGGACCACGGAGAGAGACCCCTGCAGCCTGCCCTCAAGTCAGGACCACGGAGAGAGACCCCTGCAGCCTGCCCTCAGGTCAGGACCACGGAGAGAGACCCCTGCAGCCTGCCCTCAAGTCAGTTCAGATGTGCATGTTTGTGTTGTTGTGTGGACAGATATTTTTGGTGTGTGGACACAGGATTATTATTTTCTTTTGGGGTGAAAAAAGAAGAAGATATTTTAGAAATATCCGTGTATGTGTGGAGTTCCAAGTGTTGCTAATGGTGAGTCATTGACAGTCATCATGCAGGTGCTCTGTAATGTTGTAACATTATGCAAGCGTTGTAGTGTAATGATGAGCAGCAGTGTTAACTCATGGACGATCGCTGTGTGTAGCCTATGTTGTGCGGATGTTGTCTGGTAACATTAGATAGATTTGTATTGTTGTGTTGAGAGAGAGAGAGAGAGAGAGAGAGAGAGAGAGAGAGAGAGAGAGAGAGAGAGAGAGAGAGAGAGAGAGAGAGAGAGAGAGAGAGAGAGAATTACAATGTCAAATGGGCAGACCACTTGGTAACATGCTATGTAAAATGAATAAAACGTAACCTACTTTAACCTAAAACAGAGATGAAACATTGTGTGGTCATTGATTTTCAAAGTTATTTTAAAAGGTGGACACCTTCTAGCCATGACACACCAGTGTCCCTGTGCAAGGGAGGGGGGGGGGGGTTCTTAACCCTCTGCACATGAGAGAGAAAAGCCCCCCCCCCCTCCCTCTCTCTCTCTGTCTGTTTATCTCGGTGACAACAGCAGCCACTTCTAATCTGGCACCACGCCAATGCAGATAATCTGCTAACACACACACACAGCTAACACACACACACACACACACACACACACACACACACACACACACACACACACACACACACACACACACACACCACACACACACACACACACACACACACACACACACACACACACACACACACACACACACACAACACACACACACACACACACACACACACACACCACACACACACACAAACATGTATAATGTATTCAATACAATAAAGGGGAGTGGGAGTAGTGTCCTAATGGGGCTCAGCAGGGGGTCTGACTGTCTGGTGCGCCGTGCCCATTGATGGCTTCAACAAACGGTCCCAAAACAGCATTGAAGCTGTAAGTTACAGTAGTTACTGTAGCTGTTGAGAGCTGCAGCTTTGCTGAAGAACAGCCTCTGTGAGCAGCTATAGCACGAAGGTGCCTGGATAACAACCCTCCAGCTCAACACATGGTTAACGTTAGCTAGCTAGCTTAAACAATGGACCCCCAAAGTGCTAGATAAAGTTAATATTTTCACAGCATCAAGGTCTCTAACACATTAGTAGTGTTTACAGACAGAATGCATGTTACTGACTGCTGCTAAAAACGTCTGAAACAATTTAAAGTCATTATTAAACATTGAACTGTTGATGATGACAGCACTGCTCTCAACCACCTCTAGCTTGGGAACCTTTTCCGGTGCGCAAAGAGAAACCGTATCTATGCAGTTGTGCTATGAACCCACCAGATGGCTCTAAAACTCTACATATCGTATACAATTTTGTAGAAATTCATAATAGAGGTTATTTCTAACTCTGTTACATAAACAACAAAATACTATTTCTGCAGCGTACTTCTTGTGCCGTGCCCCGTCTGCTCGCTCTGCCCCTCGAAACCCAATATGTGAGAACACGTATGACACGGAGGGTCACCTGCTGTCAGGGGTGTAAAGTACTTGAGTAATTGTACTTTGTTACAATACTTAAGTACTGTTTTTGGGGATTTGTACTTTACTCGAGTATTATTAGGTTTGTATACTTTTACTCAATTACAATTCAGAGGGGAAAAAACATACTTTTTACTCCTTACATTTAAAATACAGACCTACACAAAGTACAAAGTACAAATCTCGCAGGTCGAACCATTTTAATTAGTATATTTGTTTCTCTGGCCGAACTAACGTTAACGTTATTAATCCTGCGGCCGCAATTATTTAAAAAAACACGCAATCAAATCCCCATCAATGGAAAATGAACTCGCCCATACCCATGCTGATTGGTCCTTGTGCAAGAGTGACAAGATACAGACGTTTTTACTTTAACTTTTGAGTACTTAAGTACATTTAAAAGTAGAAACGTTTTTTTACTTTTACTCAAGTGTGTTTTTTAGCCAGATACTCTGACTTTTACTTGAGTACGATTTTGAGACGGTACCCATACTTTCACTTAGGTATAATTTCTGGGTACTTTTTACACCCCTGCCCGCTGTGTGCTACATTTGTAAAAGAGCAATTCCAGGCAATAGCCACACCTGATTTTCTGGGCATTGTCCGGAGTACATGTGTGAAAAGCCCCTTTCGTACACGGACTGGACTCTGACCTTTCCTGCACTTTAATCGGAGGGGCTGTATGTGCGAACCAAGCGCAGGAATTATTGTTATAGTCCTAAATCTGCGTAATGACATACTGAGCCCATGTCAGAACACAAGCACGTCATTGTTCGCAGAATTAACACAGCAAGTGAGTGGCCGTCTTGATTAACGTAGACTAACCATGGGCACACCTCACACATGGGCACACCTCACAAACACACTCAAATCTGGATGAGACAAACACCTTCTGTGTCTTGTCCTTGGTCGGGATTGAAATTGAAGAGAATGAAGGGAGGGTAAACTCTGCAGAATAATTTGAATATTTGCGTTCGGACATACAATGTGCGGTTAAGACCCTTCCAGTGCATGTGTGAAAGGGGCTATTGATACTCCCCCTCCCTAACACACACACACACACACACACGCACGCACGCACGCACGCACGCACGCACGCACGCACGCACCACACACACACACACACACACACACACACACGCACACACACACACACACGGCACATGATCGATGGGCCTTTTAGAATTTTTTTGAATGAGATCATTCCACTGAGTGGCTAATGGCATACAACACCAGATGGGCTACTATCACACACCATACACATGCACACACACACACACACACACACACACACACACGCACAATTACACAAATGCATGCACGTGCACACACATACACAAACACAAATATATTCTAGTATGTAGGATGCCAGCATGCACTCACAGGGAGCTACAGGGCAATTGCTCTCTCTCTCTCTCGTCTCTCTCTCTCTCTCTCTCTCTCTCTCTGTCTCTCTCTCTCTCCTATCTCTCTCTCTCTCTCTCTCTCTCTCTCTCTCTCTCTCTCTCAAATTGATTTCATGTTGGCTTTATGATCAGCGATACATTCGTCCTCAGAGGTAGATGTAACACCCACATAGTTAAAGGTGCTATTGATAACATTCAGCCACTAGATGTCGCACTAGAGCACCAGCATGCCATTAATCCAATCAGGTGCATTCCATGTGGGGAAATGGCAAGTAGGGAGGGGATACATACATGTAAACAAACAACAGTCATTGACTTGCAGGTGACCTCACTCTATCGCTTTGTGATTGGCTGAGCAACATTGATGATGTAATGAGTGCTAAAATCTTAGAGCAAACTAGGGTTGTGGAATTTCCCATGAT
>NC_140170.1:52322240-52326160 GCF_963971535.1 Notolepis coatsorum | reverse complement strand
GGGGACAGTAGGACTACAGTAGGCTGGGTGTGAACTGTTCTCTGGGGGACAGTAGGACTACAGTAGGCTGGGTGTGAACTGTTCTCTGGGGGACAGTATGACTACAGTAGGCTGGGTGTGAACTGTTCTCTGGGACAGTAGGACTACAGTAGGCTGGGTGTGAACTGTTCTCTGGGACAGTAGGACTACAGTAGGCTGGGTGTGAACTGTTCTCTGGGGGACAGTAGGACTACAGTAGGCTGGGTGTGAACTGTTCTCTGGGACAGTAGGACTACAGTAGGCTGGGTGTGAACTGTTCTCTGGGGGACAGTAGGACTACAGTAGGCTGGGTGTGAACTGTTCTCTGGGGGACAGTAGGACTACAGTAGGCTGGGTGTGAACTGTTCTCTGGGACAGTAGGACTACAGTAGGCTGGGTGTGAACTGTTCTCTGGGACAGTAGGACTACAGTAGGCTGGGTGTGAACTGTTCTCTGGGGGACAGTAGGACTACAGTAGGCTGGGTGTGAACTGTTCTCTGGGACAGTAGGACTACAGTAGGCTGGGTGTGAACTGTTCTCTGGGGGACAGTAGGACTACAGTAGGCTGGGTGTGAACTGTTCTCTGGGGGACAGTAGGACTACAGTAGGCTGGGTG
Organism: Notolepis coatsorum; assembly: GCF_963971535.1. Classification (NCBI taxonomy): domain Eukaryota; kingdom Metazoa; phylum Chordata; class Actinopteri; order Aulopiformes; family Paralepididae; genus Notolepis; species Notolepis coatsorum. The sequence continues at coordinate 52,325,526 of NC_140170.1, read as the reverse complement.
TGAACTGTTCTCTGGGGGACATTAGGACTACAGTAGGCTGGGTGTGAACTGTTCTCTGGGGGACAGTAGGACTACAGTAGGCTGGGTGTGAACTGTTCTCTGGGACAGTAGGACTACAGTAGGCTGGGTGTGAACTGTTCACTGGGACAGTAGGACTACAGTAGGCTGGGTGTGAACTGTTCTCTGGGGGACAGTAGGACTACAGTAGGCTGGGTGTGAACTGTTCTCTGGGACAGTAGGACTACAGTAGGCTGGGTGTGAACTGTTCTCTGGGGGACAGTAGGACTACAGTAGGCTGGGTGTGAACTGTTCTCTGGGGGACAGTAGGACTACAGTAGGCTGGGTGTGAACTGTTCTCTGGGGGACAGTAGGACTACAGTAGGCTGGGTGTGAACTGTTCTCTGGGACAGTAGGACTACAGTAGGCTGGGTGTGAACTGTTCTCTGGGGGACAGTAGGACTACAGTAGGCTGGGTGTGAACTGTTCTCTGGGGGACAGTAGGACTACAGTAGGCTGGGTGTGAACTGTTCTCTGGGGGACAGTAGGACTACAGTAGGCTGGGTGTGAACTGTTCTCTGGGACAGTAGGACTACAGTAGGCTGGGTGTGAACTGTTCTCTGGGACAGTAGGACTACAGTAGGCTGGGTGTGAACTGTTCACTGGGACAGTAGGACTACAGTAGGCTGGGTGTGAACTGTTCTCTGGGACAGTAGGACTACAGTAGGCTGGGTGTGAACTGTTCTCTGGGACAGTAGGACTACAGTAGGCTGGGTGTGAACTGTTCTCTGGGACAGTAGGACTACAGTAGGCTGGGTGTGAACTGTTCTCTGGGACAGTAGGACTACAGTAGACTGGGTGTGAACTGTTCTCTGGGACAGTAGGACTACAGTAGGCTGGGTGTGAACTGTTCTCTGGGGGACAGTAGGACTACAGTAGGCTGGGTGTGAACTGTTCTCTGGGGGACAGTAGGACTACAGTAGGCTGGGTGTGAACTGTTCTCTGGGGGACAGTAGGACTACAGTAGGCTGGGTGTGAACTGTTCTCTGGGACAGTAGGACTACAGTAGGCTGGGTGTGAACTGTTCTCTGGGACAGTAGGACTACAGTAGGCTGGGTGTGAACTGTTCTCTGGGGGACAGTAGGACTACAGTAGGCTGGGTGTGAACTGTTCTCTGGGGGACAGTAGGACTACAGTAGGCTGGGTGTGAACTGTTCTCTGGGACAGTAGGACTACAGTAGACTGGGTGTGAACTGTTCTCTGGGGGACAGTAGGACTACAGTAGGCTGGGTGTGAACTGTTCTCTGGGACAGTAGGACTACAGTAGGCTGGGTGTGAACTGTTCTCTGGGGGACAGTAGGACTACAGTAGGCTGGGTGTGAACTGTTCTCTGGGACAGTAGGACTACAGTAGGCTGGGTGTGAACTGTTCTCTGGGACAGTAGGACTACAGTAGGCTGGGTGTGAACTGTTCTCTGGGACAGTAGGACTACAGTAGGCTGGGTGTGAACTGTTCTCTGGGACAGTAGGACTACAGTAGGCTGGGTGTGAACTGTTCTCTGGGGGACAGTAGGACTACAGTAGGCTGGGTGTGAACTGTTCTCTGGGACAGTAGGACTACAGTAGAATGGGTGTGAACTGTTCTCTGGGGGACAGTAGGACTACAGTAGGCTGGGTGTGAACTGTTCTCTGGGACAGTAGGACTACAGTAGGCTGGGTGTGAACTGTTCTCTGGGACAGTAGGACTACAGTAGATTGGGTGTGAACTGTTCTCTGGGACAGTAGGACTACAGTAGGCTGGGTGTGAACTGTTCTCTGGGACAGTAGGACTACAGTAGGCTGGGTGTGAACTGTTCTCTGGGACAGTAGGACTACAGTAGGCTGGGTGTGAACTGTTCTCTGGGACAGTAGGACTACAGTAGGCTGGGTGTGAACTGTTCTCTGGGGGACAGTAGGACTACAGTAGGCTGGGTGTGAACTGTTCTCTGGGACAGTAGGACTACAGTAGGCTGGGTGTGAACTGTTCTCTGGGGGACAGTAGGACTACAGTAGGCTGGGTGTGAACTGTTCTCTGGGACAGTAGGACTACAGTAGGCTGGGTGTGAACTGTTCTCTGGGACAGTAGGACTACAGTATGCTGGGTGTGAACTGTTCTCTGGGGGACAGTAGGACTACAGTAGGCTGGGTGTGAACTGTTCTCTGGGACAGTAGGACTACAGTAGGCTGGGTGTGAACTGTTCTCTGGGGGACAGTAGGACTACAGTAGGCTGGGTGTGAACTGTTCTCTGGGGGACAGTAGGACTACAGTAGGCTGGGTGTGAACTGTTCTCTGGGGGACAGTAGGACTACAGTAGGCTGGGTGTGAACTGTTCTCTGGGACAGTAGGACTACAGTAGGCTGGGTGTGAACTGTTCTCTGGGGGACAGTAGGACTACAGTAGGCTGGGTGTGAACTGTTCTCTGGGGGACAGTAGGACTACAGTAGGCTGGGTGTGAACTGTTCTCTGGGACAGTAGGACTACAGTAGGCTGGGTGTGAACTGTTCTCTGGGGGACAGTAGGACTACAGTAGGCTGGGTGTGAACTGTTCTCTGGGACAGTAGGACTACAGTAGGCTGGGTGTGAACTGTTCTCTGGGGGACAGTAGGACTACAGTAGGCTGGGTGTGAACTGTTCTCTGGGGGACAGTAGGACTACAGTAGGCTGGGTGTGAACTGTTCTCTGGGACAGTAGGACTACAGTAGGCTGGGTGTGAACTGTTCTCTGGGACAGTAGGACTACAGTAGGCTGGGTGTGAACTGTTCTCTGGGGGACAGTAGGACTACAGTAGGCTGGGTGTGAACTGTTCTCTGGGACAGTAGGACTACAGTAGGCTGGGTGTGAACTGTTCTCTGGGGGACAGTAGGACTACAGTAGGCTGGGTGTGAACTGTTCTCTGGGGACAGTAGGACTACAGTAGGCTGGGTGTGAACTGTTCTCTGGGGGACAGTAGGACTACAGTAGGCTGGGTGTGAACTGTTCTCTGGGGGACAGTAGGACTACAGTAGGCTGGGTGTGAACTGTTCTCTGGGGACAGTAGGACTACAGTAGGCTGGGTGTGAACTGTTCTCTGGGACAGTAGGACTACAGTAGGCTGGGTGTGAACTGTTCTCTGGGGGACAGTAGGACTACAGTAGGCTGGGTGTGAACTGTTCTCTGGGACAGTAGGACTACAGTAGGCTGGGTGTGAACTGTTCTCTGGGGGACAGTAGGACTACAGTAGGCTGGGTGTGAACTGTTCTCTGGGGGACAG
>NC_140170.1:52299740-52314740 GCF_963971535.1 Notolepis coatsorum | reverse complement strand
AGATAACTAACTAGGGAATTTGCTATGTATTTTGGGCCTTGCTCATTAAGAGCTTTATACTGTAACAATTAAGATAGCTAAAATTACATTAGTGTAAAACAAAAACAAAAAATTACTTTACAGTGTTAAAAACAATTTTAAGGGGAGCTCCAGTAGCTCACCGCGTATCTCGGTGCTATTTCGGCGTCGGGGAGTTTTACTGCTCATGACCAACTTGAACAGCACAAGTTAAGCACGATTCATTAACTAAGTGACTAAGAGAGGGGCACCCTACATTTCTGTTTGAGTTCCTTATCTCCCATTATCTTATACATATTCATGTCATGTGAGTTGCCGATCGCCTGCTGAAGGCAACAATGCCCGGCGTCTACATTGCTTCATAAAGTTGCCCATATATCATACGTTCCAGGATGATACTTGTGATACAGGATGATTTGTCTCAAGGCTCTGTACCATTATTACTATCTAAAATGTAATAATTGTGGAATATTACTGTAATGAGCTGTATGTGTATGATCCAAGCGTCCTATGATCCTCATAGGAGCATAACAGAAAAAAGCATTCCATGTGAAGGTATTCTGTATTTTTGCATGTCAACTAATAAAGAAACTTGAAACTTGGTGGGCAGGGGCTCAAGCAACACAAATCTCTGACAGACAGAAAGAATATGATGGATACCCTGCCACGTTTTAAGTGGAGATGCTTGTAAATTAAAAATATATACATAGATAAACACATCATAAGAGGGCACTTGTGTATTGACCATATTCACACAGCGGCCATTTTGCTCTTATGAAAGGAATTCCAACCGGAGCATGACATAATGGGCTGAGCAAAATGACCACCATGTGAATACAGTCAATGGCAGGTGCTGCAGGACCAGTAGTGGAGCTCTTTTCAGACTTTGGCTGTTAACAATGATATATTTAGCTGCTTATATATATATATATACCCTAGCCCCATTTCCTACTTGCCAATGCTGCTGTTGATCAGAAGAGTCCTTTCTCAGCACAATCCATGCTGTTTCTAATAGCGCTGGCTAGTTAGTCACAAACGCATGCTAAGTCAATGGGGTCAAGCTCCTGTCTGTACAAGCTGAGTGATTTGTGTGCACTGTGGAGTAAATTTCAGTTTTCTGTCAGCGTGTATACAGACAGGAGCTTGACCCCATTGACATTGCATTTGTTTGTGGGTATAAAAGGTTTGTTCACTATGGTAATGTAAAACATTCTGATTAACAATGGAGTTCCAAATGGCTTATGCTCCGTTTACAGTTCAAACTCTTCCAGAATGTATGTGGATAATATATTTCACATTTATATGGTCCAAAAAAAGACTGATTGGGCCTTTAAATGTTCTCCTTGCCTTAAAGGAAATCACCACCATTAGTTTATTTTTACCTATCCACTTAATAAGTCCATTGCCTCAACAGAAATGTTCTATTCAAATTGAAATCTTAATGCTTCCACTGCTTCCAAAACACGTTCAAATCACACCACAGAGATTTAGATGATCATCTGTCTAAGTTCCTCCTCACTTGAACAACCACAGCATCCATTAAACACTTTGCCTGGATCATGACCCCACTCACTGCTTCCTCTTTCATAGCAAACAACTTCCCCCGTAAAAAAGGACGTTTACGAAAGGAAGTGAAATGGTGATTAGCATAATGTTTACAGAAGCTAACGGGCTAACATAATGAGATGAGACAAAGACTTTATCTGTGGAACATGGTGAGGTGTCATGTGCCCTGAAAAACAAAGTACTGACAGTACTGTATACGATTTCTACAGATTTTATAGTCGAATAGAAACATTTAATAAAACATACTGTAGGTATAAATCCAACAATGAAAAAAGAAGTATCAATTTGTGATAAGCTGCAACCATATTGGCCGCAGGAAACTCTTAATCTAGTGCTTCTCGCTGTGTGGATATGTGCTTGCCTTTAACCTATTAAGCTGCAGCCCTATTTTCAGAAAATCTGCCTAAAAGTACACGCCCAAGTAAATGGAAGATTGCTCCACTTCTACAAGGTCAATTAGCATGTTCCTGGTATCTAGGAACATCTATGGACCTCAGGGAATGTATTCCCAGTGTCAGATCTTTTATAAATTATAATCTTTCTTTGCATCTTTGATGGTGAATAACACACAAATCCGCTTCAAGGCCCTCAACCTGGCATACCGTGCGGCAAAGGGAACCGCTCCCGCCTACCTCCGGTCAATGGTCTCTAACTACACACCCTCAAGACCCCTACGCTCTGCATCTTCTGGCCTCAGACCCACTCTCATCCGAGCTCCGGGAGGGTCATCAAGGAGAAGCCGCCTTTTCTCAGTCCTTGCCCCACAATGGTGGAATGAACTGCCCAACACAGTTAGGACAGCCGAAACCCGTCCAATATTTTGCCGTCGACTAAAGACGCACTTCTTCAACCCACTATCTGAAATGAAAAAAAGAAAAATATAATAAATAATCGAACCCTAACTAACCTTACTGTCATGCACTTATCCTAATAAACTAACCTACACTGTAGCACTCAACACTTTGATGAAACATTGTTACTCAGCTGATAGAGTTGTGCCCTTCCTGATGACTTGTCGTACAGAACTTGTAAGTCGCTTTGGATAAAAGCGTCAGCTAAATGACTAAATGTAAATGTAATTGTAAGTGAGCTCATGGGGGTTGTTTGATCAAACCTTGAAGAACTGGTTTAGTTTGTTTGCCCCGTTCCAGGGTCCCCTCAACATCCGCATTCTGCTGCTTGTAGCCGGTTATCTACAGCCGCTAATCTACAAGCTGAATACATTTCCTACCTCATGTAACCCCTGTGCTTACAGTGTGTGTCCTCGTGAGCGGAAGAACATGCGATACACAATTTTCAGGAACCTCTTTCCTCCCACTATTTGAGCAACTAATGGTCAAAAACTCCATTGGATACCTTTAACCTGAGCAATGTATCCATTATCTTTATGCAATAGACCTATCTCAAACCCTGCCCTCTTTTCTTGATCCTCCAATCACAACTGTCGCTTACCTCGGACAAACTTTAAGGTCCATTATCAAGTAATTATCTAGTAACACAGACCAGTGTTGTAGAAGGATGGCTGTATATACAGTAGCAGGAGGATGTTCTTCCTGAGGAGACTCGGGCCATTCAACATGTGTAAACCATTGCTTTACCAGTCTGTGGCAGCCAGCGTCCTCTTCTCCACCGTGGTGTGCTGGAGGTAACATCCAGAGACACTAACAAACTGAACACGCTGGGGGTAACATCCAGAGACACTAACAAACTGAACACGCTGGGGGTAACATCCAGAGACACTAACAAACTGAACACGCTGGGGGTAACATCCAGAGACACTAACAAACTGAACACGCTGGGGGTAACATCCAGAGACACTAACAAACTGAACACGCTGGAGGTAACATCCAGAGACACTAACACACTGAACACGCTGGGGGTAACATCCAGAGACACTAACACACTGAACACGCTGGGCGTAACATCCAGAGACACTAACAAACTGAACACGCTGGAGGTAACATCCAGAGACACTAACAAACTGAACACGCTGGGGGTAACATCCAGAGACACTAACACACTGAACACGCTGGAGGTAACATCCAGAGACACTAACACACTGAACACGCTGGGGGTAACATCCAGAGACACTAACAAACTGAACACGCTGGGGGTAACATCCAGAGACACTAACAAACTGAACACGCTGGGGGTAACATCCAGAGACACTAACAAACTGAACACGCTGGGGGTAACATCCAGAGACACTAACAAACTGAACACGCTGGGGGTAACATCCAGAGACACTAACAAACTGAACACGCTGGGGGTAACATCCAGAGACACTAACACACTGAACACGCTGGAGGTAACATCCAGAGACACTAACACACTGAACACGCTGGGGGTAACACCCAGAGACACTAACAAACTGAACACGCTGGGGGTAACATCCAGAGACACTAACAAACTGAACACGCTGGGGGTAACATCCAGAGACACTAACAAACTGAACACGCTGGGGGTAACATCCAGAGACACTAACAAACTGAACACGCTGGGGGTAACATCCAGAGACACTAACACACTGAACACGCTGGGGGTAACATCCAGAGACACTAACAAACTGAACACGCTGGGGGTAACATCCAGAGACACTAACAAACTGAACACGCTGGAGGTAACATCCAGAGACACTAACACACTGAACACGCTGGGGGTAACATCCAGAGACACTAACAAACTGAACACGCTGGGGGTAACATCCAGAGACACTAACACACTGAACACGCTGGGGGTAACATCCAGAGACACTAACACACTGAACACGCTGGGGGTAACATCCAGAGACACTAACACACTGAACACGCCGGGGGTAACATCCAGAGACACTAACAAACTGAACACGCTGGGGGTAACATCCAGAGACACTAACAAACTGAACACGCTGGAGGTAACATCCAGAGACACTAACAAACTGAACACGCTGGAGGTAACATCCAGAGACACTAACAAACTGAACACGCTGGGGGTAACATCCAGAGACACTAACACACTGAACACGCTGGGGGTAACATCCAGAGACACTAACACACTGAACACGCTGGGGGTAACATCCAGAGACACTAACAAACTGAACACGCCGGTGGGGAAGGCTAGCTCCGTATAGTGGGAATCGAACTGGTGAAATTAGAGGTGGTGGCAGAGAGGAGGATGAGGAAAAAGCTGGACACCATACTGGAAAACCCCTCCCACCCCCTCTATGAGGAGCTAGCCAGGACGAGGAGCACATTCAGCCACAGACTTATCCCCCCGACACATCACAAACCGCCTCAGCGAGTCCTTCGTGCCAGTAGCCATCAGGCTCCACAAGCGTGGGCATGGACTGCTGCCGATAGCTGGAGAACTAACGGCTGAAGACCCTTAGGACTGTCTGACTCTAGTGCAGTGTGCTACTACACCATTGAACTGTTAGGACTGTCTGACTCTAGTGCAGCGTGCTACTACACTATTGAACTGTTAGGACCGTCTGACTCTAGTGCAGTGTGCTACTACACTATTGAACTGTTAGGACTGTCTGACTCTAGTGCAGTGTGCTACTACACTATTGAACTGTTAGGACTGTCTGACTCTAGTGCAGTGTGCTACTACACTATTGAACTGTTAGGACTGTCTGACTCTAGTGCAGTGTGCTACTACACTATTGAACTGTTAGGACTGTCTGACTCTAGTGCAGTGTGCTACTACACTATTGAACTGTTAGGACTGTCTGACTCTAGTGCAGTGTGCTACTACACTATTGAACTGTTAGGACTGTCTGACTCTAGTGCAGTGTGCTACTACACTATTGAACTGTTAGGACCGTCTGACTCTAGTACAGTGTGCTACTACACTATTGAACTGTTAGGACCGTCTGACTCTAGTACAGTGTGCTACTACACTATTGAACTGTTAGGACCGTCTGACTCTAGTGCAGCGTGCTACTACACTATTGAACTGTTAGGACTGTCTGACTCTAGTGCAGTGTGCTACTACACTATTGAACTGTTAGGACTGTCTGACTCTAGTGCAGTGTGCTACTACACTATAGAACTGTTAGGACCGTCTGACTCTAGTGCAGTGTGCTACTACACTATTGAACTGTTAGGACTGTCTGACTCTAGTGCAGTGCAGTGTGCTACTACACTATTGAACTGTTAGGACCGTCTGACTCTAGTGCAGTGTGCTACTACACTATTGAACTGTTAGGACCGTCTGACTCTAGTGCAGTGCAGTGTGCTACTACACTATTGAACTGTTAGGACTGTCTGACTCTAGTGCAGTGTGCTACTACACTATTGAACTGTTAGGACCGTCTGACTCTAGTGCCGCGTGCTACTACACTATTGAACTGTTAGGACTGTCTGACTCTAGTGCAGTGTGCTACTACACTATTGAACTGTTAGGACTGTCTGACTCTAGTGCAGTGTGCTACTACACTATTGAACTGTTAGGACCGTCTGACTCTAGTGCAGCGTGCTACTACACTATAGAACTGTTAGGACCGTCTGACTCTAGTGCAGTGTGCTACTACACTATTGAACTGTTAGGACTGTCTGACTCTAGTGCAGTGTGCTACTACACTATTGAACTGTTAGGACTGTCTGACTCTAGTGCAGTGTGCTACTACACTATTGAACTGTTAGGACTGTCTGACTCTAGTGCAGTGTGCTACTACACTATTGAACTGTTAGGACTGTCTGACTCTAGTACAGTGTGCTACTACACTATTGAACTGTTAGGACTGTCTGACTCTAGTACAGTGTGCTACTACACTATTGAACTGTTAGGACTGTCTGACTCTAGTGCAGTGTGCTACTACACTATTGAACTGTTAGGACTGTCTGACTCTAGTGCAGCGTGCTACTACACTATTGAACTGTTAGGACTGTCTGACTCTAGTGCAGTGTGCTACTACACTATTGAACTGTTAGGACCGTCTGACTCTAGTACAGCGTGCTACTACACTATTGAACTGTTAGGACTGTCTGACTCTAGTGCAGTGTGCTACTACACTATTGAACTGTTAGGACTGTCTGACTCTAGTGCAGTGTGCTACTACACTATTGAACTGTTAGGACCGTCTGACTCTAGTGCAGTGTGCTACTACACTATTGAACTGTTAGGACTGTCTGACTCTAGTGCAGTGTGCTACTACACTATTGAACTGTTAGGACCGTCTGACTCTAGTGCAGTGTGCTACTACACTATTGAACTGTTAGGACTGTCTGACTCTAGTGCAATGTTCTACTACACTATTGAACTGTTAGGACCGTCTGACTCTAGTACAGTGTGCTACTACACTATTGAACTGTTAGGACTGTCTGACTCTAGTGCAGTGTGCTACTACACTATTGAACTGTTAGGACTGTCTGACTCTAGTGCAGTGTGCTACTACACTATTGAACTGTTAGGACTGTCTGACTCTAGTGCAGTGTGCTACTACACTATTGAACTGTTAGGACCGTCTGACTCTAGTGCAGTGTGCTACTACACTATTGAACTGTTAGGACCGTCTGACTCTAGTGCAGTGTGCTACTACACTATTGAACTGTTAGGACTGTCTGACTCTAGTGCAGTGTGCTACTACACTATTGAACTGTTAGGACTGTCTGACTCTAGTGCAGTGTGCTACTACACTATTGAACTGTTAGGACTGTCTGACTCTAGTGCAGTGTGCTACTACACTATTGAACTGTTAGGACTGTCTGACTCTAGTGCAGTGTGCTACTACACTATTGAACTGTTAGGACTGTCTGACTCTAGTGCAGCGTGCTACTACACTATTGAACTGTTAGGACTGTCTGACTCTAGTGCAGTGTGCTACTACACTATTGAACTGTTAGGACCGTCTGACTCTAGTGCAGCGTGCTACTACACTATTGAACTGTTAGGACTGTCTGACTCTAGTGCAGTGTGCTACTACACTATTGAACTGTTAGGACTGTCTGACTCTAGTGCAGTGTGCTACTACACTATTGAACTGTTAGGACTGTCTGACTCTAGTGCAGCGTGCTACTACACTATTGAACTGTTAGGACCGTCTGACTCTAGTGCAGTGTGCTACTACACTATTGAACTGTTAGGACTGTCTGACTCTAGTGCAGTGCAGTGTGCTACTACACTATTGAACTGTTAGGACCGTCTGACTCTAGTGCAGTGTGCTACTACACTATTGAACTGTTAGGACTGTCTGACTCTAGTGCAGTGTGCTACTACACTATTGAACTGTTAGGACTGTCTGACTCTAGTGCAGTGTGCTACTACACTATTGAACTGTTAGGACTGTCTGACTCTAGTGCAGTGTGCTACTACACTATTGAACTGTTAGGACTGTCTGACTCTAGTGCAGTGTGCTACTACACTATTGAACTGTTAGGACTGTCTGACTCTAGTGCAGTGTGCTACTACACTATTGAACTGTTAGGACTGTCTGACTCTAGTACAGTGTGCTACTACACTATTGAACTGTTAGGACTGTCTGACTCTAGTGCAGTGTGCTACTACACTATTGAACTGTTAGGACTGTCTGACTCTAGTGCAGTGTGCTACTACACTATTGAACTGTTAGGACTGTCTGACTCTAGTGCAGTGTGCTACTACACTATTGAACTGTTAGGACTGTCTGACTCTAGTGCAGTGTGCTACTACACTATTGAACTGTTAGGACTGTCTGACTCTAGTGCAGTGTGCTACTACACTATTGAACTGTTAGGACTGTCTGACTCTAGTGCAGTGTGCTACTACACTATTGAACTGTTAGGACCGTCTGACTCTAGTGCAGTGTGCTACTACACTATTGAACTGTTAGGACCGTCTGACTCTAGTGCAGTGTGCTACTACACTATTGAACTGTTAGTACCGTCTGACTCTAGTGCAGTGTGCTACTACACTATTGAACTGTTAGGACCGTCTGACTCTAGTGCAGTGTGCTACTACACTATTGAACTGTTAGGACCGTCTGACTCTAGTGCAGTGTGCTACTACACTATTGAACTGTTAGTACCGTCTGACTCTAGTGCAGTGTGCTACTACACTATTGAACTGTTAGGACCGTCTGACTCTAGTGCAGTGTGCTACTACACTATTGAACTGTTAGGACCGTCTGACTCTAGTGCAGTGTGCTACTACACTATTGAACTGTTAGTACCGTCTGACTCTAGTGCAGTGTGCTACTACACTATTGAACTGTTAGGACCGTCTGACTCTAGTGCAGTGTGCTACTACACTATTGAACTGTTAGGACCGTCTGACTCTAGTGCAGTGTGCTACTACACTATTGAACTGTTAGTACCGTCTGACTCTAGTGCAGTGTGCTACTACACTATTGAACTGTTAGGACCGTCTGACTCTAGTGCAGTGTGCTACTACACTATTGAACTGTTAGTACCGTCTGACTCTAGTGCAGTGTGCTACTACACTATTGAACTGTTAGTACCGTCTGACTCTAGTGCAGTGTGCTACTACACTATTGAACTGTTAGGACTGTCTGACTCTAGTGCAGTGTGCTACTACACTATTGAACTGTTAGGACTGTCTGACTCTAGTGCAGTGTGCTACTACACTATTGAACTGTTAGGACCGTCTGACTCTAGTGCAGTGTGCTACTACACTATTGAACTGTTAGGACTGTCTGACTCTAGTGCAGTGTGCTACTACACTATTGAACTGTTAGGACTGTCTGACTCTAGTGCAGCGTGCTACTACACTATTGAACTGTTAGGACTGTCTGACTCTAGTGCAGCATGCTACTACACTATTGAACTGTTAGGACTGTCTGACTCTAGTGCAGCGTGCTACTACACTATTGAACTGTTAGGACTGTCTGACTCTAGTGCAGTGTGCTACTACACTATTGAACTGTTAGGACTGTCTGACTCTAGTGCAGTGTGCTACTACACTATTGAACTGTTAGGACTGTCTGACTCTAGTGCAGTGTGCTACTACACTATTGAACTGTTAGGACTGTCTGACTCTAGTGCAGCGTGCTACTACACTATTGAACTGTTAGGACTGTCTGACTCTAGTGCAGTGTGCTACTACACTATTGAACTGTTAGGACTGTCTGACTCTAGTGCAGTGTGCTACTACACTATTGAACTGTTAGGACTGTCTGACTCTAGTGCAGTGTGCTACTACACTATTGAACTGTTAGGACTGTCTGACTCTAGTGCAGTGTGCTACTACACTATTGAACTGTTAGGACTGTCTGACTCTAGTGCAGTGTGCTACTACACTATTGAACTGTTAGGACTGTCTGACTCTAGTGCAGCGTGCTACTACACTATTGAACTGTTAGGACTGTCTGACTCTAGTGCAGCGTGCTACTACACTATTGAACTGTTAGGACTGTCTGACTCTAGTGCAGTGTGCTACTACACTATTGAACTGTTAGGACTGTCTGACTCTAGTGCAGTGTGCTACTACACTATTGAACTGTTAGGACTGTCTGACTCTAGTGCAGTGTGCTACTACACTATTGAACTGTTAGGACTGTCTGACTCTAGTGCAGTGTGCTACTACACTATTGAACTGTTAGGACTGTCTGACTCTAGTGCAGTGTGCTACTACACTATTGAACTGTTAGGACTGTCTGACTCTAGTGCAGTGTGCTACTACACTATTGAACTGTTAGGACTGTCTGACTCTAGTGCAGTGTGCTACTACACTATTGAACTGTTAGGACTGTCTGACTCTAGTGCAGCGTGCTACTACACTATTGAACTGTTAGGACTGTCTGACTCTAGTGCAGTGTGCTACTACACTATTGAACTGTTAGGACTGTCTGACTCTAGTGCAGTGTGCTACTACACTATTGAACTGTTAGGACTGTCTGACTCTAGTGCAGTGTGCTACTACACTATTGAACTGTTAGGACTGTCTGACTCTAGTGCAGTGTGCTACTACACTATTGAACTGTTAGGACCGTCTGACTCTAGTGCAGCGTGCTACTACACTATTGAACTGTTAGGACTGTCTGACTCTAGTGCAGTGTGCTACTACACTATTGAACTGTTAGGACTGTCTGACTCTAGTGCAGCGTGCTACTACACTATTGAACTGTTAGGACTGTCTGACTCTAGTGCAGCGTGCTACTACACTATTGAACTGTTAGGACTGTCTGACTCTAGTGCAGTGTGCTACTACACTATTGAACTGTTAGGACTGTCTGACTCTAGTGCAGCGTGCTACTACACTATTGAACTGTTAGGACTGTCTGACTCTAGTGCAGCGTGCTACTACACTATTGAACTGTTAGGACTGTCTGACTCTAGTGCAGTGTGCTACTACACTATTGAACTGTTAGGACTGTCTGACTCTAGTGCAGTGTGCTACTACACTATTGAACTGTTAGGACTGTCTGACTCTAGTGCAGTGTGCTACTACACTATTGAACTGTTAGGACTGTCTGACTCTAGTGCAGTGTGCTACTACACTATTGAACTGTTAGGACTGTCTGACTCTAGTGCAGTGTGCTACTACACTATTGAACTGTTAGGACTGTCTGACTCTAGTGCAGTGTGCTACTACACTATTGAACTGTTAGGACTGTCTGACTCTAGTGCAGTGTGCTACTACACTATTGAACTGTTAGGACTGTCTGACTCTAGTGCAGTGTGCTACTACACTATTGAACTGTTAGGACTGTCTGACTCTAGTGCAGTGTGCTACTACACTATTGAACTGTTAGGACCGTCTGACTCTAGTGCAGTGTGCTACTACACTATTGAACTGTTAGGACCGTCTGACTCTAGTGCAGTGTGCTACTACACTATTGAACTGTTAGGACCGTCTGACTCTAGTGCAGTGTGCTACTACACTATTGAACTGTTAGGACCGTCTGACTCTAGTGCAGTGTGCTACTACACTATTGAACTGTTAGGACCGTCTGACTCTAGTGCAGTGTGCTACTACACTATTGAACTGTTAGGACTGTCTGACTCTAGTGCAGTGTGCTACTACACTATTGAACTGTTAGGACTGTCTGACTCTAGTGCAGTGTGCTACTACACTATTGAACTGTTAGGACTGTCTGACTCTAGTGCAGTGTGCTACTACACTATTGAACTGTTAGGACTGTCTGACTCTAGTGCAGTGTGCTACTACACTATTGAACTGTTAGGACTGTCTGACTCTAGTGCAGTGTGCTACTACACTATTGAACTGTTAGGACCGTCTGACTCTAGTACAGTGTGCTACTACACTATTGAACTGTTAGGACTGTCTGACTCTAGTGCAGTGTGCTACTACACTATTGAACTGTTAGGACTCTCTGACTCTAGTGCAGTGTGCTACTACACTATAGAACTGTTAGGACCGTCTGACTCTAGTGCAGTGTGCTACTACACTATTGAACTGTTAGGACTGTCTGACTCTAGTGCAGTGTGCTACTACACTATTGAACTGTTAGGACCGTCTGACTCTAGTGCAGTGTGCTACTACACTATTGAACTGTTAGGACCGTCTGACTCTAGTGCAGTGTGCTACTACACTATTGAACTGTTAGGACTGTCTGACTCTAGTGCAGTGTGCTACTACACTATTGAACTGTTAGGACTGTCTGACTCTAGTGCAGTGTGCTACTACACTATTGAACTGTTAGGACTGTCTGACTCTAGTGCAGTGTGCTACTACACTATTGAACTGTTAGGACTGTCTGACTCTAGTGCAGTGTGCTACTACACTATTGAACTGTTAGGACTGTCTGACTCTAGTGCAGTGTGCTACTACACTATTGAACTGTTAGGACTGTCTGACTCTAGTGCAGTGTGCTACTACACTATTGAACTGTTAGGACCGTCTGACTCTAGTACAGTGTGCTACTACACTATTGAACTGTTAGGACTGTCTGACTCTAGTGCAGTGTGCTACTACACTATTGAACTGTTAGGACTGTCTGACTCTAGTGCAGTGTGCTACTACACTATAGAACTGTTAGGACCGTCTGACTCTAGTGCAGTGTGCTACTACACTATTGAACTGTTAGGACTGTCTGACTCTAGTGCAGTGCAGTGTGCTACTACACTATTGAACTGTTAGGACCGTCTGACTCTAGTGCAGTGTGCTACTACACTATTGAACTGTTAGGACCGTCTGACTCTAGTGCAGTGCAGTGTGCTACTACACTATTGAACTGTTAGGACTGTCTGACTCTAGTGCAGTGTGCTACTACACTATTGAACTGTTAGGACCGTCTGACTCTAGTGCAGCGTGCTACTACACTATTGAACTGTTAGGACTGTCTGACTCTAGTGCAGTGTGCTACTACACTATTGAACTGTTAGGACTGTCTGACTCTAGTGCAGTGTGCTACTACACTATTGAACTGTTAGGACCGTCTGACTCTAGTGCAGCGTGCTACTACACTATAGAACTGTTAGGACCGTCTGACTCTAGTGCAGTGTGCTACTACACTATTGAACTGTTAGGACTGTCTGACTCTAGTGCAGTGTGCTACTACACTATTGAACTGTTAGGACTGTCTGACTCTAGTGCAGTGTGCTACTACACTATTGAACTGTTAGGACTGTCTGACTCTAGTGCAGTGTGCTACTACACTATTGAACTGTTAGGACCGTCTGACTCTAGTGCAGTGTGCTACTACACTATTGAACTGTTAGGACTGTCTGACTCTAGTGCAGTGTGCTACTACACTATTGAACTGTTAGGACTGTCTGACTCTAGTGCAGTGTGCTACTACACTATTGAACTGTTAGGACTGTCTGACTCTAGTGCAGTGTGCTACTACACTATTGAACTGTTAGGACTGTCTGACTCTAGTACAGTGTGCTACTACACTATTGAACTGTTAGGACTGTCTGACTCTAGTACAGTGTGCTACTACACTATTGAACTGTTAGGACTGTCTGACTCTAGTACAGTGTGCTACTACACTATTGAACTGTTAGGACTGTCTGACTCTAGTGCAGTGTGCTACTACACTATTGAACTGTTAGGACTGTCTGACTCTAGTGCAGCGTGCTACTACACTATTGAACTGTTAGGACTGTCTGACTCTAGTGCAGTGTGCTACTACACTATTGAACTGTTAGGACCGTCTGACTCTAGTACAGCGTGCTACTACACTATTGAACTGTTAGGACTGTCTGACTCTAGTGCAGTGTGCTACTACACTATTGAACTGTTAGGACTGTCTGACTCTAGTGCAGTGTGCTACTACACTATTGAACTGTTAGGACCGTCTGACTCTAGTGCAGTGTGCTACTACACTATTGAACTGTTAGGACTGTCTGACTCTAGTGCAGTGTGCTACTACACTATTGAACTGTTAGGACCGTCTGACTCTAGTGCAGTGTGCTACTACACTATTGAACTGTTAGGACTGTCTGACTCTAGTGCAATGTTCTACTACACTATTGAACTGTTAGGACCGTCTGACTCTAGTACAGTGTGCTACTACACTATTGAACTGTTAGGACTGTCTGACTCTAGTGCAGTGTGCTACTACACTATTGAACTGTTAGGACTGTCTGACTCTAGTGCAGTGTGCTACTACACTATTGAACTGTTAGGACTGTCTGACTCTAGTGCAGTGTGCTACTACACTATTGAACTGTTAGGACCGTCTGACTCTAGTGCAGTGTGCTACTACACTATTGAACTGTTAGGACCGTCTGACTCTAGTGCAGTGTGCTACTACACTATTGAACTGTTAGGACCGTCTGACTCTAGTGCAGTGTGCTACTACACTATTGAACTGTTAGGACTGTCTGACTCTAGTGCAGTGTGCTACTACACTATTGAACTGTTAGGACTGTCTGACTCTAGTGCAGTGTGCTACTACACTATTGAACTGTTAGGACTGTCTGACTCTAGTGCAGCGTGCTACTACACTATTGAACTGTTAGGACTGTCTGACTCTAGTGCAGTGTGCTACTACACTATTGAACTGTTAGGACCGTCTGACTCTAGTGCAGCGTGCTACTACACTATTGAACTGTTAGGACTGTCTGACTCTAGTGCAGTGTGCTACTACACTATTGAACTGTTAGGACTGTCTGACTCTAGTGCAGTGTGCTACTACACTATTGAACTGTTAGGACTGTCTGACTCTAGTGCAGCGTGCTACTACACTATTGAACTGTTAGGACCGTCTGACTCTAGTGCAGTGTGCTACTACACTATTGAACTGTTAGGACTGTCTGACTCTAGTGCAGTGCAGTGTGCTACTACACTATTGAACTGTTAGGACCGTCTGACTCTAGTGCAGTGTGCTACTACACTATTGAACTGTTAGGACTGTCTGACTCTAGTGCAGTGTGCTACTACACTATTGAACTGTTAGGACTGTCTGACTCTAGTGCAGTGTGCTACTACACTATTGAACTGTTATGACCGTCTGACTCTAGTGCAGTGTGCTACTACACTATTGAACTGTTAGGACTGTCTGACTCTAGTGCAGTGTGCTACTACACT
>NC_140170.1:52284740-52294740 GCF_963971535.1 Notolepis coatsorum | reverse complement strand
AACTGTGTGAGTGTGAACCAGGGTTTAACTGTGTGAGTGTGAACCAGGGTTTAACTGTGTGAGTGTGAACCAGGGTTTAACTGTGTGAGTGTGAAGCAGGATTTAACTGTGTGAGTGTGAACCAGGGTTTAACTGTGTGAGTGTGAACCAGGGTTTAACTGTGTGAGTGTGAAGCAGGATTTAACTGTGTGAGTGTGAAGCAGGATTTAACTGTGTGAGTGTGAAGCAGGGTTTAACTGTGTGAGTGTGAAGCAGGATTTAACTGTGTGAGTGTGAAGCAGGGTTTAACTGTGTGAGTGTGAAGCAGGGTTTAACTGTGTGAGTGTGAAGCAGGGTTTAACTGTGTGAGTGTGAAGCAGGATTTAACTGTGTGAGTGTGAAGCAGGATTTAACTGTGTGAGTGTGAAGCAGGATTTAACTGTGTGAGTGTGAAGCAGGATTTAACTGTGTGAGTGTGAAGCAGGGTTTAACTGTGTGAGTGTGAAGCAGGGTTTAACTGTGTGAGTGTGAAGCAGGGTTTAACTGTGTGAGTGTGAAGCAGGATTTAACTGTGTGAGTGTGAAGCAGGATTTAACTGTGTGAGTGTGAAGCAGGGTTTAACTGTGTGAGTGTGAAGCAGGGTTTAACTGTGTGAGTGTGAAGCAGGGTTTAACTGTGTGAGTGTGAAGCAGGGTTTAACTGTGTGAGTGTGAAGCAGGGTTTAACTGTGTGAGTGTGAAGCAGGATTTAACTGTGTGAGTGTGAAGCAGGGTTTAACTGTGTGAGTGTGAAGCAGGATTTAACTGTGTGAGTGTGAAGCAGGGTTTAACTGTGTGAGTGTGAAGCAGGATTTAACTGTGTGAGTGTGAAGCAGGGTTTAACTGTGTGAGTGTGAAGCAGGATTTAACTGTGTGAGTGTGAAGCAGGATTTAACTGTGTGAGTGTGAAGCAGGGTTTAACTGTGTGAGTGTGAAGCAGGATTTAACTGTGTGAGTGTGAAGCAGGGTTTAACTGTGTGAGTGTGAAGCAGGATTTAACTGTGTGAGTGTGAAGCAGGATTTAACTGTGTGAGTGTGAAGCAGGATTTAACTGTGTGAGTGTGAAGCAGGGTTTAACTGTGTGAGTGTGAAGCAGGATTTAACTGTGTGAGTGTGAAGCAGGGTTTAACTGTGTGAGTGTGAAGCAGGGTTTAACTGTGTGAGTGTGAAGCAGGGTTTAACTGTGTGAGTGTGAAGCAGGATTTAACTGTGTGAGTGTGAAGCAGGATTTAACTGTGTGAGTGTGAAGCAGGATTTAACTGTGTGAGTGTGAAGCAGGATTTAACTGTGTGAGTGTGAAGCAGGGTTTAACTGTGTGAGTGTGAAGCAGGGTTTAACTGTGTGAGTGTGAAGCAGGATTTAACTGTGTGAGTGTGAAGCAGGGTTTAACTGTGTGAGTGTGAAGCAGGGTTTAACTGTGTGAGTGTGAAGCAGGGTTTAACTGTGTGAGTGTGAAGCAGGATTTAACTGTGTGAGTGTGAAGCAGGGTTTAACTGTGTGAGTGTGAAGCAGGATTTAACTGTGTGAGTGTGAAGTAGGGTTTAACTGTGTGAGTGTGAAGCAGGATTTAACTGTGTGAGTGTGAAGCAGGGTTTAACTGTGTGAGTGTGAAGCAGGATTTAACTGTGTGAGTGTGAAGCAGGATTTAACTGTGTGAGTGTGAAGCAGGGTTTAACTGTGTGAGTGTGAAGCAGGATTTAACTGTGTGAGTGTGAAGCAGGGTTTAACTGTGTGAGTGTGAAGCAGGATTTAACTGTGTGAGTGTGAAGCAGGATTTAACTGTGTGAGTGTGAAGCAGGATTTAACTGTGTGAGTGTGAAGCAGGGTTTAACTGTGTGAGTGTGAAGCAGGATTTAACTGTGTGAGTGTGAAGCAGGGTTTAACTGTGTGAGTGTGAAGCAGGGTTTAACTGTGTGAGTGTGAAGCAGGATTTAACGATAGGTTATGACTATAACCAAGTTCTGTTAGTTAGGGGCGATGCTTGGCATCACACTGCACTATCTCACGTACGTGCACGCGCACTGAATAAACCACAAATATACCTCTAATACCAATATTAGTCTGACCACACCCCTCATCAGCTTACCTTCATAAGCAGGTGTGTGGTCACCTGCTCTCCTCCTTCCCAAGCTTTCACCACAAGGTGAGGACAAGGGCTGCAGCGGCCGTCTGATGCCAAGCATCGCCCCTAACTAACAGAACTTGGTTATAGTCATAACCTATCGTTCTGTATCGTTAGTGGCTTAGCTTGGCATCACACTGCACAAGGGAGGCCAAGCGGAGCCACTGGCTGACAAATACACCCCGCTGACAGCCCCCCCACAACCATCAGAACAGGGAGGGCCGAGCCCCCCCGACCCCCCCTAATGGCGGGTAGCCCCCCTATTAGGGACGTCACGGGAAGGCGACGGACCCGACCGTGCGAAGAGGCACTCAAGCACTCAACGCACAGGGTGAGCAGCCGTGGCTTGACCCCACGACTACACACACGCACAACCCGCATGCCACCCGGGAACGAACGGAGAAAAACCACCTCGTTACTGCCCCCAGAATCACGGGGTCAAGGGCCAACCCAACCCCGTGGCAAGGCCGTAGCAGCGGAGCGCGAAGGAAGGCCCAGACCCACCAAGGACTGGGCTCCCTGAAATGGGGGCCCGGAGAAGTCCATGATGCCAGCATCAAGACCCCACCAGGGGGGCACCTAGTGACCCCGCCCCTCACATCGCCAGCGTATTCGGACAAAGGCCCCTCAGCCAAGCGGGCCCTGTCCCCCCCAACAGCACACCGCCTGGAACACAAGCCCTGCAACAGGCAGACAGCATGGTCATAACATACAAGAGTTAACCAACGGAACAGGCAGTGCACCGGGGAAGACCAGGCAACAGGTCGTCAACCCAAGCCTGGAAAAAACTGCGGACGAGGCAGGCGCCAGAAAGGACAGCTGAAACAGCCGCCCCGGCGGAAGGGGCGTATGCTGGCGTTGTCGCATAACCAAGCTTTCAACAGCACGTCAGAAGCGGGATCCGTAGACCACACGGCCCCTGACAGCTGCCCACAGAAAAGCCCATACGATCGGCAGACGTCATGAACGTGCAGGGGCACCCTCAACCGGAGAACCGGGAGTTGACACTGCAGCAACACACCAGAGAACCAACCACCCAGGCATTACCCCATGTAATGGTTGGTCCTATAACCCCTCAGGAAAAAACCCCGAAACGCACCTGCGGCACCGCCGCAGCCCGCGTTCCGGTTCCCAACAGGGCTATCCCGGGCCTACAGGTCAACGGGCATCACCCCGGACCGGGCCCGGCGATACGGGGAGCACAGGATCCCAAAGGAGGTTAACCCCACCCAACAGGCTCCTCAGCGCCAAAACGCAAGAGAAGAGCGTAATATGGAAGACCAGCCCCCAGCACCCCGCACTCGGTATTCCCAGGAGGTCACCCAACCAAGTACCAACCAAGACCAACCCGCACAGCAGCCGAGATCCGACGAGATCGGATGCGTACAGGTCGGCACGGCCATAAGCCACTATGACAGTGCAGAATACATCAAACAAGGGGTCCCATAACGCACAACCCTGTGACACCCGGATCGACCTAGCATTTTTCCCCCCTGAAAAAACCCTAAGTCCCTCAGGGTACCAGAACAGCAGATCTGCATCCCCAGCGGACAACGGGTGCACTGATCTGGACCAGCGCGACCAGAACCAGTCCCGTGCCCTAATCACGCCGACCTGCCAACCCCAGGAGAAGGGGCAGATATGCGCGTCTGATCCCAACATAAAAAGAAGGCGCCACCCAGACGTGTCGGTATGAACCGCGTCCGGCGGCCCACCCCTAGGGCGTGAGACCCTTCCCATATGCCCAGACCCATTCCGTCATCATCCCCTGACATGAACGGGAACCCATCGACAACACACAGGATGTCGGAAGAGGAAAAACCCCCATCCCAATTGCTCCATAAAAACGCTGTTTTACCAAAGCAAACGAGGCGCGCCAGTCAGCAACGGCCAAAGCACATCCTGAGCTAGCACTATGTGTGCGTTTGGACATACCCACATCAACAATAGGCCGTTTAGACCACCATATTGAATCCCCAAGACGCCCAGGGAAACGACAAGAGGGGCGAGATGCAATCAACTCCATGAATGAATGAATGAAAAAATATACCCAACAGACTGCAGTACAGGAATACATACAAAAAGATAAGGGGAGGCAGACCTGAGAAGACGTTTAGTCTTGTTCCATCAGGGACCCTCATTTCATATCCATCAAGACACATTCAACTCTTTATAAAATAAAGAAAAAGGCATCACATGTATGACCTAACTGCACAGCTGGGAGTAAAAAACCCTGTTTTTCACATGATTTTAATCCAGTCACTCTTTTTAATCAGAGTGTAAGACCAGATTCCCCCAGAAACACCTTCCCACATGAGACCACGGTCAAGAAAAAGATATGTAAACTGTGAGACACGTGACCAACAGACTCAAGTTTGACACAAAAACGAGCGCAGCAGGTTAAGTCCTGCGCTCTAACCTCGACATCTTTACGACACCAGCTCATGGAAGGCGTCGCCATAGCAACAACGCTATAACGGGCGGGGAAAACCCACCGGATCCTGTCATAACAGGAGTCGGTAGAATACCCCTCCCCCCCCCCCCCCTCCCCCGTCAAGCACTGGCTTGGCCCTGACTGGCTCAGCAGAAAAAGTCAACAAACCCTCTAAACCAATCAAGTGGGGAAAAAGGAGGGGTTTATCCGATACCCCCTCCCGAAAAACACACCTTCTATCCCTACACACAGAAAACAACCGTAGCCATTTTGAAAACCTCCGGTAGAACAAAACATATAGCATAAGCTAATACAATGTTAGCTACCCACAAAGTGTAAAAGGGTTTACAACAAAACACAAGTCGCCTGTGCGTGAATCCCATACCCGCAGCCTATGCTACACATAGGAAGACGTTGAACGAGAGTAATGGCTAGGCCATGAAAAGTGTGTACGAGCATTACTGCAACTAACAACACAGCGTTGTGAACACATATACTTAGTTAAAGCAATGGAATACCACCAGTTCTAATTGCATGTGGAGCATCAAGCTAATAGAACCTATTACCGAGTGTAAGTTGCAGACCTTGCTTAAAAACTCGTAACACAACACAACTCATTCCCCCAACGTAACAGGGTAGATTCATAAAACACAACCCCACCACATGATTTGTATTGAAGAAACACACAGTTTGTTCGGCCAAACACAGTCCCCCTTATGTCAGGGAACTTTTTATTAATAAATAATACGTGTTCAAAGCACAAAATCATTGAGGGGCCGGGGAGGGTGTAGAGGAGGGGACACAGAGGGGGAAAAGTCACTCTCAACGGCGCCTGCCACCTCGCGCCGCTCGAGTCTTGCCACCCCGGGGAGCCCCGGAGGGACGATAGGTAACAGTCTGCTGGACACGACGATCCCTACCGTCTCCTCCGGTCTGGGATGGGCCGGCGGTGGCCGAAGCGCCGCTTCTTCCCCTGGCCCTCTTGGCAGGGCCAGCGGCGGCGGCGGAGGCAGTGGTAGCGGCGACGGAGACAGCTCGACGTCGCGGAATCCTTCTGCCTCCACCGGCAAGGACGGGAGGCGGAAAATGGGGTTGGAGAATGGACCTCTCCTCTGCCATTTCTCTGCATGTTGAGGTCATCAATAGCAGGGCCTTCCCGAACAGGCCAGCGTCGGAGAGGGCGGCCGTCAGAAGAGGGGTTCTCTTCCGTTCCGGCACACGGGCCTGCTCCAGCCAAAGATGACGCTGGCCCAGGGTGGCCAGGGCGCGCACTTTCCCCATGGCTATGGCTAGCACCTGGGAGAGGTGCAGCACAGCTCCCGCAGCCTGGGTGATCTGATCGCACCTCACCTCGTTCAGATCCGCGCCGCCCGTCATTATCCCCGATACAAATCTAGCCAGGTGGGCGATGTTAGAGGCCGCAGCCAGCGACTGTGTACCGGCGATGAATGACTGGTCACCCCAATAAGCCAATCGCCTAGCCGACCTCCCCTGGAGGACCGGCTTGCATAGGGGCTCCCACACCATATCCGGACAGAGGAGCGCGGCCATCGGATTGTCAAGCCGAGGTACGCCCTCCCCCATACCTTTGACCAACCCCGACACCCGCGTAACTGGTACGTAGGCGGGAGTTAGTCCCATGATGTTGGAGACCGCCTGACCCCGACGAACATAGGCCCCCATCGATGGGAAAAATGGGTAGACAACGTCCACCCCTCTCACCGGGGGACGCTGCCAGGGATGGCCTATGAGGTCATCAGGGACAGGTGCAGGCAATGGCTGCGGCAGCGGCACACCGTTTGCAGCGGCGGCTACCGCCATGAGCTCGGGGAACAAGGCCCGCAGTTCCCCCTGCGGACCCTCCTCCACCGACCCCGCATCCCTCGCATACAGCAGGCTGCGACTGGTCAAGGAGCCACAATCCGATGCGGCTGACAGTAGGGCATCCTGTCGATGAGGCCAAGGTGGTTCCCCGACATCCTCGAACAAGGCGCCCCGTGGAGCCATTTCTCCCCCCTCCGGGGTCTCCGGAGGAGGGATACTCCCCTCCACGGGACCATCATACAAGAACCCGTCCGCCTCCTCCATGAAGTCTTCAGTTTCCATCAGAAATCCAGAGTCGGACGTGGCCTCGCTGGTCTCCAGCAATTCCCCAAACCCAGGCCGTTCGCGTCTGCACGCCACCATGTTACGACGTGAGCGAGCAGACGCAAAAAGTTTTCGTCGCAAATCCTCTGGCTCTAAGACAATCCCCCGTTCATCAACGGGCGATTCCCCAGAAACAGAGGAACCAGAGTCGAGATCAGGCCATCGCCGGAGCGACGGCACCGAACCCTCGGCTCGTCGGTGAGGAAAACTATCCACCGGCAGTCTCCCGGGCTGGGTCAGCAACCACGAGAGTGGCAACAGCCCAGCACCGGAACGCACGACGGAGGCGGGAATGGAGAATCGGTGGTGAAGAGTAGGTCTAGCGGGTCTACTCTCCGCGGAATACATTATGACCCAAACCTTTTTCTTATACAAACAAGTGAGAGAAGAAAAAGGTTAGGCACAATGTAAACCTAGTCACAACTCTTTTCAACTATCAACGACACGTCAAGTGGGGTACTACCGAGGCACTTCCTTGTGGTGAAAGCGAGAAGGAGGAGAGCAGGTGACCACACACCTGCTTATGAAGGTAAGCTGATGAGGGGTGTGGTCAGACTAATATTGGTATTAGAGGTATATTTGTGGTTTATTCAGTGCGCGTGCACGTACGTGAGATAGTGCAGTGTGATGCCAAGCTAAGCCACTAACGATACAGAACTGTGTGAGTGTGAAGCAGGGTTTAACTGTGTGAGTGTGAAGCAGGGTTTAACTGTGTGAGTGTGAAGCAGGGTTTAACTGTGTGAGTGTGAAGCAGGGTTTAACTGTGTGAGTGTGAAGCAGGAGCGAAGAGCATCCATGCTGAGCCGACCTACTCTGGTAAATAAAGGTTAAGAAAAGGTTAAGAATCAGTGTATAGTAAGGTATAAGTGACTGTGTAGAGTTACGACTGTTATTATCACTTATTTGTATATATAATAAAATAGAAAGCCACTTTAATGGAAGGAGGTACTGTAATAGTTGAGATACTTTAAGGAGTTAAAGAGGTAAAATTGTAAATTGTATATTGTATAGTAGTGTATATAGGAACCAGTTTCTCAGGAACATAGCATGTCTTTTTTTTACCATATTTTTACATTGTGTCTTATCTATTTTATTTTTCTATGCCTATTTTATTATTGTATTTTGCACAATCAATGCAGGCATGACCACCCGCATTTCACTGTATGCCCTGGTATGTATGTGACAAATAAACCTCTTGATTCTTGATTCTTGATTCTATATGGAAGTAGCATTTGTAATATGTAAAATGAAAAGAGCTTGGTTATATGATATAGAAAGTGTAACTGTAACTGTAACTTTTATAATATATTGTCAAGGTACCTTTTGACATGAAATGTAATATATAAATGTAAACCTTTGTTGTCATACAGTATGATCTGTAATCGTCTGTAATCATCATCACCACCTGTTGGCATAGAAGGTCTTCATAAGCCACACGAGGTCTGGATTACTTTGTGTTTGAAACGTTAAGAAAATATTGTTGTGCTACTTACTGGTTATTGTTTTGCTGTGCCAGCATACTGTACCACTGGCATTCAGTCTGCAGACATTAGGAACATAGATTATATACAGTAAATCTACAGATATTATATACAGTCAGTCTACAGACATTAGGAACATACATTATATACAGTAAATCTACAGATATTATATACAGTCAGTCTACAGACATTAGGAACATAGATTATATACAGTAAATCTACAGATATTATATACAGTCAGTCTACAGACATTAGGAACATAGAAGAAGAAGCAGAAGTCTTTATTCGGCATGCAGTGACACACACAGGAACACACTGGCACACACACACACACACACTGACACACACAGGAACACACTGACACACACACAGGAGTCTCTGCACTTGACCCCGGGAGCAGATGGGGGCTGCGGTGTGGCGCCGCGCCCCGGGGACCAATCCAAGTGCTCCTGTCCGTCTTCGTCAGGGAACGCCACAGCGTTAGCGATCTGTTGTGCATGTTTTTCCATTGGGTTTATCTTATCAGGGGGGGGGTCCTTGCGAGCACGGGGGGGAGAACATGCAAACTCCACACAGAAAGGCCTGGGAGATACCCCACCTGGGTACCTGGCAACACGGAAACCTGGTCCTCAAGCGGGAATCGAACCCTGGACCTTCTAGCTGTGAGGCGGCAGCGTTACCCACTACACCACCGTGCCGCCTACATACATTACATACAGTCAGTCTACAGATATTAGGAACTTACCTCCCAAATACTGAGCTGCATCCTCTTGTTTACATCTCAGTGGTGTCAACATTTAAAAATCCTTCTTCAATATGTCTCCCCCTCTTCTTATCCAGCTGCCCTTAAATCCTTCTTCAACCTGTCTCCTCCTCTTCCTCTCCAGCTGCTCTTCATCACTGAAGTGGATTTAAGAGACAGACAGACAGACAGACAGACAGACAGACAGACAGACAGACAGACAGACAGACAGACAGACAGACAGACAGACAGACAGACAGACAGACAGACAGACAGATAGTATATGTATGTATGTATGTATGTATGTATGTGTGTATGTATGTGTGTATGTATGTATGTATGTATGTATGTATGTATGTATGTATGTATGTATGTATGTATGTATGTATGTATGTATGTATGTATGTATGTATGTATGTATGTATGTATGTATGTATGTATGTATGTATGTATGTATGTATGTATGTATGTATGTATGTATGTATGTATGTATGTATGTATGTATTATCTGTTAGGATCTCTGTTTAACAGTACTGTATATTTGCATATCTTGTATGTCTCAAATATAACAGTACTACTGTATACCTGTATTGTCATGTATGTCAGAAATGTCATGATATATATCTGTCTATCTGTATGGCCCCCGTAGATGTCCAAACCCCCCCTCCCACCCACCCACGCCCTCTTAATGTACAGTTTCCTCCCCCCTGTATGTATTATTTTCTATTAGGATTTCTGTTTAACAGTACTGTATATTTGCATATCTTGTATGTCACAATGATGTATGTTGCATATATCATTAATGTCATTATGAATTGAAAATGGGGGACCCTGATGTAAACAAGACAAAAGTCTTTCTCTGGTCTGCATCCCCTTAACAATTGTGTGTATTGAGCCGTACTGTATTGTACCGATTCTGCAATCTGTTAATAAAGTTTTCAATCAATAGATAGATAGATAGATAGATAGATAGATAGATAGATAGATAGATAGATAGATAGATAGATAGATAGATAGATAGATAGATAGATAGATAGATAGATAGATAGATAGATA
>NC_140170.1:52239740-52279740 GCF_963971535.1 Notolepis coatsorum | reverse complement strand
GACGATTGATGTTGAATCACCCATTAACCGCTAAAGCAATTGACTAATATTGAAAACATATCATTGAATCAATATTGTTTTGTGGTTGCATTTTAATGATTGAAATGCCAATATCAATAAATGTTGAATCAATGTACGCTGCTCAACGTATGCTGTCGTCATTGTCTCATCACCCAGACTGCACTGCACTTGTGCTGCCCCGCCTCCCAGAATGCACCTGTGCGGCAGCTTCCTGGCTGCTACCTCATGTCTCTCTGCATCGTTAAGACTGGTGAGTACTGCATGGCAATAATGTCGATTATGTTGTATGTTGTATGTATGCTTTCGATTGCAAACGCCAGCGGAGTAGTGCCGTGTTCGTTTTTACATGGTAGAGAATATTATATTAACCGTTATTCATGCCTGCTAGCTGAAGCTAATTTAGCTAGTAGCGTTAGCAGTTAGCTATGATGAATGTTTCTTGATTTTGGTATAGTGATCCACCTGTTGCATATACTGTTATACATTTTATGTAGGCTAACGTCAGTAACGTTTCAAAATGTGGCTTATGATGTATTCTTTAACAGGATACACTGGCACAATCAGTTAGCTTAGCATTGCTGCTACCTTGCTTGCTAAAAAGTCATGGTAAACCAACATGGCAGGGTGCAGGCATACAGGCCGGGCCTGTCTCTCTCCCTCCCTCCCTAATGTGTTTGTGCTTAAAACAGTGAATGATGACCGCATGTTCTCAGAGCATTTTCAGAGCACTGTTAAACTGTTAAATGGTCATTTTAAAACTAATATAAGAAATTAATGTATATAGTGGTATATTTATGAGGGAAAACAAATATTTGCAACAACTTTTAACATTTATACAGGTAGGTTATTGATAACTAATTCTGCTATGAGTGTCATATTATAATCAATCAAAGCGAGGAACATAGAACCCGGGGAACATAGGACCGGGGGAACATAGGGATGATCCCCTGGTGGGTATCCACTTGCATTCATTGTGCTACAGTAAGCTAGGCTAGCTGGTTTGTATCCACTTGCATTCATTGTGCTACAGTAAGCTAGGCTAGCTGGCCTGTTCTGTTTCCATTCATTGTGCTAAGCTAGGCTAGCTGGTTTGTATCCACTTGCATTCATTGTGCTACAGTAAGCTAGGCTAGCTGGTCTGTATCTGCTTCCATTCATTGTGCTAAGCTAGGCTAGCTGGCCTGTTCTGTTTCCATTCATTGTGCTAAGCTAGGCTAGCTGGTCTGTACCTGCTTCCATTCATTGTGCTAAGCTAGGCTAGCTTGCCTGTTCTGTTTCCATTCATTGCGCTAAGCTAGGCTAGCTTTCAGCAGGATATCTTTCTACTGAATGCACAGAGAGGAAACTGGTATCTATCTTCTTGTTATGGTTTGTAACCGACCCCAATCGCACAACACAAGACAGGTATGATGGTTTGCCAAGAAACAGATATTTATTTAGAACAGGGAAAAAAGGGCACTGTCCCTTTAAGGGAGAAAACACAAAACACTGGAATAACACAAGAGGGGAAGGTAAAGTGCCTTTAAGAGGCGGGCAGGAGAAGGGAACACTATGGGAAGGTAAGGGAACGCCTAAGGGAAGGTTAAGGGAACGCCTAGGGAACAGAGGAACTAGAGACTAGGAGAACTAGGGAAAGAGGACTAGGGACTAGGAGAACTAGGGACCAGGAACTAGCTGGAACTAGAAGGGGAGAACTTGGGACCAGGAACTAGGTGGAACTAGAAGGGGAGAACTAGGGGCAGAGGGGACTGAGGCCCGC
This sequence comes from Notolepis coatsorum, assembly GCF_963971535.1. Classification (NCBI taxonomy): domain Eukaryota; kingdom Metazoa; phylum Chordata; class Actinopteri; order Aulopiformes; family Paralepididae; genus Notolepis; species Notolepis coatsorum. Next base: position 52,277,960 of record NC_140170.1, on the reverse strand, counting down.
GGAGGCGGGCTGGGGAACAGGGAGGAACTGGGGACAGAGAACCGCGGAGGCGGGCTGGGGACAGGGAGGAACTGGGGACTGGTGGGAAAACATCTGGGCCGCTCTGCAGAACAGAGGAGAGGGTTAATATTCAAAGGGAACAAACAGAGCAGATGCAGAACAGTCCAAATAACAAAGTAACAAAGTAAATACTATCTTCGTGTGAATAAACACACAGTGGGAGATGAAATGTCCAAAATAATATCCACGAGAGAACAAAACAGAGTGGGAGATGAAATGTCCAAACTAATAACTAAGTGAGAACTAAAGGAGGCAATACGCTGGGTGAGTGACATCACAATCAAAACTCACCCAGGCGTATGCGTAATGGTACAGGAACAGCAGCGAGACGGGGGCAAGAGGCATTACGCTGGGAGAGTGACATCACAATCAAAACTCACCCAGGCGTATGCGTAAAGGTACAGGGACAGCAGCGGGAACGGGGGGCAAGGGCACTACGCTGAGTGAGTGACATCACAATCAAAACTCACCCAGGCGTATGCGTAAAGGTACAGGGACAGCAGCGGGAACGGGGGGCAAGGGCACTACGCTGAGTGAGTGACATCACAATCAAAACTCACCCAGGCGTATGCGTAAAGGTACAGGGACAGCAGCGGGAACGGGGGCAAGGGCACTACGCTGAGTGAGTGACATCACAATCAAAACTCACCCAGGCGTATGCGTAAAGGTACAGGGACAGCAGCGGGAACGGGGGCAAGGGCAACGCCACCGGGTGGCTGGCTGTCCGAGCCGAGGGACAGAGTGCTGGAACAGTGGCGGTGGCGAGGATGTCGTCCACCGGGTAGCCGACTGTCGGAGCCGAGGAACAGAGTGCTGGAACAGTGGCGGTGGCGAGGGTGTCGTCCACCGGGTAGCCGCTGTCGGAGCCGAGGAACAGAGTGCGCGCCACACCTTGGTGTGCGCGTCGGAACAGAGAGCTGGAACAGTGGCGGTGGCGAGGGTGTCGTCCACCGGGTAGCCGCTGTCGGAGCCGAGGAACAGAGTGCGCGCCACACCTTGGTGTGCGCGTCGGAACAGAGAGCTGGAACAGTGGCGGTGGCGAGGGTGTCGTCCACCGGGTAGCCGCTGTCGGAGCCGAGGAACAGAGTGCGCGCCACACCTTGGTGTGCGCGTCGGAACAGTGGCGGTGGCGAGGGTGTCGTCCACCGGGTAGCCGCTGTCGGAGCCGAGGAACAGAGTGCGCGCCACACCTTGGTGTGCGCGTCGGAACAGAGAGACGCATCGGGGTGCGTCTGCGAGGAGGAGTGTGCCAAGCACGAAGGTCTGGAAGATGCGCGTCGGCGCGCTGAGGTCTGGAGAGCGTGCCAAGCTCGAAGGTCTGGAAGATGCGCGTCTGTGCGCTGGTACGGAGGAGCGTGCCAAGCTCGAAGGTCTGGAAGATGCGCGTCTGTGCGCTGGTAAGGAGGAGCGTGCCAAGCTCGAAGGTCTGGAAGATGCGCGTCTGTGCGCTGGTACGGAGGAGCGTGCCAAGCTCGAAGGTCTGAAGTGGAACACTGGAATACCTCCCGTAGAGGATTAGAGAGCGCAGTACAGTGTCTCCCTCCAGGCAAACGGCGGCAGGTGGCGAAGGCTTGAGCGCATCTGGCGCGCTGGTCTGGAGTGGAACACTGGAATACCTCCCGTAGAGAATTAGAGAGCGCAGTACAATGTCTCCCTCCAGGCAAACGGCGACAGGTGGCCAAAGCCCTTGAAGATGCGCGTTGCGCGCTGGTGACTGGAGAGCGTGCCAAGCCCGAGGGTCCGGGAGATGCGCGTTGGTCTAGATGTGCGTCAGGACGAACAGCTGCGCTGGGGTCTGCAGTGGAGCGCTGGGGTGCCTCCCGTGGAAGTTACAGGGAGCGCAGAACAGTCTCCTCCACAGGCTACGGCGACAGCAGACGAAGGCTGGAGCAAACATCTCAAGGCTGGAGAGATCCATCTTACAGCATTGGTAGACCAGAGGATCTCCCGAAAGAGTCTAGATGTTAGAGAATATGACTCAGCATGAATACAACACGACCCCACGCCGAAACGAGGGGAAGAGCCCTGGTATTTAAAGCCCACAGGGGAACTAATTAGCCTGCCACCACAGGTGCGAGAGGTAATTGATAATAGTCCAGGTGTGGCCACTGAGAGTAAACGAGAGTAAAGAACGAGAGGGTGGGGGCTAGAGAGAGTGAGTGAGAAGGGAATTTCTAACAGTAGGCTTTAAAGAAACAGAGAAAAGGTGGTGAGCAGCGGGCAAAACCTCACAGTACCCCCCCCTCAACGGGAGCCACCCGGCGACCCAAAACAAATACAGACAGAGTGGCAGGGGGCAAAACAAGAGGTACTGGCCAAGCCAGCAGGGGAAGCCACCACAAGAGTGGGGCTAGCAAAAGAAACAGGGTCGCCGAGGGGTAACTAGGGTAGCAGAGGGGCAACTGGTCTAGAGGAACTGGGTCTAGAGAACTAGTCTAGCGAACTGGGCAAGAGAACTGGTCTAGAGAAACTGGTCTAGAGGAACTGGGTCTAGAGAACTGGTCTAGAGCAACTGGTCTAGAGGAACTGAGGGGCAAGCAGGGTAGCTAAGGGGTAACCATGGAAGCACCGGGAAAGGGCTAGCAGAGGGAAGGTTAGCTGCCAGGGCACTGATAGCTACAGGGCCTATGCTAGCTGTACTGCTACATCAACATAGAGGCTGCGCAAGCTGCCGGAGCCAGGCTAGCAGAGGGAAAGGGTAGCTGCCAGGGCACTGATAGCTACAGGGCCTATGCTAGCTGTACTGCTACATCAACATAGAGGCTGCGCTAGCTGCCGGAGCTAGGCTGGCAGACAGGGCTGGACCAGCATGAGAGCACAAGCTAGCTGGAAGGACAGTCCTAGCTGTGTGAGAAAAACTGACCTTGCTAGCTGAAAGGGCAGTCCTAGCAGTGGGATAAACTACACAAAAAAGTGGAGGCCATGCAGAGGGACCGGGTTAGCTGCTTGGGCCTGGCTAGCTACAGGGCCTATGCCAGCTGCAAGGCTGCATTAACATAGAGGCTGTGCTAACAGCCGGGGCCAAGCTAGCAGACCGGGGCTCTGCTGAGGGACTGGGTTAGCCGCCAGGGCATGGCTAGCTACAGGGCCTATGCCAGCAGCAGGGCTGCATAAACATAGAGGCTGTGCTAGCAGCCGGGGCTAAGCTAGCAGACAGGGGTTCTGCTGAGGGACTGGGTTAGCTGCCAGGGCATGGCTAGCTACAGGGGGGTCAAACAGGGCAAAACGGGAAGCAAACAGGGGAGCTAACCGGGGAGACTAACAAGCTAAACAGGGGAGTAACAGGCCAACAAGGGAGCTAAACAGGACTAACAGGGAAGCTAAACTGGGCTAACAGGGAAGCTAACAGGGCTAACAGGGGAGCTAGAGGGGAGACTAACAAGCTAACAGGGGAGCTAACAGGGCTAACAGGGGAGCTAGAGGGAACAAGAAAAAAAAAGGCAAACTCAACATACACCGTCTGTGCTGGCTGGGGTCGTCGATTTGGTGGGGTCGTACTGTTATGGTTTGTAACCGACCCCAATCGCACAACACAAGACAGGTATGATGGTTTGCCAAGAAACAGATATTTATTTAGAACAGGGAAAAAAGGGCACTGTCCCTTTAAGGGAGAAAACACAAAACACTGGAATAACACAAGAGGGGAAGGTAAAGTGCCTTTAAGAGGCGGGCAGGAGAAGGGAACACTATGGGAAGGTAAGGGAACGCCTAAGGGAAGGTTAAGGGAACGCCTAGGGAACAGAGGAACTAGAGACTAGGAGAACTAGGGAAAGAGGACTAGGGACTAGGAGAACTAGGGACCAGGAACTAGCTGGAACTAGAAGGGGAGAACTTGGGACCAGGAACTAGGTGGAACTAGAAGGGGAGAACTAGGGGCAGAGGGGACTGAGGCCCGCGGAGGCGGGCTGGGGAACAGGGAGGAACTGGGGACAGAGAACCGCGGAGGCGGGCTGGGGACAGGGAGGAACTGGGGACTGGTGGGAAAACATCTGGGCCGCTCTGCAGAACAGAGGAGAGGGTTAATATTCAAAGGGAACAAACAGAGCAGATGCAGAACAGTCCAAATAACAAAGTAACAAAGTAAATACTATCTTCGTGTGAATAAACACACAGTGGGAGATGAAATGTCCAAAATAATATCCACGAGAGAACAAAACAGAGTGGGAGATGAAATGTCCAAACTAATAACTAAGTGAGAACTAAAGGAGGCAATACGCTGGGTGAGTGACATCACAATCAAAACTCACCCAGGCGTATGCGTAATGGTACAGGAACAGCAGCGAGACGGGGGCAAGAGGCATTACGCTGGGAGAGTGACATCACAATCAAAACTCACCCAGGCGTATGCGTAAAGGTACAGGGACAGCAGCGGGAACGGGGGGCAAGGGCACTACGCTGAGTGAGTGACATCACAATCAAAACTCACCCAGGCGTATGCGTAAAGGTACAGGGACAGCAGCGGGAACGGGGGGCAAGGGCACTACGCTGAGTGAGTGACATCACAATCAAAACTCACCCAGGCGTATGCGTAAAGGTACAGGGACAGCAGCGGGAACGGGGGCAAGGGCACTACGCTGAGTGAGTGACATCACAATCAAAACTCACCCAGGCGTATGCGTAAAGGTACAGGGACAGCAGCGGGAACGGGGGCAAGGGCAACGCCACCGGGTGGCTGGCTGTCCGAGCCGAGGGACAGAGTGCTGGAACAGTGGCGGTGGCGAGGATGTCGTCCACCGGGTAGCCGACTGTCGGAGCCGAGGAACAGAGTGCTGGAACAGTGGCGGTGGCGAGGGTGTCGTCCACCGGGTAGCCGCTGTCGGAGCCGAGGAACAGAGTGCGCGCCACACCTTGGTGTGCGCGTCGGAACAGAGAGCTGGAACAGTGGCGGTGGCGAGGGTGTCGTCCACCGGGTAGCCGCTGTCGGAGCCGAGGAACAGAGTGCGCGCCACACCTTGGTGTGCGCGTCGGAACAGAGAGCTGGAACAGTGGCGGTGGCGAGGGTGTCGTCCACCGGGTAGCCGCTGTCGGAGCCGAGGAACAGAGTGCGCGCCACACCTTGGTGTGCGCGTCGGAACAGTGGCGGTGGCGAGGGTGTCGTCCACCGGGTAGCCGCTGTCGGAGCCGAGGAACAGAGTGCGCGCCACACCTTGGTGTGCGCGTCGGAACAGAGAGACGCATCGGGGTGCGTCTGCGAGGAGGAGTGTGCCAAGCACGAAGGTCTGGAAGATGCGCGTCGGCGCGCTGAGGTCTGGAGAGCGTGCCAAGCTCGAAGGTCTGGAAGATGCGCGTCTGTGCGCTGGTACGGAGGAGCGTGCCAAGCTCGAAGGTCTGGAAGATGCGCGTCTGTGCGCTGGTAAGGAGGAGCGTGCCAAGCTCGAAGGTCTGGAAGATGCGCGTCTGTGCGCTGGTACGGAGGAGCGTGCCAAGCTCGAAGGTCTGAAGTGGAACACTGGAATACCTCCCGTAGAGGATTAGAGAGCGCAGTACAGTGTCTCCCTCCAGGCAAACGGCGGCAGGTGGCGAAGGCTTGAGCGCATCTGGCGCGCTGGTCTGGAGTGGAACACTGGAATACCTCCCGTAGAGAATTAGAGAGCGCAGTACAATGTCTCCCTCCAGGCAAACGGCGACAGGTGGCCAAAGCCCTTGAAGATGCGCGTTGCGCGCTGGTGACTGGAGAGCGTGCCAAGCCCGAGGGTCCGGGAGATGCGCGTTGGTCTAGATGTGCGTCAGGACGAACAGCTGCGCTGGGGTCTGCAGTGGAGCGCTGGGGTGCCTCCCGTGGAAGTTACAGGGAGCGCAGAACAGTCTCCTCCACAGGCTACGGCGACAGCAGACGAAGGCTGGAGCAAACATCTCAAGGCTGGAGAGATCCATCTTACAGCATTGGTAGACCAGAGGATCTCCCGAAAGAGTCTAGATGTTAGAGAATATGACTCAGCATGAATACAACACGACCCCACGCCGAAACGAGGGGAAGAGCCCTGGTATTTAAAGCCCACAGGGGAACTAATTAGCCTGCCACCACAGGTGCGAGAGGTAATTGATAATAGTCCAGGTGTGGCCACTGAGAGTAAACGAGAGTAAAGAACGAGAGGGTGGGGGCTAGAGAGAGTGAGTGAGAAGGGAATTTCTAACAGTAGGCTTTAAAGAAACAGAGAAAAGGTGGTGAGCAGCGGGCAAAACCTCACACTTCTTGTCTGACTCTGGAGAAGACGATAAGATAATTTCCCATAATGTTGGCGCATTCTACTTTAAACACTCACTTTTAACATTCACTTTAGACACTTTAAAAAATGTTTAACAGTCCATCATATAATATCTATGTATTACTAAACTATACTATATTTTGTATCCAGGTGACAGCCACTGGCCCACTATCGCCCCAGACCATTGCAATGGTTCCAGACAGTCTCCCATCGACATCGTGTCGGCTAATGCCACCGAGGACTCTGCCCTCACTGCCTTCTCCTTCGTCAACTACGGCAACACCTCTGCCCTGTACGAGAGCGAGAACACCGGCAAGACAGGTGAGCAATGATAGGGACCCTGTATTGAGAAAGGATAGGGACCCTGTATTGGGAAAGGATAGGGACCCTGTATTGAGAAAGGATAGGGACCCTGTATTGAGAAAGGATAGGGACCCTGTATTGGGAAAGGATAGGGACCCTGTATTGAGAAAGGATAGGGACCTGTATTGATAAACTATAGGGAACATGTATTGATAAACGATAGTATTCAGTCACATAAAGAGGAACAAAAATAAACAGGATGATTAGTAGTCATTTAGAACAACGCCACCAGACTGTTTGTAAAGAGTTTCTAGTTTGAGGAGAAACAGGATTCCTTTCACTCGAGTCTCCAGTCAGTCTGGGTGTAGTTTGTGTTCAGTGCATCACCTCCATCCCAACAAGAAGACCCCCTGGAGACCCCTGTCCTAGAGGACCTCTCTCCCAGTCCAGACCCCTGTCCAGGACCTCTCTCCCAGTCCAGACCCCTGACCTAGAGGACCTCTCTCCCAGTCCAGACCCCTGACCTAGAGGACCTCTCTCCCAGTCCAGACCCCTGACCTAGACTAGAGGACCTCTCTCCCAGTCCAGACCCCTGACCTAGAGGACCTCTCTCCCAGTCCAGACCCCTGACCTAGAGGACCTCTCTCCCAGTCCAGACCCCTGACCTAGAGGCCCTCTCTGCCCGGGTCCAGACCCCTGACCTAGACTAGAGGACCTCTCTCCCAGTCCAGACCCCTGACCTAGGGGTGGTTAAGGACGGGGACATGTAGGCCTAATGTATGGAGATGTTTTTCATCCACATGCTCTTGTACAACCCCATCATGTCTGACTCTGTGTGCATGTTATGCTTGTTCAGTTTATTATTCAACGTTTTGTGCCCTGGCTTTCTGGAATAACTTCTTTTTTTGTATGCAAGAATGTGCTTTAAAACTCAATGCATTATTCTGTGTTTTGGATTATTAAAGCTGCAGTAGGCAACTTCGGAGAAGTTTAGCAAATAGCAGTTATAAATAGAGGACAGTTTAGCAGTTATGAATAGAGGACAGTTTAGCAGTTATGAATAGAGGGCAGTTATGAATAGAGGGACAGTTTAGTTAGACGAATTGTGCACCATGACAATTCGACGAAAGGTCATAAGCCAGGATTTGAACCCGTAGCGTCGCGGTACGTAGCTGAACCCACCCTCTGTTTGTTTGTCTTCCAGTCAAAGTGACTCTGAGGAGTGGCGTGCAGGTGTCCGGGGGGGGGTCTGTCCGAGGCCTACGACAGCCTACAGTTCCACCTGCACTGGGGCAACGGCTCTGAGGTGAAGGGGTCCGAGCACACGGTGAACGGCAAGCGCTACGCCATGGAGGTACGGGTTCGACTAGGGATCAGACTGGGGGCTAGATCCACAAAGAATGTATTGCACGGTGCTAATTGCACCCTTACTTACAATTCATTATGAATTCAAAATGGGGGACCCTGATGTAAACAAGACGAAAGTCTTTCTCTGGTCTGCATCCCCTTAACAATTGTGTGTATTGAGCCGTACTGTATTGTACCCATTCTGCAATCTGTTAATAAAATGTTCAATCAATCAATCACCTGCACTGTGATTGATTGAATGACATTTGTACTGTACTTTACTGTACATATAAAACCATTGAAACAATAGAAAAAAGATGCAGGTGCGTTGAAAAAGGAGTCCAAAGAAGTGGGCGCAGGCGAGCGTTTTGAGCCCCAGATGTTCATTAACCCCCGCATGGCTTCCCCTCAGATGCACATCGTGAACCTCAAGTCATCCTACGGCGGGAACACGTCGCTGGGCGTCGCCGACCCCGCCGGGCTGGCTGCCTTCGGCTTCTTCAACGAGGTGAGGATGTGTGTGTGTGTGTGTGTGTGTTTGGGCGTTCGAACGTTCGGACCTTCGTTCATTACGTTGGCATTCAAATTCTAAATCAACATTAGAAAATTTTCATTTTTAATTAAAAAAATAAATCTATTATTTTTAATTGTTTATGTCTATTCATTCTGTTTAAACCAATGGGGTTTTTCTTCACAGTTGCAGATAGAGATTAGGCTACACTAATATTATAGTATTAAAAACTGATGAATTATATTCATTAAAGAAAGTTGATTTAATAAAAGAAAAAGACTCACTTTATTCAAATTGAGGATTTAGTTTGAGGATATTTATATATATAAAAAAAGAAATACATTTTTTTTTTAAGATTTTTTTTAATTAAAAACGTAGGATCAAATGTCCGTTTGAAAAACCCTGACGAAGTTCGAATCCCAAAAACAGGCTTCGGGGACAGCTTTAGTGTGTGTGTGTGTGTGTGTGTGTGTGAGAGAACAGGGTACAATAGACTCGAGCGCTAAACCATGACTGCGTTTTGACAGGAAATGTCTGGAAATGCGACTAACTCACCTGCCAGTTGGAACGCCTTGACCTCCCACCTGAGCAACGTCATGCTGAAAGGTAAGAGGATGTTTCGATATGTGTTGCCTTGTCCAACGAGAGTTAAATCATCTCCTATCAGGCTGTCTGGCTGCAGGTTCAACAAGTTAAATCATCTCCTATCAGTCTGGCTGCAGGTTCAACAAGTTAAATCATCTCCTATCAGTCTGCCTGTAGGTTCATATAAAACCATTGAAACAATAGAAAAAAGATGCAGGTGCGTTGAAAAAGGAGTCCAAAGAAGTGGGCGCAGGCGAGCGTTTTGAGCCCCAGATGTTCATTAACCCCCGCATGGCTTCCCCTCAGATGCACATCGTGAACCTCAAGTCATCCTACGGCGGGAACACGTCGCTGGGCGTCGCCGACCCCGCCGGGCTGGCTGCCTTCGGCTTCTTCAACGAGGTGAGGATGTGTGTGTGTGTGTGTTTGGGCGTTCGAACGTTCGGACCTTCGTTCATTACGTTGGCATTCAAATTCTAAATCAACATTAGAAAATTTTCATTTTTAATTAAAAAAATAAATCTATTATTTTTAATTGTTTATGTCTATTCATTCTGTTTAAACCAATGGGGTTTTTCTTCACAGTTGCAGATAGAGATTAGGCTACACTAATATTATAGTATTAAAAACTGATGAATTATATTCATTAAAGAAAGTTGATTTAATAAAAGAAAAAGACTCACTTTATTCAAATTGAGGATTTAGTTTGAGGATATTTATATATATAAAAAAAGAAATACATTTTTTTTTAAAGGTTTTTTTTAATTAAAAACGTAGGATCAAATGTCCATTTGAAAAACCCCGACGAAGTTCGAATCCCAAAAACAGGCTTCGGGGACAGCTTTAGTGTGTGTGTGTGTGTGTGTGTGAGAGAACAGGGTACAATAGACTCGAGCGCTAAACCATGACTGCGTTTTGACAGGAAATGTCTGGAAATGCGACTAACTCACCTGCCAGTTGGAACGCCTTGACCTCCCACCTGAGCAACGTCATGCTGAAAGGTAAGAGGATGTTTCGATATGTGTTGCCTTGTCCAACGAGAGTTAAATCATCTCCTATCAGGCTGTCTGGCTGCAGGTTCAACAAGTTAAATCATCTCCTATCAGTCTGGCTGCAGGTTCAACAAGTTAAATCATCTCCTATCAGTCTGCCTGTAGGTTCATATAAAACCATTGAAACAATAGAAAAAAGATGCAGGTGCGTTGAAAAAGGAGTCCAAAGAAGTGGGCGCAGGCGAGCGTTTTGAGCCCCAGATGTTCATTAACCCCCGCATGGCTTCCCCTCAGATGCACATCGTGAACCTCAAGTCGTCCTACGGCGGGAACACGTCGCTGGGCGTCGCCGACCCCGCCGGGCTGGCTGCCTTCGGCTTCTTCAACGAGGTGAGGATGTGTGTGTGTGTGTGTGTGTGTTTGGGCGTTCGAACGTTCGGACCTTCGTTCATTACGTTGGCATTCAAATTCTAAATCAACATTAGAAAATTTTCATTTTTAATAAAAAAAAAAAATCTATTATTTTTAATTGTTTATGTCTATTCATTCTGTTTAAACCAATGGGGTTTTTCTTCACAGTTGCAGATAGAGATTAGGCTACACTAATATTATAGTATTAAAAACTGATGAATTATATTCATTAAAGAAAGTTGATTTAATAAAAGAAAAAGACTCACTTTATTCAAAGTGAGGATTTAGTTTGAGGATATTAATTTTATATATATAAAAAAAGAAATACATTTTTTTTTTAAAGATTTTTTTTTAATAAAAAACGTAGGATCAAATGTCCGTTTGAAAAACCCTGACGAAGTTCGAATCCCAAAAACAGGCTTCGGGGACAGCTTTAGTGTGTGTGTGTGTGTGTGTGTGTGTGTGTGTGTGTGAGAGAACAGGGTACAATAGACTCGAGCGCTAAACCATGACTGCGTTTTGACAGGAAATGTCTGGAAATGCGACTAACTCACCTGCCAGTTGGAACGCCTTGACCTCCCACCTGAGCAACGTCATGCTGAAAGGTAAGAGGATGTTTCGATATGTGTTGCCTTGTCCAACGAGAGTTAAATCATCTCCTATCAGGCTGTCTGGCTGCAGGTTCAACAAGTTAAATCATCTCCTATCAGTCTGGCTGCAGGTTCAACAAGTTAAATCATCTCCCATCAGTCTGCCTGTAGGTTCATATAAAACCATTGAAACAATAGAAAAAAGATGCAGGTGCGTTGAAAAAGGAGTCCAAAGAAGTGGGCGCAGGCGAGCGTTTTGAGCCCCAGATGTTCATTAACCCCCGCATGGCTTCCCCTCAGATGCACATCGTGAACCTCAAGTCATCCTACGGCGGGAACACGTCGCTGGGCGTCGCCGACCCCGCCGGGCTGGCTGCCTTCGGCTTCTTCAACGAGGTGAGGATGTGTGTGTGTGTGTGTTTGGGCGTTCGAACGTTCGGACCTTCGTTCATTACGTTGGCATTCAAATTCTAAATCAACATTAGAAAATTTTCATTTTTAATTAAAAAAATAAATCTATTTTTAATTGTTTATGTCTATTCATTCTGTTTAAACCAATGGGGTTTTTCTTCACAGTTGCAGATAGAGATTAGGCTACACTAATATTATAGTATTAAAAACTGATGAATTATATTCATTAAAGAAAGTTGATTTAATAAAAGAAAAAGACTCGTTGTTACTTGTTACTGTAGACCTACAGAGTGAGTGATTAAAAAAAATCGCACTCGTGTGAAGTGAGGGGTGCTCTTATCATCGTACATCATCTCACCTCTCTTCCTCACTTTTTTATTTTTGTGTCTATCAGCTGCTGCTCGACAGTTTGACCCCAAGCTGACCGACCAGGACTACAGCGAAACTGTCAAGAAGTGGCTTCGTTATGCGCCAGACCGGGAGGGAGGCATCTCAAGGAACCGAAGTGACCCAAACTTAAGTCAAGCGAACCAGAGTCAAACTTAGGGTACCCCAGCACAGCACACACTGTTTCCCTGGTTCATACAGTACAAGGAATTACCCTCATGGACACTGTTCTTCCATGGATGGCATCTACTTGAATGACTGGCTGCTTCAGCCTGTTCTTGGAACCGAAGTGACCCAAACTTAATTGTCAAGCGAACCAGAGTCAAACTTAGGGTACCCCAGCACACTGTTTCCCTGGTTCATACAGTACAAGGAATTACCCTCATGGACACTGTTCTTCCATGGACGGCATCTACTTGAATGACTTGCTGCTTCAGCCTGTTCTTGCAGTGTTTATTTTCTTTATTTTTTATTTTAACCTTTATTTACCCAGGGTAGGTTCGCTGAGCACGGATGCTCTTTTTCAGCTACGCCCTGCTTCACATTCACAGAGTTCCATTCACACCTGGGAGCTGCCCAGGCCTAACAAAATTAATAGTTGGTTTCAGGTTGCCGACCGACCCTGCCGATTTAGGTGCGACCCAATATATTTTATGAGTTTTTAGGAAAAAATTATATATATATATATTTTTTTTTAATAAAGTTTCATATAAATCTTAGTCAAACATTTAGTATTATGGATATTAAACATGCTGGCAGAGTACATGCATCCATGTTGTTGTGAACATTTTAATTAAATAAAGAAATTCCCTATCCATAGTCGCCGTGGGAAAGAATAAAATAAAAAAATTAAATAAAATAAATTCCCTACCTACCCATGGCCAAACTGACAACCAACCTGAAACCAACTATTAATTTTGTTAGGCCCCAGTACAACCACAGTCTGACACTGTTGGCCACTGAGCAACTCCACTGGAGCAGTTGGGGGTTTAGTGCCTTGCTCAAGGGCACTTCAGCGGTTGGTGTTAAGGGTATGGGAGAGAGTTATATGGGAGAGAGTTATAGAAACATTAGGGGTGTAACGGTACACAAAATCCACGGTTCGGTACGTACCTCGGTTTTGAAGACACGGTTCGGTATTATTTTCGGTACAGTGGGGGGGGGGGGGGGGGGGGGGGGGGCTGGGGGAATCCAAAAAAAATTGCTTTTCATTTATCTATTTATTTAACTGTATTAAACAATATAAAACGAATTGGCCATAATTGACTGAGCAAACTAATGCTTACTGCTGTAACCTACTAATAACACTTAAGTAAATCTGAAGATTATTATATAGCAGATGCCTTGGAGGATAAGTCGTGGACAACTGTAGATCATCTAAGCTCCACTGTGTTTAAATTCAAATCCTATGCCATTGTTTATATTTAACCCTTGTGTCTGAAAACTAAAGTATTATACTCTTATTAGGGGACTAAATTGAAAAACTCCATAAAAAGATTATGTTGAAATAATTTCCCACTTTCTTTTCCATAAATATTTTATTCAACTTCAGCCCTGATCATAACCATTTTTTATATTATCTTTGTAATGAAATACTCCCACTTTTCTGAAAAGAGTTGTTAAATATGACAAAAAAAAGAATATGTGGTGGTTATGATCGGGCTGAAGTGGAATAAACAATTTATGAAGAGTAAAAAAAAAAATACAAGATAATTAAAAGATTATGCCACATATTATGTTGGCTCATCACTGCAAAGTTATCAAACAAATACGAATCTGATCAGACACAAGGGTTAAGTTGTTGTTCCCTTTCTAATTTCCTCAAACATCTAGTCTAGTTAATGTGATCAATATTATTTGACAATTGATGCTTTTTGTTGGACATTTCAGTCAGTAGTGAGCTCATACTTTGAGCTCATAAATTTATAGTTAAAATGATTGCAATCTTGTCTTCGTTGTGCATGAATGCGTGTGCTCACCACACACAATATGTGTGTCACTATTCTGGCAGTGGCTATATTGTTAATGAAAGCCTGTTATAAGGTCTGTTATTTGTTTTTTGTAAAAAGTTTTAGTCACTGGAAGTTCTGATACCCTAGAAAAAAAAAAATTTTCATATTAAAGCCATGTTGTAATTTTTGTTCACACATTTTTGGAAATATGGTCATATAAGAATTTTATTATTATTTATTTAACAATAGTGTGTTTAACAGCAGGAAAAAAACATGTAATGTTATGATGTATACATATCAGCAGCAATATTTTAATGTAAAATGTACATTAATCAGTATTGATTCCTTAACTTTACAAGTTACAAGTAGATGTACAAGTTACAAATGTACAAGTAGAGTACCATTTAGATTATGGTTGAATAAACATTGATGTCTAACATTGATTCAATATAAAATCAACTAAAATGTGCATGTAGATTACCATTTAGATTATGGTTGAATAAACATTGATGTCTAACATTGATTCAATATAAAATCAACTAAAATGTGCATGTAGATTACCATTTAGATGATGGTTGAATCAACATTGATATAGTATCAGCTATGGTTGACACCTAACGTTGATTCAACGTTAGGGTCATAGACAACGATCTATATAATTTAGATGTCAGGCTTCAACATAGATTCAATATTTCTGCTGAACCCTATTTCAACGTTGATTCACTAATTTTTTGCTATCTGGGTGAAGTGCCCCAACTGCTCCAGTGGAGTTGCTCAGTGGCCAACGGTGTCAGACTGTGGTTGTACTGGGCAGCTCCCAGGTGTGAATGGAACTGTGTGAATGTGAAGCAGGGCGTAGCTGAAAAAGAGCATCTGTGCTCAGCGAACCTACCCTGGGTAAATAAAGGTTAAACAAATAATTGCTTATGGCATGTGTAGCTAAGGGGCTACACAACCCTGACTGTATTGAGATATGTTAGATTAAACCACTGCTAAAGAATATGTTAATGGCCAGACAGTATAAGTACACAAAATGGCGGACACTCTATTAACGGCGCGGGGACAGTGATACAAGTGGAACAAGCATTTTAATGTTAATAGCAACATACATATTATATATCACGGTTCTCTTTTAATAATAGAATGTCAGTGCAACAAAGTCAGAGGTAACTATAGTTCCTATACTACGGATACCCAACCGGTGGAGCTCTGAATGGAGTGAGACGGAGCGAAGCGGCACAGGGAAAAGCAAGATGGTGGCTGGAGACGGTGGTTCTCTCTAGAGCTCCGGCTCCAGAGAAACTGTAGACTGGTGGGATAATCCTGTCGTCGCTGGGAGAAGGGGTCTCGTACGGACCGGTCCTTGTATTCCTAGCGCCCGATGGCAGGATTAATAGCTAGTAGTCCAAAAGCCCGTTGGCATGGATGATAGCTAGTTAGCTCCGTTGGTACTTAAAGCTAACCCGCAGGCGGTCTCCAATGAGTAGTTATATCCAGAACGTCGCTGGGTTCAACTATAAGTCTCTCCACGTTACTTCGCTTACACAAGTCACTATACTATGCCAATAATGGCTAGACAATATTATAGTTGTATCTAATTAGCCGTACGGCTCTCTATAACGATACGCTGCTCTCGGTCTGTGTACAACTGCACCAGACGTCTTCTCTCTCACTCTGCTAGTTTTCCTGTTAATGCTGCTGCTGAACGTCTTCTCCACAACACACTCTATCTTAGTTCCCTGTGGACTCCGCCTGTTCACCTGTACAGATCAATGCGCTCGCTCCCTTGACCGGGCATGCCTGAACATGTTCTGAAACATGTCTAGAGGGGCGCGCGCACTGGCGCCTACGGCGTTAAGAATGGGACATATACAATAAGCGAATGATGAATACTGTTAGGCAAACAGATGACGTAAAGATATATATCTTATATATATAAACAATATATAAGTTATACAAAATAATAAACGCAGACTTTCAGTGTTAATCTGGACCTTCAGAACAGCCGCCCCCTAATTAGTCCGAACCTAATTAGTAAATAAATGTGGGGCACAGATTAATATTAAGGGTCAAGTCAACTTCTCCATAATGGGCTGTGGGGAGTTGGAATAATCTATGAAGTCAGTGGGTTATCGTCGTCGTCAGGGGGGTCAGGGAACGCAGGAAGCTCTATCAACTTAGCTACTGGTCTGGTATAAGTCCGCCCTTGGACAATGACTTCTGCCGCTCTGACCTTCCCATCTGAACCATTAATCACTCTGCTCACACGGCCGGCTGGCCACGTAGCTCGGGGTAGTGACTGGTCTATTATCATCACGACGGTCCCCACGGTCAGGTTGTCCCTGTCTTTCACCCACTTCTGACGGGCTTGAAGGGAGGGCAAGTAGTGTAGGAGGAAGCGGGCCCAAAACTGGTCGGCCAGTACTTGGCTGTGTCTCCACATCCTCCGTCCGTTCATCTAGTCCTGTCTGTACACCGTCTGAGGAAGGGCAGGGTCCAGCCGCCCCATCAAGAGGTAGTTTGGGGTGATGGGGTCGATGTCAGCTACGTCGCTTGAAACGTAGCCGAGGGGCTTGGAGTTCAGAACTCCCTCAATCTCTGTGAGGACCGTAGCCAGGACTTCATCGCCCACGGTCTGGGCTCCAAGTACGGTGTACATAGCAGTCTTTATTGATCGGACCTCTCTCTCCCACGTTCCCCCGAAATGGGGGGCATTCGGGGGGTTGAACTGGAAGGTGACCTGAGCAGGAGCGAGGCGGATCTTGAGTTCTTCACCCATGTTCAGGAAGCTCGCTCTCAGTTCCGTGTCTCCTCCTCGGAAATTTGTCCCTTGGTCTGACAATAGCACTGATGGGGTCCCTCTCCTCGCTTGGAACCTCCGGAATGACATGAGGAACAAGTCTGTACTCATCGACTGGAGGAGCTCAATGTGAACAGCTCGGGTGGTCATGCATTTATACACGATGCCCCACCTCTTCTCTGTTCCTCTTCCTCTCTTGACGTTGAATGGGCCGAAGCAGTCAACGCCCGTGGAATGGAAGGCCCGCTCGCCGAGGCGGCAGGGAGGCAGGTCTGCCATCTTCGGGATAATAGGTTGTGCCCTCCACTTGCGACAGGTCGGGCAAGTTCGTTGGAATTGGCGTACAGCTTCTCTCCCTTGGAGTATCCAGAAGTGCCGTCGGATCTCCGCAAAGACTCGCTCGGCCCCCACGTGGCACACCACCTCGTCGTATTTCTGAATGATCAGATCTGTTATCCTGTGTCGGCTGCTTAGGACGATGGGATGCTTAACATCCTCGGCCAAGTCCGGGGCCCGTCTCAACCGACCACCCACCCTGATGAGGCCCTGGGCGTCGATCTCTGGGGCTAAGGTGAGGAGTCGACTGTCTGAGGGGACTGGCTTTGTCCTTATCAGACACTCTATTTCCTCTGGGAAAGAGTCTCTCTGCGCTCTCTGCAGCAGAAGAAGTTCCGCTTCCTTGTATGCAGGTGCATCGAGGTCTGTGGTGGGGGGAAGCTCCGGGTGGTGCCATAGGAATGTCCTTTTCTGGGCACTCTCCAGAGTTTGACAGTCGTCTAGGTCCGGGCCCGTTGGAGCCGGGGCTTGGCTCAGCCCGCAGAACATAGACCTTTTTATTTCTGACTCGTCTTGGTTCGCCTCCCGCGGTGTGGAGATAGGCCACTTCTCCTCCGGGAGCTTGAGGAACTCTGGGCCATCACTGTATGGGTTAGGACGGGTGAGGTCGGCTAGGGACATCCCCCGTGTGATGACATCCGCCGGGTTCTGCTTGGTGTCAACATATCTCCAACATGCCGCTCCTACCAGGTCTTAGATTTCGGTTACTCGGACTCAGACGAAAACTTTGTACCGACAGGAGGCGGGCTGGATCCAGGTGAGCACGGTCATGGAGTCTGACCATAGGATGATCTCACGCACCGGTATGGTGAGTTCACTTTGCACCATTTTTGCGAGTTGCGCGCCTACCAGAGCTGCGCAGAGCTCTAGTCGCGGAATCGACTGCTGCTTGCGAGGAGCTATCCTCGAGCGGGCCAGGACGAAGGCTACGTGGACTTCTCCTCCTTCCTCTCGAGCTCTCACGTAGGCCACTGATCCGTACGCCACTTCAGAGGCGTCGCTGAAGACGTGCAGGTCTATCTGACACGTCTCCAGCCGCACTGTAGGGGGGAAGTAACTCCGCGGGATGGCCACCTCGCGGAGTAAGACAAGTTCATCCTCCCACTCTCTCCATGTGGTAGCTAGGTGCTCGGGTATGGGGTCGTCCCAGCCCTGCTCCTTGGCCCACAGTTCTCTCACCAGCATCTTCGCCCGGGTGGTGTAGGGGAGGATACACCCCATTGGGTCGTACTGGCTGGCGAGTGTTCGGTACACACTCCGCCGAGTGGTCAGTCTAGTCGTGGACGTCTCCTGATCCGTCCTCAGAGGTGTGTGTCGGTAGTGAAGCGAGTCCGTCTTGAAGCGCCAGACGAGGCCCAGGGTCATCTCTTGCGCTTCGCCTGGGGTGTGCGCCATCCAGGTCTCGCTGCTCGCGGCCTTGGTCTCTGGAGGGAGGTGCCGGAGAACTTGAGGGTCGCTACTGGCCCACTGTCGGAGGTCGAATCCACCTTGGGCTAATGAAGCCTGTAGCTTCTGTAGGATGCTCTCTGCTTCTTCTGGCGTGGATACGCTCTGTAGACAGTTGTCCACGTAGAAACTTCGTTCAACGCTGTGTCGGACATCATCGTCGGCTCCGGGGTCTTCGGCCACGTGCTTCTGTAACGCGAACGTGGCGCAGCACGGGCTGCAGGTGGTGCCGAAGGGGAGTACCTCCCATTGGTATATCGAGGGTTGTTCGTCGTCGAGCCTCTCCCTCCACAGAAACCTCAGTAGAGGCTTGTCTTCCATCAGTCGAACTTGTAGGAACATCCCCTTGATGTCGCCGCTGATGGCCACTTTGTCCTGACGAAAGCGTATCAGGACGCCGAGGAGGGAGGGTCCGAGTGTCGGGCCGGGCAGGAGTAGGTTATTCAGATTCTGCTGTCCAATCTGATAACTGCAATTGAACACGATGCGGTTCTTTCCGTTGTGGGTGACCTTGTGGTGGGGCACGTACCATGACTCTGTCGTCCCTTCGGCCTCGTGGTCATCGATTTTCTTTATGTGGCCGGCCGTTACCAGCTTCTCGATCTCGGTGCGATAGATCGTTGCTTGGGGGGGATCCTTGGCGAGGCGCCGCTCAGTGCTCTGTAGGTAGTGGTGCGTCGCCCCCTTAGGCACATGCAGAGTGGGCATCCCTTCCCGCCTCAAGAGTGGGGTTGCGTATCTTAGCACTCCGTCGACCTCGACCCTCTTAGTCTTCTGCTCGAGTAGAGCGATGGCATACTTGTCCTCTTTGGACCGAACCATCTTGCGTTCGTTCTTGAATGGCAGCGAGTCTAGTGTCCATAGCCTCTCAACGTGCTGTAGGAGAGTGTTGTCTGTGTCGCTCACCTTGGTGTAAAGGCAGCGTGTGGACGTTGGTCGGCTGGAAGGCCCGGAGAGGGGGCCCTGGAGTGTCCATCCCAGTCGAGTCTTAACCGCGGCTGGGCATCCTCTGGGTCCGATGTGGGCCGCATCAGTTGGGACAATGAGGTCCGCGTGGTCGGAGCCAATGAGTAGGGTCGGTGTAGCGCCGCTGATGAGCGGTATGGGCAGTTGGCGTAGGTGGTCGTACTTTTCCCTCAACTGTGGGATGGGGTAATCGTAGCGTGACAAACCTATGTCGTAGCTTGTGAACGCCTTGCTGATGCTGTACCGCTTCTCAGGCTGGTCGATCGCTGCAATGGTGAACGAGACGTTTTCACCTTTGATTGTCTTTAAGTCTCGACGAATGGTACGGAGGGTCATGGTCTCCTCTGGACCCCGCAGGTCCAACTGGGTTGCGGCGGAGGCGAGGAGGAGTGTCTGAGGAGTACTCGTACCACCTTGAGGAGCACCCTAGAGCTCCCACTCTTCGCGGGGTCGATGTAGAGTACTTCTGCTCTCGAGTTGCTTTGTGGAGCTGGGTTTCGCTTGTTGCTCTCGTGCAGTGCTTCGAGGTGAGCGCCGTCACACTTGCCACACTTCTTCTTAAGGCGGCATTCTGCTGCCATGTGTCAAGTCAAGTCAAGTCAAGTCAAGAGTTTTAATTGTCACGGCATACAGGTATACAATGAAATGCGGCTGGTCTTGCCCGCGACGATGTGCAATACAGTGGTACAACATATAATAGAATCCAATAAAAATACAGTGGTACAACATATAATAGAATCCAATAAAAACAACAGTGCAATAAACAGGTAACATGGTGTGCCATCTCGGTATCTGTACATAGTATTTACAGAGCATATAGGACATGCTAGGTAGCTTTAGTAGTGCGCGCGCGCAGCGGAAGCAGTGGCGGTTAGCTTTAATCCACTGACTTACTTCGACGGTGGTCAGTTTCTTGAATGCGTCGCACTGTGACAGTGTTCGTTGTCGCAGTATTGACATGCGATCTTCCATTTCTCCTTGGCGGGGGGGTTGTGACTCTTCTGCCGTGACACCAACTCGGCCTGGTGCATCACTGTGATGGGCCTGCTTTGGTCTTTAAACCTCCTCGGTCCCTCTTTAATGTTCGAGCCACCCCATGCGAAGGTGTCAATTCTTAGGCTGCTAACCTCCCTGGCTAGGAAGTCAGCAAGATCCAGCAGTGACTGTTCTGGGCCATTCGGGTCACGGTAGCTTCGTTGCCGCCGAAAGCGTTCTTGGCGGAATGGGGGGAGCTTCTCCAATATGCGCTCCACGTTGGAGTTGGCGTACAACTCGTACATCCCCTTCTCTTGTTGGGACCCGAGCATCCCTACTAGGGACTGTACTTTGACGGATAGGTCGTCCAGGGCTCGGTTGTCTTTAGCCGGGGGGAGACGTTCGATCTCACGTATCTCCTGAATGACATAGTCCCATGTACGTCCGTAACGTCCGTCGAGGGCCGCCAGGGCGTCAGAATAGGGAGTCTGTGAATTAGAGTATGCCAGCGCAATGTTGTGAGCTCTCGTTACCTTGAGATGCTTAAGGAGAATGGCGTACTTGTATGACTCGTCCTGTACTCCGGACATAATTGTCTCTAGGCACATACGCAGCTCGGTATACTGCGCTCGGTCTTCTCTTGTGAAGTCTGGGAATGTGGGTGTCCCAATGTAGGGTGCCATGGATGGCTGTGACACTGACGCACGTGGGGGGAGAGGCATCCGCGGCGAGTCTCCCTGTACGTTGGGTCGTTGGTTCGTGCTGGGCGGGAACCAGGGGCTGGGTTCCCAGGCACTATTACTCTGTGCCGTCTGGTGCTCAAACTCCCCACTGGGACGTGTTGGGGGTTCATAACGCAGCATGTCGGGACTGAGACCGGGGCTGCGCTGAGCCTCCTGGTCTGAGATGGAGTAGTGCGGGTGGGCTTTCTGTCCTCCCTCGTCCTCCGTCAGGCTTTGTAGTCGCTCGGCTAGCTGCTCTGCAACGTAAGCAGGTTCTTCCCGTAGGCGGGGTCCCGTGTAGCTTTGTCGGGGAGGGGAGGGTGCCCTCGACCCTTGTCGTGATGATCTCCGGGAGCTCCGGGTGGAAGAGTGGGGGGTCGCATTCTGGAGCGCTTGCGCCATCATTTGTGCTTGTAGACGGTCTCGCTGCATGGTTTCTTCAGCCTGGAGGCGCCTCTCTTCCTGCCTGAGATGTATCGTGGCGTCAGCCTGGAGGCGACTATCTTCCAGTCTGAGATGTTCGCGCTCACTCTCTCGTTGCGCCTGGAGGCGGTCACGCTCACCCTGGAGGCGGTCACGCTCACTCTCTCGTTGCGCCTGGAGGCGGTCACGCTCACCCTGGAGGCGGTCACGCTCACATTGGAGGCGGTCACGCTCACTCTCTTGTTGCGCCTGGAGGCGGTCACGCTCACCCTGGAGGCGGTCACGCTCACTCTCTTGTTGCGCATGGAGGCGGTCACGCTCACCCTGGAGGCGGTCACGCTCACCCTGGAGGCGGTCACGCTCACTCTCTTGTTGCGCATGGAGGCGGTCACGCTCACCCTGGAGGCGGTCACGCTCACTCTCTTGTTGCGCCTGGAGGCGGTCACGCTCACCCTGGAGGCGGTCACGCTCACTCTCTTGTTGCGCCTGGAGGCGGTCACGCTCACCCTGGAGGCGGTCACACTCACTCTCTTGTTGCGCCTGGAGGCGGTCACGCTCACCCTGGAGGCGGTCACGCTCACTCTCTTGTTGCGCATGGAGGCGGTCACGCTCACCCTGGAGGCGATCCCTTTCCGCCGAAGCGGTTATCGTGGCGATCAGGACTTGCGCTAGCCTCTTATCGGCTCCGCTTGGGGAGGACGCTGAGGATGGTGACTTGGAGCTGGCCGGGCTTGGCGGTGACCTGGTCTTCTCACGCGCTCCGAGGTCCCTCTCGGGGGCGCGGTACTCTTTACTTTCATGCGCTCCGAAGTCCATCTCAGGGGCGCTGTGTTCTATGGGTATAGTCATGTCATGCCCCGCTTGTCCCCCCCTGTAAGCTAAGTCAGTTTCACTTAAACTAGCTTGGGTCTCTACATCTGGGATTGACAGGTCGATAAGGTTGGGCATGCTTGAGCTACCAATGTTATCCTTGCTTAGCGTCCTCGTGGATAAGCTAGGAGGTAAATCTACAGCGTAGCCCTCCAAGTGCTGAGGGGGCTGACGCTGGCGCCTAGGGCGCTCTAATGGGGGAGAGCTGATTGGAGAGTGTCCGCCGCTGGCCATATTATCACTAGAGATGTTCCGATACCATTTTTTCCTTTCCGATCCGATTCCGATACCTAAGCTTTGGGTATCGGCCGATACCGATACTTATCCGATACCAGTGCATACATAAAAAAAAAAAAAAAAAAAAAAAAAACGATATTATATACATTTTTTATAAATATATATATATATATATTTTTTTTAACAAATACTGTTTTATATATACTGTTTTTTAGTAATAACTAGAAAGTAATGGTATTTATTCAACAACAGGTGATTGTATAGATTTGTATTAGTATCATTAATCAATGAGTATGGGGCTTCAGCACTGCAGATATACCCTACTCCAATGATCCACACGGACATTATACGTTGCTGCACTCGCTACCCACTGGCTCTGCAGATATACCCTACTCAGTCTGTCTACAAGGCTCCGTTTCAGTAGCAGTCGGATCTGTTGTGATTTTTGCACAATAAATATTCAACATTCTCTTTTGAGACTCCGCCTCAGACTCTTATCATTTGGCACTAAAAGCTAAACATTGTCACCGATATGGCTGTCCGCAACATGTCATTAATTGTGTACGCGAGGTGGTCTCAATGACGACGTCAACGTGAGCTAAGTTAGCATAGCATGAGCTGCCGGTATATGAAAAGACTGTAACGTTACTGGTGACATTGTGATTTAACGAATACTCCTTTGCCAACTTGCTGTACTTTGCTTGCAGGTCTGCAGCCATTATTGCTGGATTATATGAATTGTTGATAAATTACGTCATATGGTATCGGAGCGCAGCATTAGAGGGTACTTGCCGATACCGATACCAGCATTTTAGCCAGTATCGGCGGCTTTTCCGATACTGGTATCGGTATCGGAACAACTCTAATTATCACTAATATTATTATTACTGATACCCTCCGGCTCGAAGGACCAATTGTAGCTAAGGGGCTACACAACCCTGACTGTATTGAGATATGTTAGATTAAACCACTGCTAAAGAATATGTTAATGGCCAGACAGTATAAGTACACAAAATGGCGGACACTCTATTAACGGCGCGGGGACAGTGATACAAGTGGAACAAGCATTTTAATGTTAATAGCAACATACATATTATATATCACGGTTCTCTTTTAATAATAGAATGTCAGTGCAACAAAGTCAGAGGTAACTATAGTTCCTATACTACGGATACCCAACCGGTGGAGCTCTGAATGGAGTGAGACGGAGCGAAGCGGCACAGGGAAAAGCAAGATGGTGGCTGGAGACGGTGGTTCTCTCTAGAGCTCCGGCTCCAGAGAAACTGTAGACTGGTGGGATAATCCTGTCGTCGCTGGGAGAAGGGGTCTCGTACGGACCGGTCCTTGTATTCCTAGCGCCCGATGGCAGGATTAATAGCTAGTAGTCCAAAAGCCCGTTGGCATGGATGATAGCTAGTTAGCTCCGTTGGTACTTAAAGCTAACCCGCAGGCGGTCTCCAATGAGTAGTTATATCCAGAACGTCGCTGGGTTCAACTATAAGTCTCTCCACGTTACTTCGCTTACACAAGTCACTATACTATGCCAATAATGGCTCAACAATATTATAGTTGTATCTAATTAGCCGTACGGCTCTCTATAACGATACGCTGCTCTCGGTCTGTGTACAACTGCACCAGACGTCTTCTCTCTCACTCTGCTAGTTTTCCTGTTAATGCTGCTGCTGAACGTCTTCTCCACAACACACTCTATCTTAGTTCCCTGTGGACTCCGCCTGTTCACCTGTACAGATCAATGCGCTCGCTCCCTTGACCGGGCATGCCTGAACATGTTCTGAAACATGTCTAGAGGGGCGCGCGCACTGGCGCCTACGGCGTTAAGAATGGGACATATACAATAAGCGAATGATGAATACTGTTAGGCAAACAGATGACGTAAAGATATATATCTTATATATATAAACAATATATAAGTTATACAAAATAATAAACGCAGACTTTCAGTGTTAATCTGGACCTTCAGAACAGCCGCCCCCTAATTAGTCCGAACCTAATTAGTAAATAAATGTGGGGCACAGATTAATATTAAGGGTCAAGTCAACTTCTCCATAATGGGCTGTGGGGAGTTGGAATAATCTATGAAGTCAGTGGGTTATCGTCGTCGTCAGGGGGGTCAGGGAACGCAGGAAGCTCTATCAACTTAGCTACTGGTCTGGTATAAGTCCGCCCTTGGACAATGACTTCTGCCGCTCTGACCTTCCCATCTGAACCATTAATCACTCTGCTCACACGGCCGGCTGGCCACGTAGCTCGGGGTAGTGACTGGTCTATTATCATCACGACGGTCCCCACGGTCAGGTTGTCCCTGTCTTTCACCCACTTCTGACGGGCTTGAAGGGAGGGCAAGTAGTGTAGGAGGAAGCAGGCCCAAAACTGGTCGGCCAGTACTTGGCTGTGTCTCCACATCCTCCGTCCGTTCATCTAGTCCTGTCTGTACACCGTCTGAGGAAGGGCAGGGTCCAGCCGCCCCATCAAGAGGTAGTTTGGGGTGATGGGGTCGATGTCAGCTACGTCGCTTGAAACGTAGCCGAGGGGCTTGGAGTTCAGAACTCCCTCAATCTCTGTGAGGACCGTAGCCAGGACTTCATCGCCCACGGTCTGGGCTCCAAGTACGGTGTACATAGCAGTCTTTATTGATCGGACCTCTCTCTCCCACGTTCCCCCGAAATGGGGGGCATTCGGGGGGTTGAACTGGAAGGTGACCTGAGCAGGAGCGAGGCGGATCTTGAGTTCTTCACCCATGTTCAGGAAGCTCGCTCTCAGTTCCGTGTCTCCTCCTCGGAAATTTGTCCCTTGGTCTGACAATAGCACTGATGGGGTCCCTCTCCTCGCTTGGAACCTCCGGAATGACATGAGGAACAAGTCTGTACTCATCGACTGGAGGAGCTCAATGTGAACAGCTCGGGTGGTCATGCATTTATACACGATGCCCCACCTCTTCTCTGTTCCTCTTCCTCTCTTGACGTTGAATGGGCCGAAGCAGTCCACGCTCGTGGAATGGAAGGCCCGCTCGCCGAGTCGGAGGCGGCAGGGAGGCAGGTCTGCCATCTTCGGGATAATAGGTTGTGCCCTCCACTTGCGACAGGTCGGGCAAGTTCGTTGGAATTGGCGTACAGCTTCTCTCCCTTGGAGTATCCAGAAGTGCCGTCGGATCTCCGCAAAGACTCGCTCGGCCCCCGCGTGGCACACCACCTCGTCGTATTTCTGAATGATCAGATCTGTTATCCTGTGTCGGCTGCTTAGGACGATGGGATGCTTAACATCCTCGGCCAAGTCCGGGGCCCGTCTCAACCGACCACCCACCCTGATGAGGCCCTGGGCGTCGATCTCTGGGGCTAAGGTGAGGAGTCGACTGTCTGAGGGGACTGGCTTTGTCCTTATCAGACACTCTATTTCCTCTGGGAAAGAGTCTCTCTGCGCTCTCTGCAGCAGAAGAAGTTCCGCTTCCTTGTATGCAGGTGCATCGAGGTCTGTGGTGGGGGGAAGCTCCGGGTGGTGCCATAGGAATGTCCTTTTCTGGGCACTCTCCAGAGTTTGACAGTCGTCTAGGTCCGGGCCCGTTGGAGCCGGGGCTTGGCTCAGCCCGCAGAACATAGACCTTTTTATTTCTGACTCGTCTTGGTTCGCCTCCCGCGGTGTGGAGATAGGCCACTTCTCCTCCGGGAGCTTGAGGAACTCTGGGCCATCACTGTATGGGTTAGGACGGGTGAGGTCGGCTAGGGACATCCCCCGTGTGATGACATCCGCCGGGTTCTGCTTGGTGTCAACATATCTCCAACATGCCGCTCCTACCAGGTCTTAGATTTCGGTTACTCGGACTCAGACGAAAACTTTGTACCGACAGGAGGCGGGCTGGATCCAGGTGAGCACGGTCATGGAGTCTGACCATAGGATGATCTCACGCACCGGTATGGTGAGTTCACTTTGCACCATTTTTGCGAGTTGCGCGCCTACCAGAGCTGCGCAGAGCTCTAGTCGCGGAATCGACTGCTGCTTGCGAGGAGCTATCCTCGAGCGGGCCAGGACGAAGGCTACGTGGACTTCTCCTCCTTCCTCTCGAGCTCTCACGTAGGCCACTGATCCGTACGCCACTTCAGAGGCGTCGCTGAAGACGTGCAGGTCTATCTGACACGTCTCCAGCCGCACTGTAGGGGGGAAGTAACTCCGCGGGATGGCCACCTCGCGGAGTAAGACAAGTTCATCCTCCCACTCTCTCCATGTGGTAGCTAGGTGCTCGGGTATGGGGTCGTCCCAGCCCTGCTCCTTGGCCCACAGTTCTCTCACCAGCATCTTCGCCCGGGTGGTGTAGGGGAGGATACACCCCATTGGGTCGTACTGGCTGGCGAGTGTTCGGTACACACTCCGCCGAGTGGTCAGTCTAGTCGTGGACGTCTCCTGATCCGTCCTCAGAGGTGTGTGTCGGTAGTGAAGCGAGTCCGTCTTGAAGCGCCAGACGAGGCCCAGGGTCATCTCTTGCGCTTCGCCTGGGGTGTGCGCCATCCAGGTCTCGCTGCTCGCGGCCTTGGTCTCTGGAGGGAGGTGCCGGAGAACTTGAGGGTCGCTACTGGCCCACTGTCGGAGGTCGAATCCACCTTGGGCTAATGAAGCCTGTAGCTTCTGTAGGATGCTCTCT
The DNA here is from genome assembly GCF_963971535.1 of Notolepis coatsorum. Lineage (NCBI taxonomy): Eukaryota > Metazoa > Chordata > Actinopteri > Aulopiformes > Paralepididae > Notolepis > Notolepis coatsorum. The sequence continues at coordinate 52,250,779 of NC_140170.1, read as the reverse complement.
GCTTCTTCTGGCGTGGATACGCTCTGTAGACAGTTGTCCACGTAGAAACTTCGTTCAACGCTGTGTCGGACATCATCGTCGGCTCCGGGGTCTTCGGCCACGTGCTTCTGTAACGCGAACGTGGCGCAGCACGGGCTGCAGGTGGTGCCGAAGGGGAGTACCTCCCATTGGTATATCGAGGGTTGTTCGTCGTCGAGCCTCTCCCTCCACAGAAACCTCAGTAGAGGCTTGTCTTCCATCAGTCGAACTTGTAGGAACATCCCCTTGATGTCGCCGCTGATGGCCACTTTGTCCTGACGAAAGCGTATCAGGACGCCGAGGAGGGAGGGTCCGAGTGTCGGGCCGGGCAGGAGTAGGTTATTCAGATTCTGCTGTCCAATCTGATAACTGCAATTGAACACGATGCGGTTCTTTCCGTTGTGGGTGACCTTGTGGTGGGGCACGTACCATGACTCTGTCGTCCCTTCGGCCTCGTGGTCATCGATTTTCTTTATGTGGCCGGCCGTTACCAGCTTCTCGATCTCGGTGCGATAGATCGTTGCTTGGGGGGGATCCTTGGCGAGGCGCCGCTCAGTGCTCTGTAGGTAGTGGTGCGTCGCCCCCTTAGGCACATGCAGAGTGGGCATCCCTTCCCGCCTCAAGAGTGGGGTTGCGTATCTTAGCACTCCGTCGACCTCGACCCTCTTAGTCTTCTGCTCGAGTAGAGCGATGGCATACTTGTCCTCTTTGGACCGAACCATCTTGCGTTCGTTCTTGAATGGCAGCGAGTCTAGTGTCCATAGCCTCTCAACGTGCTGTAGGAGAGTGTTGTCTGTGTCGCTCACCTTGGTGTAAAGGCAGCGTGTGGACGTTGGTCGGCTGGAAGGCCCGGAGAGGGGGCCCTGGAGTGTCCATCCCAGTCGAGTCTTAACCGTGGCTGGGCATCCTCTGGGTCCGATGTGGGCCGCATCAGTTGGGACAATGAGGTCCGCGTGGTCGGAGCCAATGAGTAGGGTCGGTGTAGCGCCGCTGATGAGCGGTATGGGCAGTTGGCGTAGGTGGTCGTACTTTTCCCTCAACTGTGGGATGGGGTAATCGTAGCGTGACAAACCTATGTCGTAGCTCGTGAACGCCTTGCTGATGCTGTACCGCTTCTCAGGCTGGTCGATCGCTGCAATGGTGAACGAGACGTTTTCACCTTTGATTGTCTTTAAGTCTCGACGAATGGTACGGAGGGTCATGGTCTCCTCTGGACCCCGCAGGTCCAACTGGGTTGCGGCGGAGGCGAGGAGGAGTGTCTGAGGAGTACTCGTACCACCTTGAGGAGCACCCTGGAGCTCCCACTCTTCACGGGGTCGATGTAGAGTACTTCTGCTCTCGAGTTGCTTTGTGGAGCTGGGTTTCGCTTGTTGCTCTCGTGCAGTGCTTCGAGGTGAGCGCCGTCACACTTGCCACACTTCTTCTTAAGGCGGCATTCTGCTGCCATGTGTCAAGTCAAGTCAAGTCAAGAGTTTTAATTGTCACGGCATACAGGTATACAATGAAATGCGGCTGGTCTTGCCCGCAACGATGTGCAATACAGTGGTACAACATATAATAGAATCCAATAAAAATACAGTGGTACAACATATAATAGAATCCAATAAAAACAACAGTGCAATAAACAGGTAACATGGTGTGCCATCTCGGTATCTGTACATAGTATTTACAGAGCATATAGGACATGCTAGGTAGCTTTAGTAGTGCGCGCGCGCAGCGGAAGCAGTGGCGGTTAGCTTTAATCCACTGACTTACTTCGACGGTGGTCAGTTTCTTGAATGCGTCGCACTGTGACAGTGTTCGTTGTCGCAGTATTGACATGCGATCTTCCATTTCTCCTTGGCGGGGGGGTTGTGACTCTTCTGCCGTGACACCAACTCGGCCTGGTGCATCACTGTGATGGGCCTGCTTTGGTCTTTAAACCTCCTCGGTCCCTCTTTAATGTTCGAGCCACCCCATGCGAAGGTGTCAATTCTTAGGCTGCTAACCTCCCTGGCTAGGAAGTCAGCAAGATCCAGCAGTGACTGTTCTGGGCCATTCGGGTCACGGTAGCTTCGTTGCCGCCGAAAGCGTTCTTGGCGGAATGGGGGGAGCTTCTCCAATATGCGCTCCACGTTGGAGTTGGCGTACAACTCGTACATCCCCTTCTCTTGTTGGGACCCGAGCATCCCTACTAGGGACTGTACTTTGACGGATAGGTCGTCCAGGGCTCGGTTGTCTTTAGCCGGGGGGAGACGTTCGATCTCACGTATCTCCTGAATGACATAGTCCCATGTACGTCCGTAACGTCCGTCGAGGGCCGCCAGGGCGTCAGAATAGGGAGTCTGTGAATTAGAGTATGCCAGCGCAATGTTGTGAGCTCTCGTTACCTTGAGATGCTTAAGGAGAATGGCGTACTTGTATGACTCGTCCTGTACTCCGGACATAATTGTCTCTAGGCACATACGCAGCTCGGTATACTGCGCTCGGTCTTCTCTTGTGAAGTCTGGGAATGTGGGTGTCCCAATGTAGGGTGCCATGGATGGCTGTGACACTGACGCACGTGGGGGGAGAGGCATCCGCGGCGAGTCTCCCTGTACGTTGGGTCGTTGGTTCGTGCTGGGCGGGAACCAGGGGCTGGGTTCCCAGGCACTATTACTCTGTGCCGTCTGGTGCTCAAACTCCCCACTGGGACGTGTTGGGGGTTCATAACGCAGCATGTCGGGACTGAGACCGGGGCTGCGCTGAGCCTCCTGGTCTGAGATGGAGTAGTGCGGGTGGGCTTTCTGTCCTCCCTCGTCCTCCGTCAGGCTTTGTAGTCGCTCAGCTAGCTGCTCTGCAACGTAAGCAGGTTCTTCCCGTAGGCGGGGTCCCGTGTAGCTTTGTCGGGGAGGGGAGGGTGCCCTCGACCCTTGTCGTGATGATCTCCGGGAGCTCCGGGTGGAAGAGTGGGGGGTCGCATTCTGGAGCGCTTGCGCCATCATTTGTGCTTGTAGACGGTCTCGCTGCATGGTTTCTTCAGCCTGGAGGCGCCTCTCTTCCTGCCTGAGATGTATCGTGGCGTCAGCCTGGAGGCGACTATCTTCCAGTCTGAGATGTTCGCGCTCACTCTCTCGTTGCGCCTGGAGGCGGTCACGCTCACCCTGGAGGCGGTCACGCTCACTCTCTTGTTGCGCCTGGAGGCGGTCACGCTCACCCTGGAGGCGGTCACGCTCACTCTCTTGTTGCGCCTGGAGGCGGTCACGCTCACCCTGGAGGCGGTCACGCTCACTCTCTTGTTGCGCCTGGAGGCGGTCACGCTCACCCTGGAGGCGGTCACGCTCACTCTCTTGTTGCGCCTGGAGGCGGTCACGCTCACCCTGGAGGCGGTCACGCTCACTCTCTTGTTGCGCCTGGAGGCGGTCACGCTCACCCTGGAGGCGGTCACGCTCACTCTCTTGTTGCGCCTGGAGGCGGTCACGCTCACCCTGGAGGCGGTCACGCTCACTCTCTTGTTGCGCCTGGAGGCGGTCACGCTCACCCTGGAGGCGGTCACGCTCACTCTCTTGTTGCGCATGGAGGCGGTCACGCTCACCCTGGAGGCAATCCCTTTCCGCCGAAGCGGTTATCGTGGCGATCAAGACTTGCGCTAGCCTCTTATCGGCTCCGCTTGGGGAGGACGCTGAGGATGGTGACTTGGAGCTGGCCGGGCTTGGCGGTGACCTGGTCTTCTCACGCGCTCCGAGGTCCATCTCGGGGGCGCGGTACTCTTTACTTTCATGCGCTCCGAAGTCCATCTCAGGGGCGCTGTGTTCTATGGGTATAGTCATGTCATGCCCCGCTTGTCCCCCCCTGTAAGCTAAGTCAGTTTCACTTAAACTAGCTTGGGTCTCTACATCTGGGATTGACAGGTCGATAAGGTTGGGCATGCTTGAGCTACCAATGTTATCCTTGCTTAGCGTCCTCGTGGATAAGCTAGGAGGTAAATCTACAGCGTAGCCCTCCAAGTGCTGAGGGGGCTGACGCTGGCGCCTAGGGCGCTCTAATGGGGGAGAGCTGATTGGAGAGTGTCCGCCGCTGGCCATATTATCACTAATATTATTATTACTGATACCCTCCGGCTCGAAGGACCAATTGTAGCTAAGGGGCTACACAACCCTGACTGTATTGAGATATGTTAGATTAAACCACTGCTAAAGAATATGTTAATGGCCAGACAGTATAAGTACACAAAATGGCGGACACTCTATTAACGGCGCGGGGACAGTGATACAAGTGGAACAAGCATTTTAATGTTAATAGCAACATACATATTATATATCACGGTTCTCTTTTAATAATAGAATGTCAGTGCAACAAAGTCAGAGGTAACTATAGTTCCTATACTACGGATACCCAACCGGTGGAGCTCTGAATGGAGTGAGACGGAGCGAAGCGGCACAGGGAAAAGCAAGATGGTGGCTGGAGACGGTGGTTCTCTCTAGAACTCTGGCTCCAGAGAAACTGTAGACTGGTGGGATAATCCTGTCGTCGCTGGGAGAAGGGGTCTCGTACGGACCGGTCCTTGTATTCCTAGCGCCCGATGGCAGGATTAATAGCTAGTAGTCCAAAAGCCTGTTGGCATGGATGATAACTAGTTAGCTCCATTGGTACTTAAAGCTAACCCGCAGGCGGTCTCCAATGAGTAGTTATATACAGAACGTCGCTGGGTTCAACTATAAGTCTCTCCACGTTACTTCGCTTACACAAGTCACTATACTGTGCCAATAATGGCTCGACAATATTATAGTTGTATCTAATTAGCCGTACGGCTCTCTATAACGATATGCTGCTCTCGGTCTGTGTACAACTGCACCAGACGTCTTCTCTCTCACTCTGCTAGTTTTCCTGTTAATGCTGCTGCTGAACGTCTTTTCCACAACACACTCTATCTTAGTTCCCTGTGGACTCCGCCTGTTCACCTGTACAGATCAATGCGCTCGCTCCCTTGACCGGGCATGCCTGAACATGTTCTGAAACATGTCTAGAGGGGCGCGCGCACTGGCGCCTACGGCGTTAAGAATGGGACATATACAATAAGCGAATGATGAATACTGTTAGGCAAACAGATGACGTAAAGATATATATCTTATATATATAAACAATATATAAGTTATACAAAATAATAAACGCAGACTTTCAGTGTTAATCTGGACCTTCAGAACAGCATGTCTAACTAACAGAGGTATATAACGTTATAGCTGATAGGATACGACTTGCTACAAAGGGTGATAGCTAACATGTGCGCTAACGTTAGGTAACGTTTGGATGGATGCTAATTAGCTAACCTAAGCACATTATCGATATTAACGTTAGCAAGAAGAATACAAGCATAGTCTTATTTTCATGTAGTTGTGGACAGCTAGTGAACAAAGTCTTTCTTTGTTGCAAAATATGATAGTTAACAAAATATTAGTTATGGAAAACAATAACTTTCTTACCGTTAGCTGCTGGTCCTGACTTCAGTTGCTGCTTAAAATCAGCTGACAGACAGGCAAACATGAGGCGAGATGCTCGGTTTGCGCTAGATTTCTATTATAGCAGAAAACCATGCACCTCAGACAGACAGGCATTCAAATATTTATTTTTATTTATAATATTATTAATTGTTCAAATTATTCTTGATGAGGACCATCAAATAAAATGTATAATACATTATTATAATTTCTTTTGTAAATGGCACTTTAAAGGTTATCAGGGGGCACATGGGCAAGTGCTTGGGCACCCAAAGCCCCCCCCCCCCCCCTGCACGTGCCTGCTCCCGAGGTATGGCGCTAATGGCACTAGCATTTTCCATTCACTTACATGAAATGGTTAGCTTAGCATTGGCATTGCTGTGCTAACACTTTACTTAGTGTTACTATTAGTGTTACTTTACTACTTTACAACTTATCAACACTTATCAACTCTACAGTATGATTAATAGAGAGCACCGGATCTCCTCTCTGGTAAACAAGAATACCCTGAAGACTCTAACAGGAGCACTCATTCAAGGGTACTACGACTATGCTTGCACCTCATGGTACCAAAGCACCTCAAAGGCGCTAAAAACTAAATTACAAACATCACAAAACAAACTGGTCAGACTACTACTTGACCTTACTCCTAGAACCCACCTAAACACGTTTCGCAATTATGCCACATCAATGTGGAACGCCCTACCCCTAAAGGAATGTGAATCCCTACCCACATTCAAAACCGCTCTTAAAGAGCACCTACGGGAGGCTGCAATTCGAAACTGGCCACCGTGAATGTCCAAACCCCCCCACCCCCTCCTAATAGACAGTCTCCTCCCCACCGCATGTATATATTCTCTCCCCGCCGTATGTATATTTCTCTCCCACCCACCCACCCCCTCCTAATGTACAGTCTCCTCCCCACCGTATGTATATATTCTCTCCCCACCGTATGTATATTTCTCTCCCACCCACCCACCCCCTCCTAATGTACAGTCTCCTCCCCACCGTATGTATATATTCTCTCCCCACCGTATGTATATTTCTCTCCCACCCACCCACCCACCCACCCCCTCCTAATGTACTGTCCCCTCCCCATCATATGTATATACCGTGTCAGGATCTATGGGTAACAGTACTGTATATTTGCATATCGTATATATCACAAATGTAACAGTACTAAATACCTGTATGTCATGTATGTCCCTATGCCATAAATGTCATGTATGTTGTGTATGTCATAAATGTCACTATGAATTGAAAATGGGGGACCCTGATGTAAACAAGACAAACGTCTTTCTCTGGTCTGCATCCCCTTAACAATTGTGTGTATTGAGCCGTACTGTATTGTACCCATTCTGCAATCTGTTAAATAAAGTTTTCATTCATTCACCTCACCCCTGCCCATTTTGACTACCTAGGGTGGCTTAGAGTAGACGACAGAGTACAGCAACTTGCAATGGGCCTGGTCTACAAGATACACTACACCACTAAGGTACCCATGTACATGTTGAAATACTTCCCAAAGGTCAGTGAATTCCACGACCACAACACCAGAGGGAGCTCCACAAATCATGTCCAACCCAGATTCGGCTCAAACAAGGGACTAAACACGTTTCGCAATTATGCCACAACAATGTGGAACGCCCTACCCAAAGCTGTATGTGAATCCCTACCCACATTCAAAACCGCTCTAAAAAAGCACCTACGGGAGGCCGCAATTTGAAACTGGCCCCTGTAAATGTCCAAAAAGAATTTGTTATATATAAAAAATGTAAATCTAACATAGATTTATGTGGTAAAGCTTAGGTGGTGTTTCATATAAGGACTCAGACAGCGTGGCCATTTCAAGTAACGTCTTTATTCATCTAACACACCTGCACCTGCGCCACGCCTTACAGCAACAGCTATGGATGCCCGTAAGGGACATCCACTACATCTCCCCTTCTCCCAGGAATAAACCTAACCTCCTCAAGTATAAACATCCTCCAGTATATTCAGACATCTACTACAGACATCCATTACATCTCTCCTTCTCCCAGGAATAAACCTAACATCCTCAAGTATGTTGAAATACTGATGTAACATTACATAACATTCCTGAACAGATAATACAGGTAAGTGCCTTCTAGCTGTAAGGTGAAGCACCCTTTTTTTTTTTTTTTTTTACTGAACGTAGTCCTTGAGCCATTCTGGCGGCTTTATCTGCCGTCTCGGAACGTCTCTCACTTTAGTCTCTGTACTCTCTCTCTCTCTAGTCAGGGCACTTGGCGCTATTTTCTCCTCCGTTGTTTGCTCCTCCTGTGGAGTCGGTGTCTCTTGTGGCTCAGGGAGAGCTTGCAGATGAGCCCTGTTCCTCCTCACCACCTCTTCTCCTGCCCGGACCACATAGGAGCGTGGCGTGTCAGCCTTCCTGAGCACCGTAGCTGGCCGTTTTGAGGTGGAGATCCACACCGATTGACCCGGTCTCAGTTCCGGCCTCTGTGTGGCCCGGTGTCTCTCATTAAAGTTCTGCGTCTGTCTCAGTTTCAGTTGGTAGTCCTTTTCCTGAAAGGCCTTCGTTTTGGGCCATTGTGGTTTCAGGTGGGCCGGCGCCTGTGGCAGTGGGGAGCGGAGCTTCCTGCCCATCAGGAGCTCAGCAGGTGATGGTCCATGCTGCAATGGTGTGACTCTGTACGCTAACAGTGCCCTGTGTGGGTCTTCATTCTTACTCAACAGTGACTTAGCCGTCTTGACAGCTCTCTCTGCCTCTCCATTGCTCTGGGCAAAGTACGGGCTACTTGTCACATGAGCAAAGTCATAATCTGTGGCAAAGGCGGCAAACTCCGCTGACGCAAACTGTGGACCATTATCACTCCGCAGGACCTCTGGGACCCCGTGTCTGGAGTACATGGCCTTTAACGCCTCGATCACTCCTTTAGTTGTGGTAATGGGGGTTTTCTCTATTTCAATGTACCTTGAATAGTAGTCTACTGCTAACAGGTAGGTGGTGCCCTTTAGGTAAAACATATCCACCCCTACCTTTTGCCACGGCCGCTGAGGCAATGCCGATGGCATCATTGGCTCTGGATGCCGTGTCTGACTCTTCACACATGTTTCACACTGTGTTACTACCTTAGCGATCTGACTACTTAAGCCCATCCACCACACTGACTGCTCTGCTCTCGCTCTGCACTTAGATATCCCCATGTGTCCCTCATGTAAACGTGCCAGCATTTCTGTTTGCAAAGTCTCTGGTACTACTATCCTCCGTCCTTTCATTAAAAGGCCTCCTGCACAGTATAGCTCACTCTGATAGATCCAGTAGGGCTTTAGCTGCTGTGGCAGTTCCTCCTGTCTTGGCCACCCCTTTTTGCACTGCTGTATAAGCTGTCTGCAGACAGAGTCCTTTTGCTGTTCCTCAGCAATCTGTTGCAGCTTTGCCTTAGACGCTGGTAGGCCCTGCTGTACTGCCTCAACAAACACCTGTGCTTCTCCTTCCAGCTCTCTTTCCTCCTCTGTCAGTGTGCGCACGATTGGGGCCCTTGATAATGCATCTGCCGTTATCAACGCTTTCCCTGGGACATATACTATGTGGTACGTATATATCTCAGTAGTCTAAGCCTAAAGTGCTGGATTCTTGGGGGTAAGTCATCTAGTGCCTTCGTACCTAACAGAGCCAACAGTGGCTTGTGGTCGGTCTCTATGGTAAATTGAAGGCCTATTATATACGAGCTGAGCCTTTCGCATGCCCATGTTACTGCCAGCGCCTCCTTCTCCAGCTGGGCATATCTCTGCTCTGTGTCAGAGAGTCTGCGTGAGATATAGGCTATCGGGCGCCACTCCTTGTTGTCCTGCATTTGGGTGAGGACTGCTCCCACTCCAAAAGATGATGCATCTGCAGACACTCTTGTCTTAGCATTTGGCCTGTACTGTGCTAGCACCCTATCTGAGGCCAGATCAGACTTCACCTTTTCAAAGGCTGTCTGCTGCACCTCTCCCCACACCCAGGCATTCTCTTTCACCAGTAAATCCCGTAGTGGTTTGGTAGTGTCGGTGAAAAGAGGTACAAACTTTCCCATGTATGTGGCCATGCCCAGGAACCGTCTCACGTCTGCGACATTTTGTGGAGCGGGCATGTCTACGATTGCCCTCACTTTCTCTGGGTCTGGCGCTATGCCCCCTGCACTGACTTTGTGGCCCACGAACACCAACTCTGTCTGTGCGAACACGCACTTTTCATTAGGGTCAGGCCGGCTTCCTGAAGCCTGGACAGGACCGCAGTGAGCCTCTCATCATGCTGGGCCATATCTACGCCACATACCAGCACATCATCTGCGTGGCATATTATGCCCGTCAGCCCGTCCAAGAGCTGCGACATGCGCCTCTGAAAATGTTCTGGACCAGAGCTGATCCCGAACGGCAGGACATTGAAACAGAAGCGGCCACATGGAGTAACAAATGTGGTGAGCTCTCTGCATTCTTCTGATAGGGGAATCTGCCAGAACCCTGAGCGTGCGTCTAGCTTAGTGAAGACATTTGCCCCATTCAATTGAGCCAATGACTGCTCTACCGATGGTAGTATGTGTCGTTCTCTACATACCGCCTCATTGAGTCTAGTCAGATCCACGCAGATCCTGATGTCTGTCTTGTTGGGCTTTATCACGGGTACCATACCTGCACACCACGGCGTTGGCCTTTCTATCCTTGAAATGACTCCCATTTTTTCCATTCTCTCCAACTCCTCCTTGACTTTGTCTGCTAGTGGTATAGGCACCCTGCGTGGAGTAGTGAGTGCGTATGGTACTGCATCCTCCTTCAGGCGAATGCAGTAATCCCCCTCTAGCCTCCCCAGGCCTGCGAACACTGTGGGGAATTTACGCCTGAAAAAGTCCCCTGGGTCCTCCAGTTCATCAACCCGCTCTACCAGTCGCAAGGCTTCAACTGCTGGCAGACCTAATAAGGGTCTGACTAAAGAATCTACTACAAATACCGGCTGGGCAACCGTTCCACTTTTGCTCTTGAGCTGGCATATGACTTGCCCTGCTACCTGCAGCACCATGTTATTAGGCCCATATAGCTTCTTATCTGTTGCCATCAAGGGGCCATCTCTGATATATTTATATAGCCTGGTGGGGATAGCAGTGACCGCTGCTCCTGTGTCTATTTTAAAAGAGATCACTTCTCCATTGAGTTCTATGTCTGTGTGCCAGCCAGAGACATGATCCTTCACTTCTCCTAGAAAAAGGGTGTCCTGTTGTAACTCTCCCTCCTCTAGCATCTCATACACTGGCTGTGCGAAACGGCACACTGCAGCAAAATGCCCTGTCTTGTGGCATTTCCTACATTCTGCATTGCTAGCTGGACATTCTCTCCAGCTATGGGGGGAAAATCGACCACATCTCTGACATTTCTCTGTGTTTTTGACTGTCTCTGTCTGTCTTGTTCTGGTATACCCTGTTTGTTTGTGACCATATGCCTCTTTCTTTTTGAATGGACGAGAGATCGCATCCACCTCTCTCCTTTCCTCTGTGTGTGTAGCCCCGCCCCGCATCACAGTCTGTTGCTGCTTCACCGTTTCCTGCTGTT
>NC_140170.1:52184740-52234740 GCF_963971535.1 Notolepis coatsorum | reverse complement strand
TCTAGATTTTCTCTCAGACAGAGAACAAGTGGTTAAAGTAGGTAATTTGTTCTCTAGATCCAGGACCTTGAACACCGGGGCCCCCCAGGGCTGTGTCCTCTCTCCTCTGCTCTACTGTCTATACACTAATGACTGTGCCTCCCACTCTGATTCTGTCAGATTTTTTAAATATGTGGATGACACAACAGTAGTGGGACTAATTAAGAACGGGGATGAATCGGCCTATAGAGCTGAAGTCGATAGCTTTGCTGTATGGTGCAAGGAGAACGACCTGCTTTTAAACATCTCTAAAATGAAGGAAATTATAGTTGACTTCCGGCGCGGGGAGGCAGTCCACCCTCCTCTGTACATAGACGGCCAGCAGGTGGAGAGGGTGGACAGTTTCAAATTCCTCTGCATCACCATATGTGATAATTTAAAATGGGAAGTTAACACCAGCCTCATAATTAGCAAAGCCCACCAGAGGCTCCACTCCCTGCGCCAGCTTAAAAAGTTTGGTGTGTCCAGGGAGGCGATGCTCAGTTTTTATAGAGCCACTGTGGAGAGTGTCCTCACCTCCTCAGTGACGGTGTGGTACGGAAACACCACCGTCCATGATAGGGGACAGCTAGAGCGAACTGTACGCACACAGCATCAAAAATCATCGGCTGTGAGCTCCCCTCTGTGGCCTCCATTTATGCCACACAAATCCGGTGGAAAGGGGAAAAGGTGATCAGGGACCCTTCTCACCCTGCTTACGACCTCTTTAACCCCCTTCCCTCTGGCAGAAGACTCCAAAGTCTCAGGTGCAGGACATCCCGTTTTAAAAACAGTACATATCCTGAGGCTGTCCGTCACCTGAACTCGAGTACAAATGTACAGGAACTTTGCACCACAAGGGCTAGCACCAGCCAACATGCACTTTAAGACAATATGCACTTTAAACTGGAACACTGAGCAATTTATTTTAGGTACTGTAGCATTTTTTCTTTTTAATTGTTTGTGTAAAACTCTTTATTGTGGGGATTGTATTCTTGTGTTTTTATATTGTATTCTTATATTGTATTCTTGTGTTTTTATATTGTATGTTTTTAACATTGTTGTACTGTATGTGGCACCAAGACAAATCCCAATCAACAGTGTTGAAATGGCAATAAAGTTGATCTATCTATCTATCTATCTATCTATCTACTACTTTTTTGCTTCCGAAAATAACATTTTAAAGCAACATCACTATATTATTATACTTGTATACAAGGTAACATGAATTGGCACTAATCCATATAAATGTTGGGATTGATTAACAAAAAGCAAAGACAACTCACACCCAATGAGAGGTGTTGGCTAGGGCAATATACCATTTAAAAAGTGACGAATAGCCATGCTCTTCCATTGCAATGCAATGTTTTATTTTAAGCAAGTGTTTCCATTGATCAACATAATGAACCAACAACAATGAACATTGAGTACCACTGTAACACTTTAGCATGAGCGGGCACACACTCAGGCCGCACGCACCCTCACTTATTGCCAAAAGGAAAGGCCACTTTAAATTAGTATTAGCAACAGTAACAGTGTATTGCACTACTATTACTACTACTGTTAACTGTTAACTGTTACCCGTTATTGCACAAATTTATTGTTACCTGCTACCTGTTATTGCACAATTTTATTGCACAATTTTTTTTGTACTGGATTCTATTATATGTTGTACCAATTGCACATCGTTGCGGGCAAGACCACCCGCATTTCATTGTATATCCGTATGCCGTGACAAATAAAACTCTTGACTTGACTTGAACTTTAAAACAAGATTATTTAAATAACTTAAATAGCACATTTAGAACATAAACAAACATGCCAACTCTTAAACATCGCTGGTCATCATTACTGTATGTTCCCTGGCTCATCTTCATCTTCCTCATCATCACATGCAGTCTGACATGAATTTGCACACCCCGATCCTTTTTACAGTTACTACATGCAACAGAGCACTCAATGTCATGCGTCTTGCATGTGCACCTTAGGCTGCTGCAGTCTGTCTTGCAGGTGCATCTGATGACCCATAGGAGTTCCTGCGGAGCTGGTGGTAAGTCCGTTTGGACAGGGACAAGCCCTCCATCACTCTCTTTCCATCCCCATTCTTGTGGCAGGAGTTTATCTACAGTTCCCTTCCACCGCTGCACCTGGTAGTCAGTGATGCCAGTAACTAGTTACTAAGTAACTAGTTACTCTAATGTGATGACTTTTTTCAGTAAATAGCCAAATAACAAGTAAATACAAGCCAGTAATCTGATTACACTTACTTTTCCAAGTGGCTGTGCGTTACTATTTAGTTACTATCTCATAATGCTGATGATACGAGAGCCAGGGGTGCAGTCAGCTAGACCGGAGATGGGACGTGGGCTCGCACGGGGCGGCAATGGAAAATCGTGGCATCACCAATTTCTGTATTTTTCAATACTTTCCACGACTTGGATTTCTTAAGGCTTTTGACATGTTATAAGTAACATATTTATGAGACTAAAACAGTTGAAAGCATTTATTTCTCAATTTGTGGGAGGTCATGTGCTACAATGCCTGGACTATTGGGCATGTATCCTCAGTTAAAACTGTCAATTGGCACCACACAAATTGAACACAATAAAATTTCTCTGAGTTACTATTGATAGCTCTTTATCTTGGTCTAAACATTGGTTTAGATTGCATGACATCGTTATGACACCGAGATGTGCAGAAATGGTCAGTAGAATCAGAGGGCACACTCCAAGCTGCACTTGAATGTACAGACTGGGGGGTGTTCCGCGATAACACAGATAACATTAATGACTACACAGAGACAGTGCTAGACTTTGTTTGTACTTTGGTGGAAGAAACAATCCCCACTACCACAATTAGAGTTTACCCAAACCAAAAGCCCTGGGTAGACAAATCCGTCCGTGAGGCTCTGAAAGCGTGCACCTCAGCATACAACGCCGGGCTTGTGGCAGGCAACATGAATGACAACAAGGTGGCGAGATACAACGTCAGGAGGGCAGTAATAGAAGCAAAAAGGCGCTACATGAATAAAATTGAACTCCAATATGAACAGGCTGACTCTAGAGCTATGTGGCAGGGCCTCAGAACGATGACAGATTACAAAGGCACCTCCCTCAAGCTGAACAGTGACATCTCCTTAGCAAATGATCTCAATACCTTCTATGCGAGGTTTGAGGCTGGGAATAACAACACCAGCCTACAAGCCACTGCAATGGAGGGGGGGGGGACACTGCTGATGGAGACTCAGTGTTCAGGGTAACAGAACATGAGGTGAGGAGGACCTTTAAGAAAGTGAATATCAGGACCCTGATGGGGGACCCTGATGTAAACAAGACAAACGTCTTTCTCTGGTGTGCATCCCCTTAACAATTGTGTGTATTGTGCCGTACTGTATTGTACCCATTCTGCAATCTGTCATTCATTCAGGAAGGCAGCAGGACCGGACGGTATCCCCGGCCGCGTCCTAAAAGTCTGTGCCGATCAACTGGCCCCGGTATTCACTGACATATTTAACCTGTCCTTGGAACAGGCTGTCATCCCCACCTGTCTGAAGAAGTCCACTATTATCCCTGTACCCAAAAAATCCAAGTCTGCTTGCCTCAATGACTACCGCCCTGTAGCTCTCACCTCCATAGTCATGAAGTGCTTTGAGAAGCTAGTGAAGGGCTACATCTGCTCCTCCCTCCCCATCAACCTGGACCCCCTGCAATTTGCATATCGCCCCAACAGGTCCACGGAGGACGCCATAGCCCAGAATGCTGTTCATCGACTACAGCTCAGCATTCAATACCATAGTCCCCTCCAAACTCATAGCCAAGCTCAGGGACCTGGGCTTGAACTATGACATCTGTCAGTGGGTCTTGGACTTCCTGACGGGCAGACCCCAGGTGGTGAAAGCAGGCAACTGCACCTCCTCATCCATCACTCTCAACATAGGGGCCCCCCAGGGTTGTGTTCAGGCATGCGTTCGTCATGGGACGGGGGTGCACTACGTGCAAGCCCAGATAAGTACTCGCTATTTGCATATCAATAGCGCCGGTCGTCAGATGTGTTAAATACGTTCTCAGATACATTCACACCTAACTTGTTGTGAATGACATGTGTTACATTCCATTCGTAGAGGCAATTAGGCACTGTCTGTAGTCTGTGCTCAAGCGAGGGGACATTTATGCACATTCGCGGGAGCACGCGTGCATGTGGCGCCATTAGGTGCGTGCAATCCCAGTTGATTTCAGGAACGCAACACTGGTTGTGTTCTAATCTGAGTCCCCTCCTCTACTCCCTGTACACACATGACTGTGTGGCACAGCGGAACAACAACACAATCATCAAATTTGCTGACGACACAGTAGTGGTGGGCCTGATCTCTGCAAACGATGAGAGGGCCTACCTGGAAGAGGTCAAGGTCCTAGCGGGATGGTGTCAAGAGAACAGCCTCTCCCTGAACGTCAGCAAAACAAAGGAGATGATTGTGGACTTTAGGAGGTCGGGGGTCAGGGACTACGGGGGCATCGACGGGGCACCAGTTGAGAGAGTGAACAGTTTCAAGTACCTCGGAGTCCACATATCCGAGGACTTGACATGGACCACACACATTGACAGTGTTGTGAAGAAGGCACGGCAACGCCTCTACTTCCTCAGGCGCCTAAGGAAGTTCCAAGTCAGTCAGAAGATCCTTAAGAACTTCTACTCATGTACAATAGAGAGCATCCTGACTGGCAATATCACCTCCTGGTTTGGGAATAGCACCGCACAAGACCGCAGCAGACTACAGAGAGTAGCCCGTTCAGCCAAACGCACAATTGGAGGGGGGCTTCCCACTCTCCAGAACATTTACAACAAGCGGTGCATGGGTAAGGCTAAGAGAATTATCAAAGACTCCAGCCACCCAAACAACTGCCTCTTTAAACTGCTGCGGTCAGGCAAGCGATACCGGAGTCTCATGGCAAGCACAGAAAGACTGAGAAGAAGCTTCTATCCCCAGGCCATCAGGATGCTCAACGAACAATAACACTATGTAACAACCATCAAATGCACTCACAGCACACACATCCACACATCCACACGCACACACTCACTTTAAACAAACAACACACTGCAGCACCCACTCTACACACTTTAGAACACCTAAACACACTTTATATTTATTGGTAAAGAATTTGCACTACAACCCATACCTCATTACACCTTACTGTAAATTGTACCTAAATTGTACCTCATCCCATTTCTGCTTTGCACTGTATAGTATATTGTATATTAGTATATTGTATAGTATATTGTATGGTAACTCGGTTACTTCTACTCTGCATTGAACATTGTACATATGTACATACTGAACACTTGTGTCTACGTACGTGACTTATACTTATTTTATTTTATACTTATCTATTTTTGTCTAGCACAGTCTCTGGAGCGTAACAGAAAGAAGCATTTTGTATAAAAGTATTCTGTACTTCTGTATGACAACTAATAAAGAAACTTAATATCACATCGTTATGACATCGTTATGACATGGTTATGACATCATTATGACATCGTTATGACATCGTTATGACATCATTATGACATCATTATTACATCATTATGACATCATTATGACATTGTTATAACATCGTTATGAAACCATTATGACATCGTTATGACATCGTTATGACATCATTATGAATATTCAGATTAACATTTTCTTAAAACAAGATTAAGGCTACGTTTAGACAAGCGTTTTGTGAACAGAAACCGCAAAAGTCGTTTTGCGGTTTCACTTTAAATTTTACGTTTAGACAAGCGTTTTGGGGTGGAATTCTCCGTGCAGACGACGGAGCCTCGCTGTCACACGATTGGCGCATATGTCACATGACGTGCTGTGAAGACCCGCCCTACTCTGCCTCTGATTCGCAGACTGTGGATGGGGAATGTGATTGGACAAAAGCAGAGTCACTCACAGACAGTGGGTCCACTCACGTCGCGGGACAGATTCTTGTGTATTTAACCCTTTCACTGCCACACGACAGCCGGTTAACCTTCTGTCGTGTGGCAGTGAAAGGGTTAAAAGTACTGCCAATGTAGCCTTCAGGTGATCTCCGTTGATACTAGTCAGACATACTTGCTTTGTTTACGTCTCGGCTACTGGCGCATACCTGCTACCTGTGACGTAAGCAGTACGCGCGACCAGAGCCGTGACAACCCTTTCGTCATCGTTTTAACAGATTTATACGGTTTTGACAGTTTAGACGAGAGCGCAAAGCTTTTGCGTTTCTAGGAATTCCACCCTGGAAGGTAGTCTCACTTTTTTGCGGTTTCACTCCGTAAAAACGCCGTTTCCGTATAAACGAAAGGCACATCCGAAAAAATATTTTTGCGGATTCACCTGCTAGCGTTTCCGTCTAAACGGGGCCTAAATCGACAAAAAATAAGCAAAATTATCTGCCAGTGGGATAAGATAATTCAAGATAATTCTACTCAACTGTCTAACATACACAAATCATAACACTACAACAGCACGTTACACCTAAGTCTCAGTGGCATAGGCTACATTCTGCCTTAGAGCATTTGATTCTCCTGGGCTTTTTAAAGAAAATCCAGTCGGTTAACGTTAGATCTTCTTTCCTGTGTGAACGATTTAGCTACTCACGCAGCTCCACTGACAAACAAATAAACCAATTAAAATCATTTCAGCCAACATTATTTAAGCCAACTGGCCTATCGCTGTAAGAACGATTACGCCTTAAAAACGTATGGGGCTCTACGCTAACCTTTTTCCCAAGGAGCACATGTACTCCTAAATGAAAAGATTTAGGAGTACACAAAGAAATTTAGGAGCACACAAAGAAATTTAGGAACGCAGTGAAAAGATTTCAAGTAACACAGAGTTTATTAACAAACTATTACATGCATACAATATTATACACTGTGCGTGCGTGTGTGTGCGTGCGTGTGCATAATAAGGGACAAACATCTGTGCAATAGCACCACCAAAATCACACATTGGTCCATGCCTATACTAGACAACAGATATAGGTTGTCTAGCTGCTTTTGTATGTTGTAGTGTAAAACGCATTTTAGACCATTGCTCGCGGAGTTTTCCTTACACATAGAAACAGCGTTACTCGTGAGATAAGCTGTCACAGAGCTGTCAAACGCAGGGCTGAATAGCTTCTAAAATTGAAGGTCTGCACTGCTCTGTAGTCTGTGTATATTATGAAATGCCAATTGCGCTTTGACACGCCCACTACCCAAAACCATTACTCGCACACTGTGCTCCTAAATGATTTTTCCGGTTCGCACAAATCTATTTTTAGGGGCAAATGCGGATGAAATGCTCGCACTGTAGAGCCCAGAGCCTGTTTAATAGGCGTGCGGCAGAAGAGTCAAATTAATGTGGTTGTACAGTACGGAGGTGATCCGGTTCATTCATAACAGCGGCGGTCCTGATTCAGCAGCGGAGAGCGAGAGCGGCGCAGCTGAATGTATATAGGGGAAACACTGCACCATTATGACATCGTTATGACATCGTTATGACATCGTTATGACACCATCAGTGTTTCCCCTGAAAAAAAATTCAGCATCGGTGCTGTGCTGCCGGATTCCATATTGCCGCACGCTGCCGGAGAAATAACTTAAAACTACCTTAGAATTGTTCGAGATTCATGTTCATGGAGTCATGTGCGTGTGAATTTGGTAGGATGTTTTTGGTGTGTCCGCTGACACTAGGAGTGCTCTGGAGGCACAGGTAGCTGCATATTTGTACACTGCAAAAAATGAAAATAAATATTTGTATTATCAAATATTTAAAAAAAAATCCATTTTAAACATAAAACAAGGTAACACAATACAGTAATAATAACAAGACAAAAACGTGCTGGTGTAGTGTTATGATTTGTGTATGTTAGACAGTTAGTATGTTCTATGTATCTATGTCTGTTTTCTATTTATTATCTATTAAATCATCTATATCTATGTTCAATACAAATAGTGTAAATTTTCTTAAGTGTTGAGGCATGTCATTAATCTTGACATTTACCCTGATTACAACTACACTGCAAAAGACATCTTATCAAGTGAAAATATCTTGTATTTGGTACAATAAGTCCAATATTGAGTAGAATTATCTTGAATTATCTCATCCCACTGGCAGATAATTTAGTGTGTCTAGTTCTACACCTGAAATGGTTAAATCTGGGTGTGTCTAGTCTACACCTGAAATGGTTAAATATGGGTGTGTCTAGTTCTACACCTGAAATGGTTAAATATGGGTGTGTCTAGTCTACACCTGAAATGGTTAAATATGGGTGTGTCTAGTTCTACACCTGAAATGGTTAAATATGGGTGTGTCTAGTTCTACACCTGAAATGGTTAAATATGGGTGTGTCTAGTAGAGCTGCCGCGGTATTGATGTTTTCCTTACCGCACACATTTGCAAAATATTTCCTACCGCCGCGGTATTACCGCACACACACACACAAAAAAAAAAGTTTGAATGCATTTTTTTTTGTAGTCTACTCTTTATATAGCATATAGCCTGCCTCTAGTCTAAATGTCTATCTTTAGAGGATGACTTTGCAGCATGAATATTGTTTGGGATTCGGCATGCACGCATTCGTTATTAAAAGTGAAACACGGATTCGAAGTCTCCCCTCGGTGTCGCGCCCGCCGGTTACCCCCCCGACCCTTTCTTCTTCTTATTATTATAACGTTACTACTTATGATTACAACGGCATTCGATTTGTGGCATTAACGTTAGTATAGTTACACGTTCGTATTTACCGGACCACATAGCAAGGCAAGCGTTACTCAATTAATATCTAAGTTCCTTTCTTTGCTCAGAGCGTGCCGAGTTGTACCCATTCTGCGGTCTGTTAATAAAGTTTTCAATCAGACAAGTGTATAGAACGAAGGGCTTTTATTATAACATTTCGTTGCAGTAAAATCATTATGCCTCGTTCCCTGAGGAGCGACGGCGTCGGTAATCCACTCCGGTCTCCGGTGGGAGCTAACGTACTATTAGCCGTGTTGTGATGGCTGAGATTCAGGAAGTAAACGCACTGCAAGATGCTCCAAGCATGTGAAGCGTATCTCTTCTGACCAATCAGTGGTCTGCAGTGTTTCATGTGACTTTTCTGGTACCCAATAGGGTCGCTTGGAATCTCGACAGAGAAGTAGGGTATATCTGCAGAGCCGCAAGCCCAACGAGAGCGTAATAATAATAATAATAATATAATAAAAAACAGCGGTGATGCCGGTATTCAGCCCAACGCTGCGGTGGGCATGATGTAACAGCGATACCGCGGTAATACCGATACCGCGGCAGCTCTAGTGTCTAGTCTACACCTGAAATGGTTAAATCTGGGTGTGTCTAGTCTACACCTGAAATGGTTAAATATGGGTGTGTCTAGTTCTACACCTGAAATGGTTAAATATGGGTGTGTCTAGTTCTACACCTGAAATGGTTAAATATGGGTGTGTCTAGTCTACACCTGAAATGGTTAAATATGGGTGTGTCTAGTCTACACCTGAAATGGTTAAATATGGGTGTGTCTAGTCTACACCTGAAATGGTTAAATATGGGTGTGTCTAGTCTACACCTGAAATAGTTAAATATGGGTGTGTATAGTTCTACACCTGAAATGGTTAAATATGGGTGTGTCTAGTCTACACCTGAAATAGTTAAATATGGGTGTGTCTAGTCTACACCTGAAATAGTTAAATATGGGTGTGTCTAGTCTACACCTGAAATGGTTAAATATGTTTACTAACTGATCTTGTTTGATCTCTGTGTCCCGACCAGGAACTTCAGAGGCTGGCAGAAGACCATCCGGAACAAATCACTGTGATCACGCTAGGTTAGCCCTCCATTCATCCATTCATCCATTCATCCATCCATCCATCTTTCTATTCATTATTTTATTCAAGGGTTAACTCAGTACATCTTCAATTCAGTTCTGTCGTACTGTTATTGTATCACTAGACACACTACTAGAAGGCGATGACAACGGTTGCTATGTATCCCACAGTTCTTTGCATTCATGAGGAAGTGTTCCCCTACATGGGACCAGAATCACAGCTTAGAAGGAATCGGAGTCGATTGAGAAGAATTGAGCCTGTTGTGTAAAATCTCAACGTTCGTAATGGATATCAGCTAGTTAGTTAACTGACAAATAATGAAACTAGTTTGCAACTATGTAGTTCATTAGAAGCTTATATAGAACCGTTATAGGTTTCAAGTTCAAGTTCAAGTTTCTTTAATAGTTGTCATACAGAAGTACAGAATACTTTTATACAAAATGCTTCTTACTGTTACGCTCCAGAGACTGCTAGACAAGATAAGTATGAAAAAATAGGCTATAGCTCATTAGCTCAAATCTGGCACATTTACATTGATGTGGAAACTGAAGATGGTGATTAATGTGCACTGTCCCTGGGTACAAAAGAAATAAACAAACTTAAACTTAATAGAAACTTTAATAGGAATGTTGAGCGATGATTTGCAGAAAGAGGATCGTTGAAGCACTCAGATTTGGATTATGGTGACGTCATTTATTACCCAGCCATATATATTCCGATATATTCCATTTACCAACATCATAAACCATGCCTATATACCATTAACCCGTTCACTGCCACACCCATATAGACCTGTAAGCATATTGCCTGCCTTGAGTAAATTAATGGAAAAGATTATATACAAAAAGGTACAAGCTTATTTTGATGGGAACAGAATCAATTCAGATCACCAACACGCATACAAAGATGGCTACTCCACAAACACAGCACTCACATCGCTGACTGATAACTGGCTTACACATAATGATAGGAAGTCAATGGTGGGTGCTGTGCTTCTGGATTTTAGCGCTGCATTCGACTTTATAGATCATGATCTTCTGCTCATGAAACTTTCAGCTTATAAATTCAATGAAAGTGCTATTAAGTTGTTAAAGAATTACTTACTTAATAGACTACAATGCGTGATGTTTAATGGCACGCTATCAGAGAGGAGGGAACTCCATGCCGAAGTGCCCCAAGGGAGTTGCCTGGGTCCCTTATTGTATGCAATCTCCATTAATGATTTACCATTAGTACTTAATAATGCATCAATGGAGATCTATGCAGATGATACTACCGTGTATGTAGCGGCGGAACAATCTGAGTCTGTTCATAGGTTATTGCAAGATGAGATAGTGCTAATTTCCAACTGGGTAAGTGAAAATAAGTTAAAGTTAAATGTTGCAAAAACCAAGAGTATAATGATAGCCTCAAAATATACATCTAGATCAAATCCTAAATTAAATCTAGTTCTGAAATGTGCTGATATCGAACAGGTCAGTGAGGCAAAACTGCTGGGTGTTGTAATAGATGAAACACTTTCTTGGTCGAAACACATTAGCAATATGGTGGCTAAGATGAGCTGTGGTACTTCAATGATCAGAAGGTGTAGAAATCTTGAGAAAAGTTATGCTATAATATGAGTTCAAATCATATATATGATTTTGATCTGTTTTGTTCTTATGGACTGAATATGTAATTTGTATTTTATGGTTGAGAATTGTGATATCTAACTTATGAATATTGAGTGAGCTTTTATTCACTGTTTTGTTCGTTGTGATGTTTTCTTGTGAGTACTTCAATGTTTGTGGTTTTATATTTTTATTTAACTTTTTTTGTGTGTGTTTGTATTTTTAATGTTTGGACCCCAGGAAGAGTATAGTCTCACTTTGGTGTCTGTAGACTAATGGGGATCCACAATAAAAACAATAAAACAATAATAAAACTGCCGCACTACCAAACAGTTAACCCTTTCACTGCCACACAACAGCAGGTTCTATGTCGTTATGGCTTGCTCAGCACCTGTCTGCATATATCTTGCTTCAGTGTATATACACTGAATAAAAAATTCCACCATGTACCTTTACATGCCAGCATTCATCTGGCCACACCCCCATCCGCTTACCTACATAAGCAGGGGTGGGGCCACACACTCATCTCCTTCTCAAATTTCATCACAAGCTAAGTGCTGCTCACATGTCCACTTGACGTGAAGAAAAATATTTAGTCTGAGGAATGGAAAACAGAAGAACAAGGAGATACGTTGACATCATATCTTTATTTTCTCTCTCACTATTTTCGAGAAAATACGGCGATATTGTCTTCGTTACTGGAGTGTCTGGATCATTCCGACCTTCAACGTTTTTTTCGTATTAGGAGCTCACGCCGCTGACATGCTTCCCAACTACAATCCTTCTTGCTGCAGCTGGATGGGGTTACCCTCCAGCAACACAGCTGGACTGTAGGACGCACCGACTATTGTGAGAAGCGGTTGTTTCCAGGTTGGGTACGTACTGTTTTGCTTGCAAGCTCTGATTGTTGTTGATGCTGTGGGGGTTAGCTAACAATTTACGAAACGCCGAATCCAGGCTAGGGTCCTCTGCTCGGCTTAAACGGCGGTCGGGGGATCTTGGTCTGACGCCCATGATGGCTACTCTAGTGGGCCGCGCTAGGTCCTGGTGATCCCAGGATTCTAGAGCGGATGCTTCTCTGTCCCGTGCAAGCCCCATCTTTCATATACAAATGGAAGTATACCCTAACGAGGAAATGTGGGCATAGGATCTTCTTTATCGGAAGTTCCATGCTCAAAGGGCCCCGTGTATGTCTGGATCACCGTTGACAACTGTGTTCTGACATTTCTTTTTCTTTTCCCTGTTAGGGGAGGGATTGGGACAGCGGCCTGTCTGAAGTGTGGCTTGTTATGTCATTGTATACAGTTCAGGTGATAGCTTCTTAGCTTGCGTGCTAGTTTATGGACTACTGTGTTAGCCAGTCAGCTGTTAGCTGCGCAGCTGTTAGCTGCGGCGTTAGCTCGCTGTGTTTACCAGGCTGGTATACGTTAGCTTGTTGCTATCAGCCGAACAGCTGTTAGCTTAATGCTTTTTTTTTTCTGTGACTATAACATGCCTTAAACACTCTGACTACGACGTCATCTTTGACAGAGGATGTTAGTCGAACCTACCGGGAGCCCGGCCGGCGAGGACTGCGTCAACATGGAGAACCGTAGCGGCTGGGTGGCACAGCGACGCTGCCCTCGTCGTCAACACAGGAATGCTGTGTTTAACATCGGTGCCCCGTTAGCCAGATTGCAGTTTGCTTGGCCTGCGCTCACGGTAGGAAGGTCCCGACCGGACCTTAAACACTTCTTCTTACTTCCCTTCTAAATGTTTTGTAATAACGATGTTTTCCAAAACGGGTGTTGCTGCAATACATTTAGGATACGACGCGTGTTGTGTGTGAATTGTCTTGTCACTGGTATAGCTTCTCTATCCATACAAATCGGGTTGTTGTTCTACATGTGTAAAAATGATCTGGTTAGTTGTGTTGAGAACATGTGTGTTCAGGTACCGTGAACTCACAACTAAGGGGGTTAATTAACCTATAAAGCTATGCTTAGTGACATATGAGTGAAGAATGAATTATTTTCTCAGCCTGTAATGACAATGAACAGTGTGTTCACATATTAACAGGGTTACCTGTTCAACTGGGCCGTATCAAGGGTAAGGTAGGAGGGGTGATCCCCCCGGTTCCCTGGGGCTTCCCCACCCTCCTCTCAGACATGTTGTTTACAATATATTGTGTCACTGTGTTTGTGGGGATACGATGTAACCCTTAGCTTAATTGCTGGGGTTGTGCTAACCGCTTGAGGAACTATATTTTCCTAAAGAAAAGATTGTTTGGTCGCTTATCGTGTGTGCTTAGCAAGGCCTGTGGTCGATACATAATCGAGGATTCTGTATTCTCTCGTTATGAAAAACGGCGTTCCTCTGTAGCAAGAGTGTACTTGCCATTTTTTGTTGTGATAAAGGGTTGTATGTGTCTTGTGATCTACAACTGGATTAGGTTGGCCACAGAAGCACATGTGTAAGTCTGGTACCGGGGCTCTTAAAGGGGCCCTCTCTATTCTGTGTTTTTTCCTTAGTAAAAATCAGATAGCAGGTTAGCACATGAGCTGTGTGAAGCTGTTAGACACTTCATGTAGCTGACTATGACTGTGTCATGTTCTTTTTTGTCATTACATCGTATCATGGGTGTGGGGTCGTAAAGGGGTGAACTGGTAATCCTTTCCTCCCCTTTTTGATTGGTCAGGGGTTAAAACCTCCTGTCCTTCAAGGTTCCTGTCACGTTGCTGTTCGGCACGTTACAGGGTAAGAGGGGGGGGGGGGGGATTTCCTGGTCCCACGCCCTGGAAGATTGGGCGTGTGCACCGCAGAAATTCCCCCGCCATAGAGTACGTCACTGTGCCCGTCTCTGTTGGTAAGACTTCCGTGAGTTGTTCAGGTCCATGTGATGGATCTGTTTCAGGGAGTTGTCAGAGCTCCTCCTCACGAAGCTCCTCCTCGGGCCTTCTGTGAGTTAGGACTCTCCTTCCCTGTGACGGAGCCTCCTCAGAGTTCAGAGCCTCCTCCTCAGATTGTCAAGGTGAGTAGAACTTCAAAAAGGAGTTCTGCTCTATTGTGTGTGTATTCGATTCAATTCGAGTATTGAGTGTGTATTGGTTCAGTGCCTCCTCCTCGGAGAGCCCTAACCCAAATATTACATAGCTCAATGTTGCAATATATTCTTTTCAATCTATACAGCTCGCGTGGGAAGTCTCTCTGGGGATTTCCGTCTCCTCCCTATGGGAGGGTGGTGGGATGTAAAAATGTAAAAAGATTTTACCCTCAGCTACGTCACGAGGGATTCATGTCAGTCTGTGTTCTTTCTTTTTTGAATAAAAAAAGGAAGGTACATGAAGCACAACGGCTCCGTGTCGTTCTCCCAGGCGACTTGGAGGAACAATGTTTGGTGTCTTGCTAGACTATCCATTGATGTGTTTGGGTCTCGACGCATACATAGTGCTGGCTCGGTGTGTTTCTGTTAAAGAATCACACAGGGGCTAAGTGCGCCTTGGTTGCTTGTTAAAACAGCGTTTTTATAGGGCAACTGGGATGGAGTTTTGTCTCTTCCGAGCGCCAGTTTACTAGGTTGTCTCGATGAATTCTCGTTCATATCTGGGGGATGTTAACGGAATAGATCTGAACATAGGTAGAGGGGTCTCACGCCCTTGGGCCACTGAGCACGGTCCATATGGGACCGTCTGGGTGGTGCCCTCTTTTCATGTTTTAGATCGACACGCATACCTACCCCCTCTTCTGGAGTGGGCATGTCGGCGTGGTTAGGACACGGGACTGGTCTGGTCACGCTGGTCCAGGTCAGTTAACCCGTTGTCCGCTGGGTGTTCTGGTACCCTGAGGGACTTGTGCTTTTTTCGGGGGGAAAAATGCCGGGTCGGTCCGGGTGTCACAGGGTTAGGCGCTATGGAGACCCTTTGTTGGGTACATATTGTACTCTGCACTATCGTAATGGCTTACGGCCATGCCAACCTGTACACGCCCGATCTCGTCCGATCTCGGACGCTACGCAGGTTCGGTCCTGGTTAGTACTTGGTTGGGAGACCGCCTGGGAATACCAAGTACGGTGTGCTTAGGGGCGGGTTCTCCATTCTTTTTGCTCCTCTCTCACGCGTGGCGAAGAGGGGGCTGTTGGGGTGGTTTTGGACCTCCTCTGGTAACCCTGTGCTTCCCGTACCGCCGGGACTGGTCCGAAGTAAAGTTTCGTTGATACCGTAGGCCTGGGATAACCTTTTTTGAAAACTGAAACACTTGTACTGCAGTATAGCCAGTGTATGCCTGCAGGTGTGTTTTGGAGTTTTTTCTTGAGGGGTTATAGGAACAACCACCGTCGGTAGCAAGAGGGTGGTTGATTCCCTGGTGTGTTGGAGCAGTGTCAACTCCCGGGTTACCCGGTTGAGTGTGCCCCTGCACGTTCATGACGTCTGCCAATCATGTCAGCCTTCTCTGCCTCGACCCCTCTGGGTGTTTTTTTTTTAATGGAGGCTTTGTCATGCAACAATGCCAGCATACGCCCCTTCCGCAGGGGGGGCTGTTTTCAGCTGACTCCTTTGGCGCCTGTCTCGTCCGCAGTGCTCCAGGCTCAGGTTACAGCCTGTTGCCTGGTTTCCCCGGTGCGCTGCCTGCTTCCGTTGGTTAACCTTTTTTGTGTGCTTACGGCCATGCTGACTGCCTGTTCTGCAGGGTCAGTGTGCCAGGCGGTGTGCTATTGGGGGGAAAGGGCCCGCTCTTGGAGGGGCCTTATCCGAATACGCTGGCGATGTGGGGGGCGGTGTCACTAAGTGACCACCTGGTGGGGTCTTGATGCCTGGCGTCATTGACCTCTCCGGGCCCCCGTTTTCCAGGGGATCCAGTCCCTTCATTGGGTCTGGGTCTTCCTTCGCGCTCCGCTGCTACGGCCTTGCCACGGGGTTGGGTTTGCTCTTAACCCCGTGATTTCTGGGGGCAGTAACGAGGTTGTTCCTTCCATTTGTTCCCGGGTGGCATGCGGGTTGTGCGTGTGTGTAGTCGTGGGGTCAAGCCACGGTCTGCTCACCCTGTGCGTTGAGTTGCTTGAGTGCCTCTTCGCACGGTCGGATCCGTCGCCCTCCCGTGAACCTCCAATAGGGGGGGTATCCTCCATTAGGGAGGGTCGGGGGGGCTCGGTCCTCCCCGGTCTGATGGTTGTGGGGGCCTCAGCGGGGTGTATTTGTCGGGCTATGGCTCCCGCTCAGCCCCTGTCATGCAGACAGGTGCTGAGCAAGCCATAACGACATAGAACGGAGGGTTATGTATATAACCCAGTTCTATGAGTTATGGACGCCGCTGCGGCCCTTGATTTTTCATTGTGGTGAAATTTGTTGGGAAGGAGATGAGTGTGTGGCCCCACCCCTGCTTATGTAGGTAAGCGGATGGGGGTGTGGCCAGATGAATGCTGGCATGTAAAGGTACATGGTGGAATTTTTTATTCAATGTATATACGCTGAAGCGAGATATATGCAGACAGGGCTGAGCGCACCATAACTCATAGAACTGGGTTATATATATAACCCTCCGTTAACCCTTTCACTGCCACACGACAGAAGGTTAACCCTTTACTATCACACAACCGAACAGCCTGGATTATACACCAGTGTTTTTTTTAATCCACTTTTTCTCCTCCCTTTTCAATTTTTCTCCCATCCCGATTTTGCTGTGCCAATTCTCCCCTCCCCTGTCTTGAACGTTGCTCGCATGTGCCCCCCACTGGCCGGTTGTAGGGAGGATAGAAGCCTTGCATCACATGTCCCCTCCGATACATGTGCAGGCAGCCTGTCGCATCTTTTCACCTGCCAGCGCGGACTCTCATTGGTGAGGTGTAACATGTGGGAGGCTCACACTACCCCCGCTACTTCCTGTCTCCGCTGTGCAGGCGTCCCCCAACCGACCTATAGGAGTCGCTGTCCACAACGACCAGACTACCACCCATCGACTTCCACCTGCTGACTCTGCCAATTGAGTTAGTATGACGGCCGGCCCAAGCCGGAGGCAACGCCGACAGCCGGATTCGAACCCGGTGTCTCTTGCGTTGGTGACGAGCGCAATGTCCGCTGCGCCACCCAGCCGCCTCTGATTGTACACCAGTGTTAAAGGTTGTACTGTTGTTGTATGTTGTTGTACTGTTTTCTGGTGCTACCTTCCTTTATGTACAGTGTTGAGACAAACTGGTCTAGCTGTTACTACCTCCAGTCTGGTCTAACTGTTACTACCTCCAGTCTGGTCTAACTGTTACTACCTCCAGTCTGGTCTAACTGTTACTACCTCCAGTCTGGTCTAACTGTTACTACCTCCAGTCTGGTCTAACTGTTACTACCTCCAGTCTGGTCTAACTGTTACTACCTCCAGTCTGGTCTAACTGTTACTACCTCCAGTCTGGTCTAACTGTTACTACCTCCAGTCTGGTCTAACTGTTACTACCTCCAGTCTGGTCTAACTGTTACTACCTCCAGTCTGGTCTACAGTAGCTGACACATCTTTTTTCATTTTCCTATCTCTGCTGTGCAGGCACCCCAACCGACCTGTAGGAGTCACGGTTTACAACGTCCAGATTACCACCCATTGACTATAAATATGTTTATAAATGTGTTTTCTTCCACAATATATGATCGAATATTCGGGCTGGCTTGCTACTTAACGCTACTTGCTGTTTGTTAGCTAGTGTGATACGTTACTAGCAGATAGGAATGTGTTAGCTAGCACGTAGCGGTTGGCGTTAGCTAAACGTGTAGCATCGCAGTAGCTTAGCAGCTTACGTTAGCGAGCGAAACGTGCTTCGGCGAGCCTCAAACTGCTAGCAGCTAGTCAACCAGCAACGACCAACGGTACAGTAATCCAACATACCAATTTGACCAATATATTTTCCTATAAGGTCATGGGAGTGTACGGTTTACGTTAACTAGGAAGGCGGAGGGTGTTATTAGCTCACGTTACCCTAGTTTTACATGGTTTGTGTCGACGCCGCCCATTCTGGCCCCCCAGCCTGATAACTGCCCTGCCGACCAGGCCTGGCCCACAAGAAGGGCACGTTGAGCGGCATCCAGTCAACCCAAGTGCCAATTAACGGTTGGCATTTAGCTGATACACGTCCAGTCTGGTCTAGCTGACACACTTATAGCCTGGTCTAGTAATGAACTGTAACAAGTAGCTGCCAGTCTTTACCACACCTGATCAGGACACTAAGGTGACAGGACTCCATTCACTCTGACAACAGCCTAGTTAGAGCACTGGTCTCCCCAGCTAAATTATAAATGGTTTAATAGATCACTATTATTTGTGTGTGTGTGATTGTGTGTGTGTGTGTGTGTGTGTGTGTGTGTGTGTGTGTGTGTGTGTGTGTGTGTGTGTGTGTGTGTGTGTGTGTGTGTGTGTGTGTGTGTGTGTGTGTGTGTGTGTGTGTGTGTGTGTGTGTGTGTGTGTGTGTGTGTGTTATCCCCAGATGTGTCTGATGAGGCCAGTGTCCTCGCCGCAGTGCGGGCGGTCGGTGAGAGGGTGTCAGACCAGGGTTTGAATCTTCTCATCAACAACGCCGCCATCAACAAGCCGCTCATGCCGGGCCCGCTATCCGCCACCGGCAAGGCCGAGATGATGGAGGTGTACCAGACCAATGTGGTCGGACCCTTCCTCGTGGTCAAGGTTGGTGTCCCTTTCTCTTCATACTAAAACAGTTATGGTCAAGGTGTTTCTGTCTCACACTAAGACCCTCTCTCCTGGTCAAGGTGTCTCCTCACATTAAGACCCTCTCTCCTGGTCAAGGTGTCTCCTCACATTAAGACCCTCTCTCCTGGTCAAGGTGTCTCCTCACATTAAGACCCTCTCTCCTGGTCAAGGTGTCTCCTCACATTAAGACCCTCTCTCCTGGTCAAGGTGTCTCCTCACACTAAGACCCTCTCTCCTGGTCAAGGTGTCTCCTCACACTAAGACCCTCTCTCCTGGTCAAGGTGTCTCCTCACATTAAGACCCTCTCTCCTGGTCAAGGTGTCTCCTCACACTAAGACCCTCTCTCCTGGTCAAGGTGTCTCCTCACATTAAGACCCTCTCTCCTGGTCAAGGTGTCTCCTCACATTAAGACCCTCTCTCCTGGTCAAGGTGTTTCTGTCTCACATTAAGACCCTCTCTCCTGGTCAAGGTGTCTCCTCACACTAAGACCCTCTCTCCTGGTCAAGGTGTCTCCTCACACTAAGACCCTCTCTCCTGGTCAAGGTGTCTCCTCACATTAAGACCCTCTCTCCTGGTCAAGGTGTCTCCTCACATTAAGACCCTCTCTCCTGGTCAAGGTGTTTCTGTCTCACATTAAGACCCTCTCTCCATGGACAAGATTAAATACTTAGGGGTGAACATCACGAGAGGGGTGGGGAAACTGTTACGAACTATACACAGATAAATCAGAACATCAAGAGAGACTTAGAGAGATGGACAGTAATGCCCTTGGACTTCAACTCAAGAATAGAGGTCATTAAAATAAACATACTATCAAGGTTACTGTACCTGTTCCAGTCACTACCGATACAAATACCACAGAATCAATTCAGGGAGTGGGACAGACTGATATCGAGGTTCATATGGGCGGGGAAAAGACCACGGGTCAGATATAAAACACTACAACTACCAAAGGAAGAGGGAGGGATGGCAGTACCCAGCCTACAAGATTATTATTATGCAGCACAACTGAGAGCAGTGACGTGCTGGTGTAACGACAGATATGAGGCAAGATGGAAAGACATTGAAAAAGAAGGGGAGGGATACAAGGTACAAGCTCTGGTGGGAGATAGGGAACTGTTCAAAGAAAAAGAGGGACTGTTAGATCCTATCACCAAATGCACCTTGACCATATGGAACAGAGTAGTAAAAACACACAAATTGGAGAAGCAGTCAGGGGTTCTGAGATGGATAGCACATGACAAGAGATTCAAACCAGGGAGGTTGGACCATGGATTCAGAAGGTGGGAGAGGGGGGGGGGGGGGGGGGGGGGGCAACAGCGATATGCAAAATGATAGAGAAGGGGGAAATGCAAACACTACAAAAACTAAAGGAGAAATTTGGACTAGAAAACAAGGACCACTTCAGATATCTACAGATTAGAGATTACTATAATAAAGAAATAAGAGGGGACAAGGAAGAAGAACAGAATGGAATAATTAGTGTAACTGAGGGGTACAATTCCCTGACTGTATTACTAGATATGATACTTACTACCACTACCTTTGTACTTAATATTCGGCCACCCAGTACACGGCATAAATATATTATCATAAACACTCTCACGTAGATGAAACGGATCCAACACAAATGTACGAAGTCGAAACAGGTCTTTATTTCTACACAGCGATGGTGTGTAGAACAAGCACTTAATCACTTAATTACATTTATGAATTGAAATAGTATGCACTTTTATGGCAAAGAGTATTCGTCGGTATATCAATAGAGAATGTCCAATCTCTGAAGGCGCAGGTGGTAAATATACGACCTGGAATAGTTAAGGAATAACAGCAATGATACTTTAATGATTATATACTAGATACACTAGAGGGGGTTAATCCGGTCGCTTGTAAGCCGACAGGAGTAGGAAGGGGGGGGGGGGTAGAATCCGGCTGCCTCGTCCGGCCAAGGGTATCCCAGGTGAACCCACTGTAGTGCCGTTCAATGCGCCGGCGATCCTTGGACCACAGATGAAAGCAGGTGGACTCTTTGTGGGCCGGCTCTCTCCGGTCCACGGGGGAGAGACGTGAAGCGACCTCGTCTTGCAGAGCGTCTCCTCACCTTGCGTCCTCTCCAGGGGGGGGGGGGTTCCAACACACGGCAGTGTCGGGGGTCTTTATCCATGGAATAATCAAAGTATACAAAGCATAATCCGTGCCTGGGAAGGCGGGCTGTCGTCGGTAGAATAATCCGGTATACAGGTCCACTCGCTCGTCGGCTCTGGGGCTCCTCGGGTGCAGCTTCACATGGGGTCAACCACCCTGGGTAAGCAGCCAGTTCTCTGCCCGAAACGATGGGGTACTGACTACGGTAGTATTCTCACTATATATTAACAGACTATTATTAGCTTAATAGACTACGTCCAACTCGACGATATAGTGCCAAATATGACTATTCAAATATTAATATACACGATGTCTCAATACCGATGGTAGGCGAACTTGGCCTTACTCCCACACGTGGCGTCGCGGGGAGGCTTTACGTCTGTGACTCTATTGGAGGGTAAGAAACTGGACTGAAAAGAAAGTCCTACTTTAGTAGCGCAGTATATATACGCACTATGAACAAATAGTCCCATTAGTGGTGCGGTAGCCAGATTCCTACGCGGAACTAGGACTTGTTCGTACATGTGGAGCGGTACGTTTGAACTGGGTCTGAGGGGTATGGCAGCCTGGCACCAAGGTCTCGACCAATAGTAGAATGGAGACTATTATGGGATGTTCAGTAGGCTAGAATGGATATTCAATGCATATTGTACAAGGAATATACAAGGGATATCAGGGAATATTAGAGAATATACAAATACAATTAAATATATATATATAAATAAATATATATATTCGGTTTAATCTGGCCCTTCACAACAGCCACCCCCTGAATAGGTCCCAGACCTAATCAGTTAAACAGAGACAGATTAATCGCGTTGTCTATTTACACATAAGGGTTTGCTGTAGGGGTCAGTCAACTTCACAAAGTCATAGGGTTGTAGGGTCATGGTCATCATCGATTGTGTCTGGGAGTCGAGGCAGTTCTATGAGCCTTGCCACGGGACGGGTGTAAGTGCGACCCTGGACGAGCACTTCAGCTGCTCGGACCTTGCCGTCGGCACCGGTGATCACTTTGCTTACGCGGCCGGCCGGCCACATAGCTCTGGGCAGTGATTGATCAATAATCATGACGACTGTTCCTTCTGTCAAATTGTCTCTCTCCTTTACCCACTTCTGGCGGGTCTGTAGAGACGGTAGGTAGTGCAGTAGGAAACTGTTCCAAAACTTGTCGGCTAATCCTTGGCTGTACCTCCACATTCGTCGGCCGTTCGCTTCTTCAGGCCGGTACATTGTCTGGGGTAATGCAGGATCTAGCCGCCCCATCAGGAGTGTGTTGGGGGTAACTGGGTCGATATCCGCCACATCACTGGAGACATATCCGAGGGGCTTCGAGTTAAGTACTCCCTCAATCTCCGTGAGGACTCTTTCTGCTCCTGCGTGATGTACATCCTCATCGTATTTCTTTATAATCAGCTCTGTGACCTTGTGTCGGCTGTTCAATACGATCGGGTATTTAATGTCATCCGGTAGATTGGGGGCTCTGCGTAGGCGACCACCCACTCTGATGAGGGTATGAGCGTCGCTCTCGGGGGCCAGGTGAATTAATCTGCTGTCGGATGGGACGGGCTTTCCTCCCTGTAGACAGGCCAATTCATCGGGGAACGAGTCTCTCTGGGCTCGCTGCAGTAGAAGCAATTCTGCTTCCTCGTAGTTAGCTGCTGACATATCAGCGGGGGACTTGCACTCCGGGTGGTACCGCAGGAATGTTCTTTGTTGTGCACTCTCTATGGACGTGCAATCGTCTATGTTAGGGTCGGTGGAGGCTATGGTGCTCAATCCACAGAACACAGACTTCTTATTTTCCACCTCCTCTGGACTTGCTTCCCTCGGGATAGGCATGGGCCACTGTCCTTCCGGGAGTCTTAGGAATGCGGGGCCGTCACTGTAGACATTGCGACGGGTGAGGTCATCCAGGGGCATCCCCCGGGTGATGACGTCAGCTGGGTTCTGTTTTGTATCAACGTAGCGCCACTCTGTTTCTCCGGTTAACTCTTCGGTTAAGTCTTGAATCTCGGTGACTCTGACTCCCACGAAGACTTTGTACTTGCATGAGTCCGATTTGATCCAGGCGAGTACCGTCGTGGAATCTGACCACAGGATTGTTCTAGACACCGGTATGGTGAGCTCACGTTGGATGAGCGTGGCTAGGTGCGCTCCGGCTAGGGCTGCGCAGAGCTCTAGACGTGGGATAGATTGTTGCTTGCGTGGGGCTATTCTCGAGCGGGCGAGGACAAATGCTGTGTAGATCTCTCCCCCCTGGTCTTGGGCCCGCAAGTAGGCTACTGATCCGTATGCGACCTCTGAGGCGTCACTGAAGACGTGTAAGTCCATTTTACATGTCTCTGGCCTCACCGTGGGTGGGAAGTAGCTTCGGCGCATATTAACGCCTGGGAGTGAGTGGAGCTCCATCTCCCACTCTCTCCAGGTGGATGCAAGGTGTGCGGGAATGGGGTCGTCCCAGCCCTGGTCCTTGTCCCACAATGCTCGTACAATCATTTTTGCCCTGGTGGTGTACGGTAGAATACATCCTAGCGGGTCATATTGTCGGGCGAGTGTTGTGTACACACTCCGTCTGGTGGTCGGCGCCGCCGCCGGCCTTCCCTGCTCCGTAGTCAGGGGCTTGTGTCTGTAGTGAAGCGAATCTGTTTTGAATCGCCACACCAATCCCAGGGTCATCTCCTGGGCTTCTCCCGGGATTGTAGCCATCCAGGTCTCGCTGCTGGCTGCCTTGTCCTCGGAGGAGAGGCTGCGCAGTACTTGCGGATCGCTGCTGGCCCACTGCCTGAGATCAAAGCCGCCTTTGATCAATGAGGCGCGGAGTTTAATCAGGAGAGCCTCGGCTTCTTCCTGGGTTGAAAGGCTTTGTAGACAGTTGTCTACGTAGAAGCTGTTCTTTACGCTGTGTCGGACCTCTTCGTCCGCTGCTGGGTCCTCTGCTACATGTTTCTGTAGTGCAAATGTCGCACAGCAGGGGCTGCACGTCGTTCCGAAGGGGAGGACTTCCCATTGGTAGATGGCTGGGTGCTCATCTCCTGGCTTCTCTCTCCATAGGAACCGTAACAGGGGCTTGTCCGCCTCTACTAATCTCACCTGCAGGAACATTCCTTTAATGTCCCCGCTGATGGCCACCTTTTCCTGGCGGAAGCGGAGTAGAACGCCGAGTAGGGAGGGGCCGAGTGTGGGACCGGGCAGTAACTCTTTATTCAGATTTTGGGATCCGATCTGGTAGCTGCAGTTAAATACTATGCGGTCTTTACCGTTGTGATGGACCTTGTGGTGGGGCACGTACCACGATTCAGTGGTCTGGTCAGCCTCTTTAATGTCCATCTTTGTGACGTGTCCCGCTGTGATGAGCTTCTCAATCTCAGCGCGGTATACACTCTCTTGGGCGGGGTTCTTGGCTAAGCGCCGCTCCGTGTTCAGCAGGTACCGTTCTGTGGCGTCTGTCTTGGCGTGGAAAGTAGGCATTCCTTCTCGCCGCAGGAGTGGCGTGGCGTATCTCAACACGCCGTTGACCGGGACTCTCTTGGTCCCTGTCTCGAGGAGGTGAATTGCGTAAATGTCATCTTTAGAGCGAATGTCTTTCTTTCCGTTCTTAAAGGGCATTTGTTCCAAGGTCCATAGCCGCTCTACGTGTTGCAGGAGTGCGGTTTCTCCCTCTGTGACTCGGGAGTGGAGACATCTAGTGGCTGTACTTCGGTTGAGAGATTTGGCGAGCGGGCCTTGGAGAGTCCATCCCAAACGGGTCTCGACTGCTGCAGGACAGCCTCGGGGTCCGGTATGAACCCGGTCTATCGGGACAATGAGGTCTGCATGGTCGGAGCCTATCAACAGGGTCGGCATAGCATTGTCTATGAGCGGGATCGGTAACTTGCGCAGATGTGCATATTTCTCCATCAGCTTGGCGACGGGGTATGTGTACCGCGACAGTCCTATTTCTTGGCTGGTGAAAGCGTCTGCAATCTGGTACCGTCGCTCAGGCTGGCCGCTTGCTGCGATAGAGAATGAGACATTCTCGCCCTTTATCGTCTTCAAATCTCGTCTTATTGTCCGAATTGTCATTTGGGTTTCGCTTCCCCGCAGCCCTAGCTGGGCCGCAGCGGAGGCGAGCAGCAGGGTCTTCTCTGACCCGTCATCGAGGACGGCGTAAGTGTCCAGGACTTTATTCTGGTAGCTTAGTGTCACACGCACTACTTTTAGGAGTACTCGGGCTCCACTGCTGCTGGCGGGATCGATGTACATGACGCTCGCTTTGCGGCTGGATGGTGCAGGTGAAGGGCGCCGTCTGTTACTGTCGTGAAGTATGTCCAGATGGGCTCCATCGCACTTGGTGCACCTTTTCTTTAAGCGGCATTCGGCTGCCATGTGTGAGCGCGCACAGCGAAAACAGCGCTTGTTGGACTTTATCCATTGACCTGCTTCCTCCGCGTTCAGCTTGGGGAAGGAGTCACATTGCGCTAGCCAGTGTTCTTTCTCACAGTAGGGGCACACTATCTTCCACTTCTCCGTTCTGGAGGGGGTACTGTGGCTCCTGCTGCTCGGTACTGACTCCGATTGGTGCATCACAGTCACCGATCTTCTTCCATCATTTAGTCGTCTGGTTCCTTCTCTGGAGCCAGGGGTGCTCCGTCCGAATGTATCTAGCCGTAGGCTGCTGACTTCTCTCGCCAGGAAGTCTGCTAGATCGAGGAGGTTCGGTTCGGGGCCATTCGGGTCTCTGTGGTCCCTCTGCCGCCTAAAGCGCTCCTGACGAGCGGGCGGCAGCTT
Source organism: Notolepis coatsorum (assembly GCF_963971535.1). NCBI lineage: Eukaryota > Metazoa > Chordata > Actinopteri > Aulopiformes > Paralepididae > Notolepis > Notolepis coatsorum. The sequence continues at coordinate 52,208,704 of NC_140170.1, read as the reverse complement.
CTCCAGGATCCTTTCCACATTTGAGTTGGCGTAAAGTTCATGCCTCCCCTTCTCTCTTTGCGCTCCCAACATCCCTACCAGGGACTGCACTCTGATGGACAGGTCGTCCAGTGCTCGATTGTCTATTGCTGGGGGTAAGCGGTCGATGTGTCGGATCTCCTGGATCACGTAATCCCATATGCGCCCATACCTCTGGTCCAATGCTACCAGCGCTGCTGTGTATGGGGTGGTGGAAGTCGCGTAGGCGAGCGCTATATTATGTGCGCGGGGTACCTTTAAGTGCTTCAGTAGGATGGCGTATTTGTGGCGTTCATCCAATACATCCACCAACATGGTCTCCAGACACATGCGGAGTTCTGTATACTGGGCCCGGTTCTCTTGGGTGAAGTCGGGTACCATAGGCGTGCCAATGTATGACGCTGACTGTGGATACATCGGCGAGCGTTGGGGGAGAGGCCTCCTAGGCGAGTCTCCTCCCGCTCCTTGGTATGGGCTGGTACCGGCAGTGTACCATGGCCCGCTTGTCCAGGTGCTGTTCCTCGGTGCGGGTCGTGCGTCGTGCTCACCCGGGTATAGAGTCGGGGGTCTGTAGCGCAGCTCCGCGGGAGTATAGCCTGGGCTGTACCGGGCCTCCTGGTCCGGTAGAGTACTGTGCTGTCTTCGGGCGTGGTTCTCCTCCTCTTCCTCTTCGTCTTCAGTTAGGTCATCCAGTGCTTGTAGTCTCTGGTTTAGCCTCTCCACAGGATATGCTGCTCCTTCCCGGTTGCTAGGTCTCGCTTGGACCGGTGGGGGGAGGTGGTCTGTGGGGGGTATAGACCTCGTCTGTTGGTCAAGTTCAGGGTTGTTTACTCGGCTAGGGGATGCCGCCCTGGAGGTGTGTCTAGACGAGTTCCTGGAGCCTCTGGCGGAGGGAGAGGGTGTTGTCCGTCTGATCAGCTGTTCTATTAGTTGCGACTGCTGTCTGTCGCGCGCTGCGTCCCGTTGAGCACCGGCTCGTTCTCGGGCCACATTCTCTTCCATCTGAATGCGTCTTATTTCTAGACGTATCTGCTCGTGTTCGCTTCGCTGCTGGATCTGCAGTCGGTCGCGTTCAGCAGCGGCGTTCAGGCTGATGAGGAAGGCCTGCTGTAGGGTCCTCTCTGCCTCGCTGGGAGAAGGCGGTTGTATAGGGGAGCCTTCCCTCGGGGTACTCCTTGCGGAGCCTTGGAGTTCTATCTCCACGGTGCTCTCCCCGTCTTCTTCCGTGCCGAGTTCTCTCTCGGTAGCGTTGTATTCCTCCCGGGACTCATCGGGGACTACTTCTTCAGTACTGGCGGGGTGTGAAGTCATGTCTGGTTCCCACTGGTCCCCACCGTGAACTTGGTCAGTTACATTAGAGCCCGTAGGGGCCTCTATGGTCGGGGTAGTCTGGGCGTTGGGGTTAGACATACTTTCTAGTTTTACCGCGTTTACTGTTAGTAGAAGACTAGGTTGTTGACTGACAGCGTAAGCCTCTAAGTACTGAGGGAGCCGTCGTTCGCGCTGGGGGCGTTGGTTAGGAGGATCGTTTCGTGGAGTGTTCATCATAGGCCATTTCAATATTAATAACACTATATTAATATTACACTAATTACCCTCCGGCTCGAAGGACCAATTGTAACTGAGGGGTACAATTCCCTGACTGTATTACTAGATATGATACTTACTACCACTACCTTTGTACTTAATATTCGGCCACCCAGTACACGGCATAAATATATTATCATAAACACTCTCACGTAGATGAAACGGATCCAACACAAATGTACGAAGTCGAAACAGGTCTTTATTTCTACACAGCGATGGTGTGTAGAACAAGCACTTAATCACTTAATTACATTTATGAATTGAAATAGTATGCACTTTTATGGCAAAGAGTATTCGTCGGTATATCAATAGAGAATGTCCAATCTCTGAAGGCGCAGGTGGTAAATATACGACCTGGAATAGTTAAGGAATAACAGCAATGATACTTTAATGATTATATACTAGATACACTAGAGGGGGTTAATCCGGTCGCTTGTAAGCCGACAGGAGTAGGAAGGGGGGGGGGGGGGTAGAATCCGGCTGCCTCGTCCGGCCAAGGGTATCCCAGGTGAACCCACTGTAGTGCCGTTCAATGCGCCGGCGATCCTTGGACCACAGATGAAAGCAGGTGGACTCTTTGTGGGCCGGCTCTCTCCGGTCCACGGGGGAGAGACGTGAAGCGACCTCGTCTTGCAGAGCGTCTCCTCACCTTGCGTCCTCTCCAGGGGGGGGGGTTCCAACACACGGCAGTGTCGGGGGTCTTTATCCATGGAATAATCAAAGTATACAAAGCATAATCCGTGCCTGGGAAGGCGGGCTGTCGTCGGTAGAATAATCCGGTATACAGGTCCACTCGCTCGTCGGCTCTGGGGCTCCTCGGGTGCAGCTTCACATGGGGTCAACCACCCTGGGTAAGCAGCCAGTTCTCTGCCCGAAACGATGGGGTACTGACTACGGTAGTATTCTCACCGCACGAAGCACTATATATTAACAGACTATTATTAGCTTAATAGACTACGTCCAACTCGACGATATAGTGCCAAATATGACTATTCAAATATTAATATACACGATGTCTCAATACCGATGGTAGGCGAACTTGGCCTTACTCCCACACGTGGCGTCGCGGGGAGGCTTTACGTCTGTGACTCTATTGGAGGGTAAGAAACTGGACTGAAAAGAAAGTCCTACTTTAGTAGCGCAGTATATATACGCACTATGAACAAATAGTCCCATTAGTGGTGCGGTAGCCAGATTCCTACGCGGAACTAGGACTTGTTCGTACATGTGGAGCGGTACGTTTGAACTGGGTCTGAGGGGTATGGCAGCCTGGCACCAAGGTCTCGACCAATAGTAGAATGGAGACTATTATGGGATGTTCAGTAGGCTAGAATGGATATTCAATGCATATTGTACAAGGAATATACAAGGGATATCAGGGAATATTAGAGAATATACAAATACAATTAAATATATATATAAATAAATATATATATTCGGTTTAATCTGGCCCTTCACAACAATTAGGATGATAGTAAGGGCATACGAAGGAGGGAAAGGAAGGGTAATATCAGCACTGTACCGGGCTATAATGACCAGCAAGGGACACACGACCGATTATATAAGGGAGAAATGGGAGAGAGAACTAGAGATAGGAATAACAGGGAAGGAATGGGGGAACATATGCGAGGTGCAACATTCAACAACAGGATCGAGGATATGGAAAGAGTTTGGATGGAAAAACATAATCAGATTCTTTATAACCCCAGAGCTGAAGGGAAAATATGCACCAACACAAAGAGCATGCTGGAGGATGTGTGGGAAGGAGGGGGCAAACCACACACACATATTCTGGGGATGTCAGAAGCTGAAGGGGTATTGGGAGGAGATAGGGGAAGCAATGATCAGAATATTAGGATACGGGCTACCACAAACAGGACTGGTGCTTTACTTAGGAGACCTGACACACGAGGGAATACAAGGGGGGGACAAATATTTAATAAAGATAATGTTGATAGCGGCCAGAAAAGCAATAACAAGACTGTGGTACAAAGAAGACCCACCGACAATAGCACAATGGGTAGGAATAGTGGAAGAGATACAGGATATGGAGAGGATAACACACATGCTGAGGTTACAGGAAGAGAAATTTGGAGAAAGATGGGGAAAGTGGGAGGATTACAAGGGGAACGAAAACGACATCACAGAGGAAGAACCAAATGCATCACAAGAGGGTGAAGGGTAAAGGAAGAAAGAGGTTCAAGGAGGGTCTCTGAACCCATGTCACACACTTTTGACTTAGTTAGTATTTTCTGATTTTATTTTTCATTTTTTTGGGTATTACAATTGTATTATATTTTTTGTACTTTATTATTTATGTCTGTTTAACAATGTTGTATTAATAATCAAGGAAGATGTGGTTTGTAAATGGGTGAATCAAAAGGCAAAGAGAAATTTAGTATAAAAGAAATAGAAAGGGCGAAGGATAAGAGAAGAAAGAAATTCAAGGAGGGTCACTGGACCCATACCATACATATTTGCCTTAGTCAGTATCTAATACGTTGGAGTAGGTATTAAATTTGTCTATACCTGTTCAAGGGCGGTAAACAATCAGTCTTTGTATTAAGTGCCTGGAAAAACAACTGTAGTGGAAACATATAACCAACAATGCTATTCATGTAACCATTTATGTTCACTGCATTCTTTCATATTGTGTTATGGGATCCATTTTTGTGTAAGGGTTGTTTGTCTATAAATGTTAATAAAAATGTAAGTTTAAAAAAAAAAAGACCCTCTCTCCTGGTCAAGGTGTCTCCTCACACTAAGACCCTCTCTCCTGGTCAAGGTGTCTCCTCACATTAAGACCCTCTCTCCTGGTCAAGGTGTCTCCTCACATTAAGACCCTCTCTCCTGCTCAAGGTGTCTCCTCACATTAAGACCCTCTCTCCTGGTCAAGGTGTCTCCTCACATTAAGACCCTCTCTCCTGATCAAGGTGTCTCCTCACATTAAGACCCTCTCTCCTGGTCAAGGTGTCTCCTCACACTAAGACCCTCTCTCCTGGTCAAGGTGTCTCCTCACACTAAGACCCTCTCTCCTGGTCAAGGTGTCTCCTCACATTAAGACCCTCTCTCCTGGTCAAGGTGTCTCCTCACATTAAGACCCTCTCTCCTGGTCAAGGTGTTTCTGTCTCACATTAAGACCCTCTCTCCTGGTCAAGGTGTCTCCTCACACTAAGACCCTCTCTCCTGGTCAAGGTGTCTCCTCACACTAAGACCCTCTCTCCTGGTCAAGGTGTCTCCTCACACTAAGACCCTCTCTCCTGGTCAAGGTGTCTCCTCACACTAAGATCCTTCCAAGGAGTTTCTGTCTCATATTAAGATATATATATGTATTTTGTTTTACACGTTTTTAAATATTGTATCTGCATGTCTTGGTATTTGGTATATACTGTAGCACCTAATAAATACACATCTGTTTCAATGTCCTGGTGGCAATGTGTACAAAAGCATTCCACTCTTCAGGTCAACACAATGTTAAATAATTGTGACCTCTCTCTCTCTCTCTCTCTCTCTCTCTCTCTCTCTCTCTCTCTCTCTCTCTCTCTCTCTCTCTCTCTCTCTCTCTCTCTCTCTCTCTCTCTCTCTCTCTCTCTCTCTCTCTCTCTCTCTCTTCTCTTTCTCTAGGGGTTCCTTCCTCACCTCCAGAGGGCAGTAGAAACCCATTCATCTTTCCCTGCAGTCAAAGGTCAGATTAGAGTCTGAAGTTCAAACTGAGTCAGAGGATCTTAAAGAACTTCTACTCATGCACAATAGAGAGCATCCTGACTGGTAACATCACCTCCTGGTTTGGGAATAGCACCGCACACGACCGCAGCAGACTGCAGAGAGTGTCTCGATCAGCCAAACGCACCACCGGAGGAGGTGTGCTTCCCACTCTCCAGGCGTCGCCGAGCCGAGGCTGAGACAATAGTCAACCACCCAAACAACTCCCTCTCTTTGTACTGCTGCGGTCAGGCAAGCGCTGTTATTGTTTATTGTTTAAAAGGATCCCCATTAGCTGCCACCTAAGTGGTGAGCTAGTCTTCCTGGGGTCCACACAGAAAGACAACACAAAACACAAAACATAACTGTTAACAGAATTCGGCTATAGGGCGACAATAATGTGGTCAAGAGGCATGGTTTCTATCTTGAGCCCAAACTGGCGTGGTTTATTTATTCACATGTTAAGCAGCAGTGCAATAGGTCTTCTCTTACTGAGAGACATGGGGGAGACAAAGAAGGGGGAGGAGACATCTACTTATATACTCGCCACATGGTGGTGTACCTGAGTGGCTTCGCCTAGAGCGCCCTCTAGTGGAAACAGATATATATGCAGCTAGACAGTTACTGGTGGAGACAGTTATATATGCAGGTAAACAGTTACTAGTGTAAACAGCCACATATACAGTTAGACAGTTACTAACAACCCTACACAGAACCTCTGACTTCAACAATAACAATACATGAGATACATACCTGTATGACAATCACAATTCACAATTCATTAACAATGATAATCTAAAAACAGTAAAACATTGTAGACATCTTTATAAACATCAGAATATTTTCAGAAAAGGTTATTACATTCATGGGTAGACATGAATATTTTCAGAAAAGGTTATTACATTCATGAGTAAATATTTCATTATTACATTCCTACAGTAGGTATTTCCACTCCCAAACGTGAACAGTATTTGCTCACATATTTAAGTAGTGTATTCTTAGGTGGTACTCAGTGGTGCAGTCGTAATATGGGCCAAGGCCAAACGCCACGTGCACGCGCACTCCCGTGCGCACGCGCATACATGTATCTCTCCTCTTTCATGAGTCGGAGCTGGGGACGAGACGGGCGGTCTTTTGTCACATAACACACGCCCAACACTCCACACACACGCACACACACACACCACACACACACACACACACACACACACACACACACACACACACACACACACACACACACACACACACACACACACACACACACACACACACACACACACACACACACACACACACACACACACACACACACACGGCACTTATCACCTAGACTTTGCATAATAATAGGACGCGCGCAATTCTGCCTCAGTGACGAAGCCCAAACGTCGTTTGACCGCGTATGCCCAGCACTGCACCCCTGGTGGTACTTGAAAGACACTTTGCTATTCAATTTACTTATGTTCAGTGGGCAGTTATTCCAATGATTGATGGCACGATAAACAACCGTCCTCTTTAAAGCATTTGATTTTGGACGTGGTAACATAATCTGTCCATTATCAGCTGACCTAGTAAAATAAGAATGAACCTGATTGCATCTGACAATTTGTTTGTATAAGAAAACGTTAGGTTATGTATATAACCAAGTTCTGTTAATACTAGTGACGCTCAGCGTCATATTGCATATATCTCGCTTCAGCGTATATACACTGAATACATTTCAAAATGTACCTTTAAATGCCAGCATTCATCTGGCCACACCCCCATCCGCTTACCTACATAAGCAGGGGTGGTGCCACACACTCATCTCCTTCCCAACAAATTTCACCACAATGAAAAATCAAGGGCCGCAGCGGCGTCTAGACGCTGAGCGTCACTAGTATTAACAGAACTTGGTTATATACATAACCTAACGTTCTGTGTCATAATAGCTCCCGCTCAGCGTCATATTGCATAGCAGGAGCTGAGCGGGAGCTAGAAGCTCGACAAATGTACCCCGCTGAGGCCCCCCACAACCATCAGATCAGGGAGGACCGAGCCCCCCCCGACCCCCCCTAATGGAGGGCACCCCCCCTATTGGGGGCTTCACGGGAGGGCGACGGACCCGACCGTGCGAAGAGGCACTCAAGCAACTCAATGCACAGGGTGAGCAGACCGTGGCTTGACCCCACGACTACACACACGCACAACCCGCATGCCACCCGGGAACGAACGGAGGGAACAACCTCGTTACTGCCCCCAGAATCACGGGGTCAAGGGCAAACCCAACCCCGTGGCAAGGCCGTAGCAGCGGAGCGCGAAGGAAGACCCAGACCCACCAAAGGGACTGGACCCCCTGGAACGGGGGCCCGGAGAAGTCCATGATGCCAGCATCAAGACCCCACCAGGTGGGCACTTAGTGACCCCGCCCCCCACATCGCCAGCGTATTCGGACAAAGGCCCCTCAGCCGAGCGGGCCCTGTCCCCCCAATAGTACACCGCCTGGCACACTGACCCTGCAGAACAGGCAGTCAGCATGGCCGTAAGCACACAAAAAAGGTTAACCAACGGAAGCAGGCAGCGCACCGGGGAAAAACCAGGCAACAGGCTGTTAACCCTAGCCTGGAGACTGCGGACGAGACAGGCGCCAGAGGGGACAGCTGAACACAGCCGCTCCGGCGGAAGGGGCGTATGCTGGCGTTGTTGCATGACCAAGTCTCCATTTAAAAAAAACCCACCCAGAGGGGTTGAGGCAGAGAAGGCTGACACGATTGGCAGACGTCATGAACGTGCAGGGGCACCCTCAACCGGTGAACCCGGGAGTTGACACTGCTCCAACACACCAGGGAATCAACCACCTTGGTGTTACCCAATGCGGTGGTTGTTCCTATAACCCCTCAAGAAAAAAACTCCAAAACACACCTGCGGGTATACACAGGCTATACCGCAGTACAAGTGTTTCAGTTTTCAAAAAAGGGTTAACCCAGGCCTACGGGTCGACGAAACATGACTTCGGACCGGGCCCGGCGATACGGGAAGCACAGGGTCACCAGAGGAGGTCAAAGACCACCCCAACAGGCCCCTCTTCGCCATGCGTGAGAGAGGAGCGAAAAAGAATGGAGAACCAGCCCCAAGCACACCGTACTTGGTATTCCCAGGCGGTCTCCCAACCAAGTACTAACCAGGACCAACCTGTGTAGCGGCCGAGAACTGACGAGATCGAGTGTGTACAAGTTGGCATGGCCGTAAGCCATTACGACAGTGCTGAGTAAAAAATGTACCCAACCAGGGTCTCCATAGCGCTTAACCCTGTGACACCCGGACCGACCTGGCATTTTTCCCCCTGAAAAAAGCCCAAGTCCCTCAGGGTACCAGAACAGCAGATCTGCATCCCCGGTGGACAACGGGTTCAACTGATCCGGACCAGCGTGACCAGAACCAGTCCCGTGCCCTAACCACGCCGACATGCCTACTCCAGGAGAAGGGGCAGATATGCGTGTTGATCTTAAACATGAAAAGAAGGCGCCACCCAGACGTTCGGGGCGAACCGCGCCCGGTGGCCCACCCCCAGGGCGTGAGACCCCTCTACATATGTTCAGATCCATTCCGTCATCATCCCCCAGATATGAACGAGAATCCGTCGACAACCAAAACAGGTCGTCGGAAGAGGAAAAACCTCCATCCCAGTTGCTTTATAAAAACGCCGTTTTAACCCCAAGCAACCAAAGCGTGCCAGTCGCCTGATTACAGAACACCCCGAGCTAGCACTATGCGTGCGTCGGGACACAACCACATCAACGAACAGGCTATTTAGACCCAAGGCGCCCAGGGGAACGACAAGAGGGGTGTGACACTTCCTAACTCCAACTATTTTTAAAAGAAAAGAAGGAAGCACCAACAGTATGTATCCCAGTCTACACAGCTGGGGGTAAATTTTTTTTACATTTTTACATTCCACCACCCTCCCATAGAGAGGAGACGGAAATCCCCAGAGAGACTTCCCACGCGAGCTGTACAGATTGAAAAGAATATATTGCACCTTGAGCCATGTAAAAGTTTGGTTTTAGGGCTCTCCGGGGAGGAGGCACTGAACCCATACACACTCAATAATCGAATTGAATCGAATACACACACAATAGAGTAGGACTCCTTCTTGAGGTTCCACTCACCTTATCAATCTGAGGAGGAGGCTCTGTACTCTGAGGAGGCTCCCTCACATGGAAGGAGAGTCCCAACTCACAGAAGGCCCGAATAGGAGCTTCGTGAGGAGGAGCCCTGACCACCCCCCGTTTTAAACAGATCCATCATATGGACCTGAACAGCACACGGAAGTCCTACCAACAGAGACGCGCACAGTGACGTACTCTATGGCGGGGGAATTTCTGCGGTGCACACGCCCAATATTCCAGGGCGTGGGACCAGGAAACTCCCCCCCCCCCCCCCCCTCACCCTGTAACGTGCCGAACCGCAACGTGACAGGAACCTTGAAGGACAGGTGGGTTTACCCCTGACCAACAGAAACAAGGGGGAGGAAAGGTTACCAGTTCACCCCTTTACGACCCCACACCCATGATACGATAGTCACCTCCATGAAGCGTCTAACAGCTTCACACAGCGCATGTGCTAACCTGCTATCTGATTTTTACTAAGGAAAAAACACAGAACAGAGAGGGCTCTCCAAGAGCCCCGGTACCAAACTTACACATGTGCTTCTGTGGCCAGCCCAACCCAGTTGTAGGTCACATGACACACACAACCCATCATCACCTACAAAAAATGGCAAAAACACTCAACAGAGGAACGCCGTTTTTCATAATGAGAGAATACATAATTCTCTATTAGTATCAGCCACAGGCCTTGCTAAGAACACGAAAAGCGACCAAACAATCTTTTCTTTTAGGAAAATAAAGTTTCTCAGGCAGTTTTAGCACAACCTCAGCAATCAAGCTAAGGGTTACATCGTATCCCTACCACACACAATGTAGTGTAACAACATGTCTGAGAGGAGGATGAAGAAGTCCCCAGGGAACCGGGGGGAAAAACACAACCCTCCTACTTTACCCTTAATACGGCCAGTTGAACAGGTAAACCTGTTAATATGTGAACACACTGTTCATTGTCATTACAGGCTGAGAGAAGAATCATTCTTTACTCATATGTCACTAAGCAAAGCTTTATAGGTTAGTTTAACCCCCTTAGTTGAGAGTGCTCGGTACAAGAACACGCATGATGTTTCTCAACACAACAAACCAGATCATTTTCACATCTGTAATAAACAACCCTATTTGCATGGAGACCAGTGACAAGACAATTCACACATAACTCGCATCGTATCCTAAATGTAGTGCAGCAGCACACGTTTTGGAAAACATTGTTATTTACAAAACATTTAGAAGGGAAAGCAAGAAGAAGTGTTCAAGGTCTGGTCCAGACCTTGCCTACCCGGAGCGCAGATCAAGCAAAGTGCAGTCTCTAACAAGGCACCGTAGTAAACACAGCCGTGTTGTCGACCTGGGCAGCGTCGCCGCTCCATCCCGTCGCTACGGTCCCCCTTGTTGACGCAGTCCTTGCCGTCCTGGCTCAGGGCAGGGTCGACGAACATCCTCTGTCAAAGATGACGTCGTAGTCAAGAGTGTTTAAAACATGTTATAATCAAAGCACGTTCAACAGTGTAGCATTAAGCTAACGGCCGCTCTAACCGTCGGGCGCTACCGCCCCTGCCCGCGAGACGCCGAGCGAACGGCACACGCGACCAGAGGGGAGACTTCGAATCCCCCCCGCCTCTCCCCGTGAGGGAGAGGGGAGTTGGGAACCGCGGCGGTGCGCGAGGGGCCGGAGCCACCCCACGCTGGGCCTCGGCCGATAGCAGCAAGCTAACGTTTCCTAGCCTAGCCTACTAGCCTAGGTAGGCCACGACTAGCACGCAAGCTAACGTTTCCTAGCCTAGTGATCACAGCAGGCTAGCGCCGCAGCTAACAGCTGACTGGCTAACAGTAGGCCACCACTAGCACGTAAGCTAAGCAGCTATCACCTGAACTTGTACACAATGATATAACAATCACTCAGACAGGCCGCCGTTCTGAAACCCTCCTCACTTTTTAAGAGAAAAGAGAAACAAGATGTTAACACAGTTTTACAACGGTGATTTTACCAACACCCGACGGAGCCAGCACAATACCCAACTGGCCTGTAGCTGACTTGAACACAGATCTTCCGCTAACGAACATCCATGCCCATATTTCCTCGTGAGGGAATACTCTCATTTGGATATGAAAGACGGGGCCTACACGGTGACAGAGAAAACATCCACTTGTCCAGAAAACACAGGGATCACCAGTGTTAATGGTCGTGGCCCACTAGTTAACTATAATGGGCTTCAGACCAAGGTCTTCCGCTGTTGCCTAAGAGGCTGAACAAAAGACCTTAATCTGGGGCCGGTGTTCGTAAACATTGTCAGCCAGCCCCCATAGCACTAACAGACAAGTGGAGCCGCAAGCAAAACATTACTCACCAACCTGGAACCCACCGCTTCTCACAACAGCGGCGCGTCCTACAGTTCAGCTGTGTCCTGAAAGGTTTTACCGCAACCAGCCACAGCAAGGAACTGCAGTTGAGAGGCATGCAGCGGCATGCTCCCAATACGAAAACCGGTGGAGGATTTTAGAATGATCACCATCTTCCAGACACTCCAGTGACGAAGACAATATCGCCGTATTTTCTCGAAAATAGTGAGAGAGAAAATAAAGATATGATGTCAACGTATCTCCTTGTTCTTCCTTTCCTCAGAGTAAATATTTTTCTCCACGTCAAGTGGGCATATGAGCAGCACGTTGCTTGTGATGAAATTTGAGAAGGAGATGTGTTACAAAGGATCAGATTAAACCGAATATATATATTTATTGATTGATATATATTGCATAATATTTGTATATCGTTTGATATCCCTTGTATATTCCTTGTACATATACACGGAATATCCCTTTAGCCTAGTACAGACCATAATATTTCATTCTCCTATTGGACAGCGGTCCACAGGCGCCAAGGCCATGCCTCCAAAGTCAGGTTCAAAGTCACCGCCGGGGACATGCCTGGACAAGAATGGTATTGCGCAAGGATATGAGACAGGAATAAAACTGGTACTAGTTTATTCATCTAAGCGTATAAATACGGCGCAGGTGAATACAGAAGCACTTAGTAACTAAAGTTGAAGCCTCACCCACGATACTACGTGCGGTGAAGTATGGCCTGTTTGGCCCCAAATAGAGCATTGAGACCGCGTGCGAATTAATAACTGAAGTGTCAGAGTTTGGCGCTGTACCGTCGAGTGCGACATATTCTATTAAGTCAGTAATAGTCTATTTGTGTATAGTGTATCGTGCGGCTAAAGTTCTACAGTGACCAGCATCACCAACGTTTTCCTTGTATCAGCTAGAGTGCTTATCCAGGCTGGGCTGCTTTCATGGCGCTTTCACCCGAGGGGCCCTAGACGAGGACCGTGTGGACATGTACACTGGATTATCTACCCGACGACTGCATAGCCCTTTTCGGCTGGATTATATTTGCTTTTGGTCCTGTAATTAATGGAGCGGAGAATCGCCGATGCCCACAAGTGTGTGGGATTTACCCTGTGAGGAGCCACGTCGAGTCTGCCCCTCAGAAGCCTGAGGCAGGCTAGCTTTCTTCCCTGTGGAGCTACAGGCTACGGAGAACAGCTGTATTCGTCTGTGGATCAAGATCTTATTGCACCGTCTCCCGTACTCGGAGTCTCCTTATCATCGTTGACCCAGACTCTATTACCGACAGATCCTCTACCCTTGCTGGCTTACAACCGGGGGGACCCTTCCAGTATCTCCCGCTATATTACTAGTGTACCATAGATATAATTCCCTAAGATGCAGGTTGTATGATTACCTCCTGCGTAACCAGAGAATGGACATTCGTTATTGATTTGCCTACGCACATTCCTTTGCCTTATAAGCGCATTCAAAGTGAAGTAAAGAAAGTATATTATGTACCTTTTGCTGCAATAAATACTTAATTACAACTTTGTGTGGAACCGATTTCATTGTGGGGAAGTGTTCATCATTAAGATACCTATGTACTGTATGGCCAGTAGGATGTACATAAAGACGGTAGTGGTTTAATGATACCATACTTATCAATACAGTCAGGGAATTGTACCCCTCAGTTACAATTGGTCCTTCGAGCCGGATGGGTAATTAGCGTAATATTAATATAGTGGTATTAATATTGACATGGCCAATGATGAACACTCCACAAAACGGTTCTCCTAAAATAGATCGCCCGCAGCGTAGACGGCAGACACCTCAGTACTTAGAGGATTACGTTGCCAATATACTACCTAGCTTTCTACAGACGGTAAACGCGGAAAAAGTAGATAGTAAAATTATGTCCGACCCTATCGACCAGGCTACCCCGCCAATAGAGGCCCTAGTGGGTTCTAATGTAACTGACCAAGCTCACGGTGGGGACCAGGAGGGACCTGACATGACTTTACCCCCCGCCAAGACCGAAGAAGTAGTCCCCGGAGAGCTCCAGGATAAAGACAGCCCTCCAGGGATGGAACTCGACCCACTACAAGAAGAGGCGAGCACCCCGGAGATGGATCTCCTCGACTCGCCACAGGAGAACGGATCTCCAACGAGTACTACCAGGAGCGGATCACCTCAACCAGCGTCTTCCCCCAGCGAGGCGGACAAGATGCTGGCACAGGCCTTCCTCGCCAGCCTGGCAGCCTCAACAGAGCGCGATCGACTCCAAGCACAGACGCTTAGTGAGCGCGAACATTCTTCCATGGAAAGAGAACGCCTTCAAGCGCAGCAACGGAGCGACGAAGATCGTATACGTCTAGAGATTAGATGCCTTCAGACGGAAGAGAATATGGGAAGAGACCGGGCCGAAGCCCAGCGCGCCGCCGCCGAAGCCCAGCGCGCCGCTGCCGGTGCCCAAAGAGAAGCAGAGCGCGACCTCGCTCTCACCAAGCGCGAAGCCGAGCGCGACCGATTACAAGCGCAGATAATGGAGCAGCTGATCACCAGGGCAACACCCCCTCCCTCCGCACGGGGCTCCAGGGCCTCGTCAAGACAAGGGTCAAGGGCACCCTCCCCTACCCGATCAAGCGACCCTGAGCCCGACCACCAGAGAGAGCCTATACCCCCCTCCGAACCCCTTCCCCGACCGGTCCAAGTGAGACCCAGCTACAAGGAAAAAACGGTCTACACCGCGGAGAGGCTAAATAGACGACTACAGGATCTAGATGACCTGCCAGAGGAAGAAGAAGAGGGAGAGGAGGAGAGTCAAGCCCAACAGCAGCACAGTACTCCACAGGACCAGGAGGTCCAGTACAGCCCAGGCTTTACCCCCGCGGCTCTGCGCTACAGACCCCCGACTCAATTCACGGGTGAGCTTGACGCACGACCAGCCCCGAGGAACAGCACCTGGATTCGCGGGCCATGGTATCCAGCAGGTACCAGCCCACCAAGAGGCGTAAGAGGAGACTCGCCTAGGAGGCCTCTCTTCCAACGCTCACCGATGTGCCAGCCATCCATGGCATCATACATTGGCACACCGACGTTCCCGGACTTCACACACGAGAACAGAGCACAGTACACAGAGCTACGAATGTGCTTAGAGACAATGATGTCCGATGTAGCTGATGAACCGTACAAATATGCTATCCTACTGAAGCACCTCAAGGTGCCCCGAGCGCACAATATAGCGCTGGCCTATGCCACCTCTACTACCCCATACACCGCGGCTCTAGCAGCACTCGACCAAAGATATGGACGCATATGGGACTACGTAATACAAGAGATAAGGCATATTGACCGCCTACCCCCAGCCACAGACAATCGCTCACTAGATGACCTGTCTATCAAGGTACAATCCCTGGTAGGGATGCTGGGGGCGCAAAGAGAAAAGGGTATGCACGAACTGTATGCAAACTCTAATGTCGAGAGGATTTTAGAGAAGCTTCCGCCCGCCCGACAAGAGCGCTTCAGGCGGCAAAGAGACCACCGTGATCCTAACGGTCCCGAGCCATCCCTCCTAGACCTAGCCGACTTCCTGGCGAGAGAAGTCAACAGCCTACGGTTGGATACGTTCATGCGGAGCACACCAAGCTCCAGAGAGGGACCTAGGAGAGCAAACGATGGCCGCAGATTGGTGACCGTCATGCACCAATCAGAATCAGTACCGAGCAGCAAGAACCACAGTACCCCCTCGATGAAAGAGAAGTGGAAGATGGTGTGCCCGTACTGCGAAAAGGAACACTGGCTGTCACAATGTGACACGTTCAAGAAGATGACCGCCGACGAGGTGAGTCAATGGATAAAGTCCAACCGACGCTGTTACCGATGTGCGCGCAGTCACATGGCAGCCGATTGCCGCTTAAAGAAGAGGTGTAGTCGGTGTGACGGAGCCCACTTAGACGTCCTACACGACAGTAACAGAAGAAAGCCTGCACCCTCAAGCAGCACAAAGGCAAGTGTTATGTACATTGACCCCGCCAGCAGCGGGGGCGCCCGGGTGCTCTTAAAGGTGGTCCGCGTAACATTGAGTTACCAAGACAAGGTCATGGACACTTACGCCGTCCTTGACGACGGGTCAGAGAAGACCCTTCTCCTCGCGTCCGCTGCGGCCCAGCTGGGGCTGCGGGGGAGCGAAAACCAGATGACGATTCGGACAATAAGAAGAGATCTAAAGACGATAAAGGGCGAGAATGTCTCCTTCACTATCGCAGCAAGCGGGCAGCCAGAGAGACGGTATAGGATTACTAACGCTTTCACCAGCCAAGAAATAGGCCTGTCGCAGTACACCTACCCCATCGCCAAGCTGATGGATAAATAATTGCACCTGCGTCAACTACCTATACCGCTCATAGACGGTGCCACCCCGACCCTGCTGATAGGCTCCGACCATGCAGACCTCATCGTCCCGATGGACCGGGTCCACACAGGGCCCAGAGGCTGTCCTGCAGCAGTCGAGACCCGCCTAGGATGGACACTACAAGGCCCCCTCGCTAGGTCTCTTAACCGAACAGCAGCCACTAGCTGCCTCCACTCCAGAGTGACAGAAGAAGACACCACCCTCCTACAGCATGTCGAGAGGCTATGGACACTAGAGACAATGCCCTTTAAGAACGAAAAGAAAGACATTCGTTCCAAGGAAGACATTTACGCTATAGCCCTCCTCGAGCAGGGGACAAAGAGAGTCAAAGTCAACGGAGTGATGAGATACGCAACTCCACTCCTGAGGCGAGAGGGTATGCCTACCTTCCACGCCCCAAAAGAAGCGACAGAGCGGTATCTATTGAACACAGAGCGGTGCCTAGCCAGAGACCCCGCTCAAGAGACTGTGTACCGCGCTGAGATTAACAAGCTAATCACAGCGGGACACATAAAGAAAATTGACATTAAAGAGGCCGATCAGACGACCGAATCATGGTACGTGCCGCACCACAAAGTCCACCACAACGGCAAGGATCGTATTGTGTTCAACTGCAGCTACCAGATCGGATCACAAAATCTGAATAAAGAGCTCTTGCCCGGCCCAACACTCGGCCCCTCTCTACTAGGCGTGTTACTACGTTTCCGCCAAAACAAGGTGGCCATCAGCGGCGACATCAAAGGGATGTTCCTGCAGGTGAGACTAGTGGAGGAGGACAAGCCCCTGCTGCGGTTCCTATGGAGAGAGAGGATCGGGGACGAGCAACCAGCCATCTATCAATGGGAAGTCCTCCCTTTCGGAACCACATGCAGCCGATGCTGTGCTACGTTTGCACTGCAAAAACACGTCGCAGAGGACCCAGCAGCTGATGAAGAGGTCCGACAAAGTGTAGGAAATAGTTTCTACGTGGACAACTGTCTGCAAAGCGTCTCGACGCCAGAAGAAGCCGAGGCCCTTCTACTCAAGCTCCGCGCCTCCCTGATCAAAGGCGGCTTTGATCTCAGGCAGTGGGCCAGCAGCGACCCGCAAGTATTGCGCAGCCTCTCCCCCGAGGACAAGGCAGCAAGCAGCGAGACCTGGATGGCGACCATCCCAGGAGAAGCCCAAGAAATGACATTAGGACTAGTCTGGCGCTTCAAAACAGACTCGCTCCATTATAAACACACACCCCTGACCAAGGAGCAGGGAAGGTCGACTGCACTACCGACCACAAGACGGAGTGTATACAGAACACTCGCCAGACAATATGACCCGTTGGGATGTATTCTACCTTACACCACCAGGGCAAAGATGATTGTAAGAGCGTTATGGGACAAGGACCAGGGCTGGGACGACCCCATACCCAAACACCTTGCATCCACATGGAGAGAGTGGGAGACAGAACTCAGCTCACTCCCAGTTGTCAACATACGCCGCAGCTACTTCCCACCCACAGTGAGGCCGGAGACGTGCCAGATGGACCTGCACGTCTTCAGCGACGCCTCCGAAGTAGCCTACGGTTCGGTGGCCTACTTGCGAGCCCGAGAGGAGGGAGGAGAAATACATACTGCCTTCATCCTGGCTCGCTCAAGAATAGCCCCACGCAAGCAACAATCTATCCCGCGTCTAGAGCTCTGCGCAGCCCTAGCAGGAGCGCAACTCGCCACGTTAATCCAACGTGAACTCACCATCCCGGTGCAAAGAACAATCTTGTGGTCAGACTCCACGACAGTACTCGCATGGATCCGGTCTGATTCGTGCAGATACAAGGTCTTCGTGGGAGTCAGACTCACAGAGATTCAAGATTTAACAGAAGTAGCAAGCTGGAGGTATGTGGACACAAAACACAACCCAGCTGACGTCATCACCCGGGGAATGTCCCTGGATGACCTCACCCGTCACAACCTATACAGTGACGGGCCAGAGTTCCTCAGGCTCCCGGAAGAAGAGTGGCCTACACCCACCCCACGGGAAGCGAGTGAGGAGGAGGCCGAGAACAAGAAATCTGTGTTCTGTGGATTGACCACACTCGTCTCCACAGACCCCGACATGGACGATTGCCTCACCCTAGAGAGTGCGCAGCTGGGGACATTCCTGTGGCACCACCCAGAGGTTCAGCTCACTACTGACATTGCTGCAGCTGACTGCGAAGAAGCAGAACTTCTTCTCCTGCGACGAGCCCAGAGAGACTCGTTTCCCGATGAGCTAGACTGTCTACAGGGAGCAAAGCCCGTCCCATCAGACAGCAGATTGCTCCACCTAGCCCCAGAGAGCGACGCCCATGGTCTCATCAGAGTGGGTGGTCGCCTGCGGAGAGCTCCAGACTTACCGGATGACGTCAAGTACCCGATAGTCTTAAACAGCCGACACAAGGTCACAGAGCTGGTCATGGGGAGATACGACGAGGATGTGCATCACGCCGGGGCAGAGAGAGTCTTCGCGGAGATCAGACGTCGTTATTGGATGCTGCAAGGGAGAGAAGCAGTGCGGCGTTTCCAGCGGACCTGTCTGGACTGTCGTGAATGGCGAGCGCAGCCCAGTATGCCCCGGATGGCTGACCTACCTCCCTGTCGCCTCCGACTCGGCGACAGGCCTTTTCACTCCACCGGTGTGGACTGTTTCGGCCCGCTGTATGTAAAGAAAGGAGGAGGAACCGAGAAGCGGTGGGGTATTGTATTCAGATGCATGACCACCCGAGCGATGCATGTGGAACTCCTTCCGGCCATGAGCACAGACTCATTCCTTATGGCCTTCCGAAGATTCACATCGCAGAAAGGCAAACCGTCTATATTATTGTCTGATCACGGGACAAACTTCAAAGGCGGAGAAAGAGAGCTGAGAGAGAGCTTCCAAGCTATGGGCTGCTTTCATGGCGCTTTCACCCGAGGGGCCCTAGACGAGGACCGTGTGGACATGTACACTGGATTATCTACCCGACGACTGCATAGCCCTTTTCGGCTGGATTATATTTGCTTTTGGTCCTGTAATTAATGGAGCGGAGAATCGCCGACGCCCACAAGTGTGTGGGATTTACCCTGTGAGGAGCCACGTCGAGTCTGCCCCTCAGAAGCCTGAGGCAGGCTAGCTTTCTTCCCTGTGGAGCTACAGGCTACGGAGAACAGCTGTATTCGTCTGTGGATCAAGATCTTATTGCACCGTCTCCCGTACTCGGAGTCTCCTTATCATCGTTGACCCAGACTCTATTACCGACAGATCCTCTACCCTTGCTGGCTTACAACCGGGGGGACCCTTCCAGTATCTCCCGCTATATTACTAGTGTACCATAGATATAATTCCCTAAGATTCAGGTTGTATGATTACCTCCTGCGTAACCAGAGAATGGACATTCGTTATTGATTTGCCTACGCACATTCCTTTGCCTTATAAGCGCATTCAAAGTGAAGTAAAGAAAGTATATTATGTACCTTTTGCTGCAATAAATACTTAATTACAACTTTGTGTGGAACCGATTTCATTGTGGGGAAGTGTTCATCATTAAGATACCTATGTACTGTATGGCCAGTAGGATGTACATAAAGACGGTAGTGGTTTAATGATACCATACTTATCAATACAGTCAGGGAATTGTACCCCTCAGTTACAAGATGAGTGTGTGGCACCACCCCTGCTTATGTAGGTAAGCGGATGGGGGTGTGGCCAGATGAATGCTGGCATTTAAAGGTACATTTTGAAATTTATTTAGTGTATATACGCTGAAGCGAGATATATGCAATATGACGCTGAACGGGAGCTAGTATGACACAGAACAGGTTGAGACGAAAAGACAGTGTTCCTGAAAAGTTTTACCGTGTTGAAAATCAGCCTATTCTCTACCGTTAACCATGAGAGTTGATGGTGCATATAGTGATAGTGTTTGTTCTCATGGAACAATGTAAGACTAACCTTGCAGCTCTGTTTTGGGCAGTTTGAAATGTCTTTAGTTGACCTTTGGATGCAGAGCAGAGGACCATACTCATGGTGCATGCTACCGGAGTCTCATGGCCAGCACAGAGAGGCTCAAAAGAAGCTTCTATCCCCAGGCCATCAGGCTGCTCAATGTGGACTCACTGTGATATTAACTCATCCATTCTACATTCTGTACATTTTTGTTTTGTATATTGCCTATTTTGTATAGTGTATACTATAATGTACATAATGTGTGACCGGTGTATGGTTCTGCGTTGTGTTAAAGTTCGACCCCTGTTAAGGGATTGCCCCGAGTGAGTCTCAAACCCGGATCTCCCGCACCGCGGGCGACATCGCAGACCATTATACCAAGAGGTGAACTCACCTTTTGGTGACGTGTCTGCATGCCTTTTATGGGTGGATGAGTTTACCTGCAGTACCGCTACGTGCCACAGTCACTTCACAACACTTAAGTCCCTCGTGACGGTGGATATACTCACGGTACCTCCGTTACACACATGTACCTTATATGTGACAAATAAAACAAAGAGTATAGACCACCACGTCCCTGAATGGTAATACAAATGTGGTGAAACTGGGTTTAGCCTCCACTACATCCCTGAATGGTAATAAATAAAACTGCGTTTAGTTGGGTTTACCCTCACCTCATGTCAATAACGGCTGATAATGATACCTCAATGATCTCTCTCTCTCTCTCTCTCTCTCTCTCTCTCTCTCTCTCTCTCTCTCTCTCTCTCTCTCTCTTTCTCCCCCCCCCCCAGGGGATAGTGGGATGTCCTGCAGAAAGGCAGCCATCATCAACATCTCCACACTGGTCTCTTCTTTAGAGAAATGTCCTGAGACGTTCCACTTGTCTCAGATGTACGCCTACAGGGCCAGCAAGGCAAGATCCTCTCATTTTTAAATCCCTTCTATCTCCACCTTGTAGCAAATGTAATTATTGGTATATCCCTCTGAGACACAAAGGCATACTGCAAAACAATCTATATCTTCACAAGTAATTTTATCGAGTAGAATCTTAAAATCATATTTATCAGTAAAAAAATAAAATAAAAGACAAGACAAACACACAAGATATTTCGACTTGTTTCAAGAAATGTCTCAAGTTAATTGTGTTGTTCTCTCGCGCCATTGGCTGATTCCTTTTTCTTTTTTTTTTGGTTTATCTTTTTTTTATTTGAAGAATTAGTACATATTTATACATTTCAGTTATCCAAATTATACAACTTCCGTTTCCTTCCCCATTCCTATCCCCTAATCCCACCCCATCCCACCCAGTGAGGGCGACGACAAACATACATGTAAAAATAAGAACTAAAATAAAATAAAAAATAAAGAAATTTAAATAATTAAACGTAAGTACAGATGTGGCAGACAAAGCTACGCAAAAAGAAATTAAGTAAAATTAAAAGAAAACAAAAGGAGAAAAAAAAAAAATATATATATATATATAAATAGGAAAGACAGTAATAATAATATATAATATAAGTAATACTCTCCATTTTAGTAGCGTGATTTCCAGATGGTAAAACAAATAAAATGGAAAGTAAATTGAACACCCTTAGCAGACCACCACAATGCCATCTCCGTGGGCTAGCAGTGTCAGGAAGGTAGA
The DNA here is from genome assembly GCF_963971535.1 of Notolepis coatsorum. Taxonomy (NCBI): domain Eukaryota; kingdom Metazoa; phylum Chordata; class Actinopteri; order Aulopiformes; family Paralepididae; genus Notolepis; species Notolepis coatsorum. The sequence goes on along the minus strand of NC_140170.1, from coordinate 52,186,929 downwards.
TGGGGGAAGGAGGGGGGTCATGGGGTCCCAAATTTGGAAGGAGTCATATGGGTTTTGAAATGAGATAGGAAGGGCTGCCATGTTTTGTGAAAGGTATCTGTGTGGCCTTGTGTTGTAAATCTGATTTTCTCTATATGTATAAGAGACATGACATCCCTCATCCAGTGTAAGTGTGAAGGGGGAGTGGCTGCCTTCCAGTTGAATAGGATGAGGCGTCTGGCAATGAGTGAGGCAAAGGCCATGGCATTGGATTGCCCAGTAGATATTGCAGTATTCTCCGGTGTCAGACCAAATAATGCAAAAAGAGGGCATGGGTCCCTTTTCTTTTTTTGCCTGTTTTCTGAAAATAATATTTTAAGACTCAGTATGAGCTTAAGATCCTGCTAAGGTGGGACTGTTTACAGTTCCTGTAAGCATTTCACCAGAGAGCTCAGAATACATGTAGGCATTTCACCAGAGAGCTCAGAATACATGTAGGCATTTCACCAGAGAGCTCAGAATACATGTAAGCATTTCACCAGAGAGCTCAGAATACATGTAAGCATTTCACCAGAGAGCTCAGAATACATGTAGGCATTTCACCAGAGAGCTCAGAATACATGTAAGCATTTCACCAGAGAGCTCAGAATACATGTAAGCATTTCACCAGAGCGAAATGCAGATTTACCCTGTTCCGAGCAAACTCAGGGGACCTTATAAGGACCAGCCAGTCCATACAGGAACGGGTACCATAGGATCCAAAATTCCCTTCCAATAACGATGTAGTATAAGGAGGTAGCTTACCAATAAGGGCCTTAACAATTTGTAAATACCAGTGTTTGTTGCGCCTCTCTGTCAGAGAGGGCCAACCAACCTTCTGATAAAGACACAATGATGAGTGTCGTATCTATCATTAGTGATGAATCTGAGTCGGAGGGCAGAGTGATAGAGAGTTTAGGGATTTAAAGGTTGAGGCCGCAGCTATCAATTACAGGAGCTGACTGGAGGGTAATAATGGCAAGTTGTAAGTTCTCAATGGCCAATTGTACAAAACAATACACAACAATATCACCTGCATACAGAACCATTCAGCAAAGACACAATATAATTTATATAAATAGTGAAGAGGACAGGACCTAGAATTGAACATTTAGTTTTTTTTCTTTTTTTCTTTTATTATATTTAATTTAATTTTAATTTTTCACAAGCAGGACAATGCATACATGACAAGACAAACTAAGACAAAATAATAATAATAATAATAATAATAATAATAATAATAATAATAATAATAATAATAATAATAATAATAATAATAATAATAATAATAATAATAATAATAATAATAATAATAATAATAATAATAATAATAATAATAATAGTAATAATAATAACAACAAGGGGGTGGGGGGGGGGGGGGTTGCAGAGCGTTACAAAGGTTCAGTACACAAACTTATTCCAGATAGTGATCTAATAAAGTTCAGGGGACCTTGAAGGCCATCGGGCCGATCACTCTCTTGAAGAGATAGAGCAGCCTGCTCCATTGATAACAAGTCCATGAAGTCCTTGCGCCAGTTCTCCAAACTGAAGCAGTTAGGTTTGCGTTCTTTCCAGTTCATTAAAATAATCCGTTTGCATGCTAGAAAAGCCAGTGCTACAATATTATTTACAATCTTTTCTTGAGCAGTGTCCATTTTTACACCCAATATACACGTTATAGGGCAAGGATTAATGTCAATTTGGAGAGTAACTGACAGGTCCTCAGCAATGTCCAACCAAAATGTCCTAACTAAGCGGGCAGTGCCACAGCAAGTGCATGAGCGTACCCTCTACTCCACACCCATGCCAGCACAATTTGGGTAGGGTGTGATTCATTTTATTCAGTGTACAGGGTGTTATATAGGCCCTGTGTAGTATCTTTAATTGTATAATTTTATATCTAACACATTTAGATATTTTAGTACTATTCCTAAGTGCTGCTTCCCATTGTGTTTCAGATATGGATATACCCATGTCTCGCTCCCATTGGACTTTAGTTTGGGTATTGGTATCAGGGGTGGTTGAACATGATAGTTTATACATTGCAGATACAATGCCTTTCCTGCCTGTAATTCCCCTTAATGTCTCTTCCAAGACTCTGTTTGTTCCTATAGCTATGCCTTTATACAACAATGATTTAATAACTGATTGTATTTGTAAATAAGATAAAA
>NC_140170.1:52099740-52182240 GCF_963971535.1 Notolepis coatsorum | reverse complement strand
GATCTACTCAGACTACACAATATTATAATGATCTACTCAGACTACACAATATTATAATGATCTACTCAGACTATACTATATTATAATGATCTACTCAGACTATACTATATTATAATGATCTACTCAGACTATACTATATTATAATGAGTCTACTCAGACTATACTATATTATAATGAGTCTACTCAGACTACACAATATTATAATGATCTACTCAGACTATACTATATTATAATGATCTACTCAGACTACACAATATTATAATGATCTACTCAGACTATACTATATTATAATGAGTCTACTCAGACTATACTATATTATAATGAGTCTACTCAGACTATACTATATTATAATGATCTACTCAGACTATACTATATTATAATGATCTACTCAGACTATACTATATTATAATGATCTACTCAGACTATACTATATTATAATGATCTACTCAGACTATACTATATTATAATAATTCTACTCAGACTATACTATATTATAATGAGTCTACTCAGACTACACAATATTATAATGAGTCTACTCAGACTATACTATATTATAATGAGTCTACTCAGACTATACTATATTATAATGAGTCTACTCAGACTATACTATATTATAATGATCTACTCAGACTATACTATATTATAATGATCTACTCAGACTATACTATATTATAATGATCTACTCAGACTATACTATATTATAATGAGTCTACTCAGACTATACTATATTATAATGATCTACTCAGACTATACTATATTATAATGATCTACTCAGACTATACTATATTATAATGATCAACTCAGACTATACTATATTATAATGATCTACTCAGACTATACTATATTATAATGAGTCTACTCAGACTACACAATATTATAATGAGTCTACTCAGACTATACTATATTATAATGAGTCTACTCAGACTATACTATATTATAATGATCTACTCAGACTATACTATATTATAATGAGTCTACTCAGACTATACTATATTATAATGATCTACTCAGACTATACTATATTATAATGAGTCTACTCAGACTATACTATATTATAATGAGTCTACTCAGACTATACTATATTATAATGATCTACTCAGACTATACTATATTATAATGATCTACTCAGACTATACTATATTATAATGATCTACTCAGACTATACTATATTATAATGATCTACTCAGACTATACTATATTATAATAATTCTACTCAGACTATACTATATTATAATGAGTCTACTCAGACTATACTATATTATAATGATCTACTCAGACTATACTATATTATAATGATCTACTCAGACTACACTATATTATAATGAGTCTACTCAGACTATACTATATTATAATGAGTCTACTCAGACTATACTATATTATAATGAGTCTACTCAGACTATACTATATTATAATGAGTCTACTCAGACTATACTATATTATAATGATCTACTCAGACTATACTATATTATAATGAGTCTACTCAGACTATACTATATTATAATGAGTCTACTCAGACTATACTATATTATAATGAGTCTACTCAGACTATACTATATTATAATGATCTACTCAGACTATACTATATTATAATGATCTACTCAGACTATACTATATTATAATGAGTCTACTCAGACTATACTATATTATAATGAGTCTACTCAGACTATACTATATTATAATGATCTACTCAGACTATACTATATTATAATGAGTCTAATCAGACTATACTATATTATAATGAGTCTACTCAGACTATACTATATTATAATGAGTCTACTCAGACTATACTATATTATAATGATCTACTCAGACTATACTATATTATAATGAGTATACTCAGACTATACTATATTATAATGAGTATACTCTGTCTACTGGGTTGACTGGGGGGGGGGGGGTCAATGTGTGCTGTAATGCAGGTGTAGCTCAGTGCCATTCTAGATTTTGTAGTTGTTTATTTAAATGTTATTTTTGATCTCCAGGCTCCATTGAGCCCACAGGACAACGTACAGGGCATGCTCAAAGTGATGTCATCACTCAGCGACAAAGACAGCGGAACCCTACTGAACTGGGAGGGCAACAGCATCCCCTGGTAACCATCCCCATCTCAGCCGTTACATTATGGAACAGCAGCCTGTTGCACCAGCTGTGTGTAAGTTCAAAGTTAGCCTAGTTATAATGTAAATTCTTACTGAGTTGTAATTTATGCATTACTAAAATTAAAGCGGTTGCACCACAGAGATAAGTTAACGTAACTCTAAGTTACTACTAAATAATTACACATGCACTAGGGTAGGTGTCAATCATAAAATGTCACATACTCATAGTAATACAGCGGTTTTTCATCGTACATTTTTGCACTGCATTATTTTACTCCATACTGTCTATATAAAACTGAATCAAACCATAAACAAGTTGTCCTGTTGGGATGTTAGATCCTAATGTGAAAAACTGATTTTATATGTCTGCACTTTATGTGCTCATTTTATGTCTGTCTTTTTTCTGTTGTGAAGCACTTTGAGCTGCAGTTTCTGTATGAAAGGTGCTATACAAATTCAGTTTATTATTATTATTATTATTATTATTATTATTATTATTATTATTATTATTATTATTATTATTATTATTATTATTATTATTATTATTATTATTATTATTATTATTATTATTATTATTATTATTATTATTATTATTATTATTATTATTATTATTAACTGCATGCCATTTTACATTATTACACAGTAATCCAGTAGAGGCCTAATTTATTGATGTGCTATTTCAATATCGATCTAGCTTGTGATGTGCTACGACAGCAAGTGTCTCATGCCAGCCAGAAAGCTGATGCGCATAGTAACCATAACGATGGAACTCTGTATCTTTGATCGTTGATTAGCCACTTGCCTTAGTTATGACTTTACGTCCAAACTAGTCAGGTTATGCCCCAAGTAATCGTGGTGCGACCAATTTTAGTATCTGATTTAGTTACAAACTAACCAGTAGTTACTAAGCATCTAGTGTTTACCCCCTAATTTAGGAGATATGTACACATAGCTGGTGCAGCCTAGTGCAGTCCTCCAAGGAGACATCGGGCTCTTGATCCTCAAGACTGTGGTGGTAGCTGTGATTCTGTGCTCCAATGCAGGTTGTCGCACTAAACAGATTTGTATTTGGATCATTCATCATAATAATAAAGGCACTATCATTATGTTCCTTTAATATTCTGTCTTCTCTATCAATGTTCTTGCTGTGATGAAGCCTTAGGTAGAATAAATCATTATGTTCCTTTAATGTTTTACTCCTGTCAACATTTCCTTTTAACCTAATGTTTTAACCAAATATAATTGACTGAAATAAAGGTTTTAATTGACCTTTTACTTAAGGAAGCTACTATAGTTTTTTTTGGTTATGAAACAGTCTCAATTTAAATGTACTACAGCCCCTAGATGTCGCACTAGAGCATCAGCATTTATCCAATCACGTGCATTCCACGTGGGGAAATGGGAAGTAGGGTGGGGATACATGCATGCAATCATTTTCTTGAAGGGGAGATGAAGCGTTGAACAATATGATCCTAGTTTGTTTGTTGTGTACCTTGGGTAAGACATGGTCCTATAATCAAATGTGAAATCCTGCTTATTTGTCTGAAAACTCAAATGTAATTTCCCCGTTTTTGCCATGGGGGCGCCGCCATTTTAGATTTAGCTGGATGGTGACGTCACGGTGATGGTTTGGGCTGGGTCCCAGTTTACAGTGCTGGTTAGATAGCTACGTAAATATGGAGTGTCGTGAAAGTCAGTCAGTAAATTGTCAACCAAATGTAACGTTACCTACAGAAAAAATATATATTATATAATTATACTTGTAGTTGTATTATCTGCGAGACACCCCCCCCCCCTTTCGTGCACATGTTGATAAATGCTACATAAATGGACATAACAAATCGTTGTTTCTTAGAAACGCCTTATTTTTATAACGTGATTTTTTCGGTGGTTTATCTAAATACTAATTTGATGCTATGACTATGTTTATATCGCTATGCTTCATCTCCCCTTTAAATGATTACTCTAAAAAAGTTATCTAAAGCACCTTTAATACTGATTCCTATGACCTACATAAGCAAATATGAGACCTTCAGAGAGAAGATTGGCTATTTCTATATAGTTATTCTAAATGCCTGTCCCTGAGTCTGATTCCAGTTTTTAATTTTATTCATGAAATACATTGCGAGACGTGGTTTTACATCAATATATGAATTTACATTGGTCGCTAAAACAAAGTTGACTTTGTTCAACTTTGTTCATATTACAGTTATTAATCTATAGCCACAAATAGATACATATGCATCATGCAAACAGCTGTGTTTAAAATATATCACTTCCTGTGTGCCAGAAGATTTCCCTGGGAATGTCCGTGTTTAGAACAGCCAAGAACAGAAACATAATCACTGTGTTATTACTTTAAATAAGATTTTCACATCAATCAATCTTTTTTTTGTGTTTTAACTTTGATGAGTTTCTGTCATTTACTATTTGTTTAGATTACTCTACTTCAATAAAACATGTATGTGTGTGTGTGTGTGTGTTATTTTTGCCTATCCTTTAAAAATTCTTAAAAACTAAATATATTAAGAAATATATTATATTATTAAGAAAGAAAAACTTAAAATATGCTGCAAGATATAATTTTTTGAAAGAAAAAACTAATGTTTGATGTTTTACTCAAAACTGTACTCCTGAATTATTTTATCCTTTAAGGCTTTTTTAAATCTCCCCTGAGAAGTACACAACTTCAACCCGTCACTAGGCTATTCCTTAATTTAACTCCCAAAATTGAAACACATCTAGCTTTTACATTATAGTTCTTACCTTTTTACATGTTAGAATACATATCCCTCTTAAATTATATATGTGCATGTGGGTCTGTGTGCATGTGTACATGTGTGCATGGAGAGGAAAGGAGAGGAGAATAATATAATATATATAAATGCAGTCCAAGAAAGGAGAGGAGAGCAGATGATGACAGATAGGAAGAGAGTGAGAGGAGAGGAGAAGAGGAGGGGAGGAGAGGAGAAGAGAGGACAGAATGACAGATAGGAAGAGAGTGAGAGGAGAAGAGGAGGGGAGGAGAGGAGAAGAGAGGACAGAATGACAGATAGGAAGAGGGTGAGAGGAGAGGTGATAGAACAGAGAGATCCCGGGTTTCTGGAGAGAGAGAGAGAGAAAGAATGTGTGATCGAGTTCAACTTTTTAGAATGTGTGTGGGGGGTGGGGTGGAGGGGTGGATTACATTGAAAGATAGACGTTTCAAGTTCAAGTTTCTTTATTAGTTGTCATACAAAAAAAATACAGAATGCTTTTTTCTGTTCTGCTCCTGAGAGTGTGCTAGATACAAATTTAAATAGATAAGTGTATAAAATAGAAAGTCAAAAGTACATAAACAAGTGTAAACAAAAGTGTTCAATATACATATGTATCAGGCCACGTGAGCGGATCGGCGCGGGCGTGAAATCCGTTCTTCGCTCTAGACGGCTTGTTCCGCTCCGCTAATCGCTCATGTTGACCCCGCCCCCAAGTCGCTCTCCGCTCGCTCACCGCTCACCTTGAATCGAGCACTCCCCGCTCCACATCGCTCTGCAGATTTTTTTTTTGGAGCATGGTGTAAATGAGCTCAAACTACAACAGTCTACACCCCCTGGGCCCCTTAACAATTGTTTGTATTGAGCCGTATTGTAATTGTACCCATTCTGCAATGTTAAATAACGTTGTTTATCCATTCACTAGCTCTACTATGCGATGATAGCTAGCCTAGCCACAATGCTATGGTCGCTGCCATTAACGTAAGCATGTAAGCTAACGACAACAACAATGGCGTCATATACTTTTTCGAACAGGATGTGAGTGACGGTTCACCCTTCTCATTGGTTGAAAATGGCCTTCATGTTTGTACATCGCCATCTGTTGCTTTGGCATTGTACTACATGTATATTACATCAGTGTTATACAACGGCATGCAAATTTCTCGATTCTGATTGGCTGAAACAGTCATTTTACACGTCTTTATTGGCAACAATCCACGCTGCTGGCCCAGGACCCGCCCACAACCGACCCACATCACATCACTCCGCCGGATCACAAGAAGGTGGCCAATAATATTTACAAATGGATATGTTAATGGCGACTAAACGACTAAATATGAAGCGATTCTGTCAAGGGGAATGTGTTAGCCCTTTAAACAATGTTGGATGATGTAATTGATGGGTCTTGAGGCAATCTAGAACAAAAGAAAAATCGCGGTTTGATTGATAGATTAATTGATTGATTTAAATTTCTACTTCCTTCTTGCTACTGACTGCAGCGTTCTCTCTCACTGTCCGACGCTGGCGTACCCACAAACACACACACACACATACACACACACACACACACACACACACACACACACACACATACACACACACACGCACACACACACTGTGACACACACACACACACACACACACACACACGCACACACACACACACACACTCCTGTCTGCAACAGCGGGGGAGTCAGACTGAGAGAGAAGCAGCGCTGTTTTAAGTGAGCATGGTCTATTGAATTGATTGATTGGTTGATTGCTAATTTTATTACTGTACCCCTGGTTTCCAACTGGTTAAGTTTAGGCTAAAAGAAATAAATAAAAAAATAGGGCGAAGAAAACGTTTTTTTCCTATGCATTCCCTTAACAATTGTGTGTATTGAGCCGTACTGTATTGTACCCATTCTGCATCTGGTAATAAAATTTTCAATCAATCATTCCAATAATACACAGTTGGATGTGTTAGTTGGTTGGATGCACTTCAAGCTGCTTCCACATGAGGCAACTTCTCTCAATCATTCCAATAATACACAGTTGGATGTGTTAGTTTGGTTGGATGCACTTCAAGCTGCTTCCACATGGAGTTGTGGGAACTACTTTTTCTGGCGGATGGTTTTTTCAATAAATCTTCGATTAATGTGTGTTTATTGTATAGAAATAAGGTTGGATGAATCTGGCAGTTGTATAAAAGCTTTACACCACGTGCAGTCGTGATTTGTGACCAATAAACCATGCCTAGGGGGGTCTAACGACCCTCGGCTGCGCCTCGGGCCTAACAACCACCCCTAGGCATGGTTTATTGGTCACAAACCACTCCTGCGTGTGATGTAATGCTTAATTAAACCACTGTGAGCGGCCCGGAGTGGGTTGGAGCGGAGGAGAACTCTCGCTCCGGACGTCGCGCCGACCCATTTTAAAACCCACTCCTCGCTCACGTCAAAACCGCCCGCTCCGCTCCCCGCGCCGCTCACACGCCGCGCCGCTCACGTGCACTGATATGTATACAATATACAACACAGAGTAGGACACAAAATGAGTAACTGAGTTACAATACAATTGTAACCAGGAGGCTTAGGACATATAACAGACGGACAAAGCAATTATGTTTAATATAATTACTTTATTTAAGCTATGATATCAGAAAGGATTCGTTGAATTTTATACAGAAATAGAGGTATCACTATCACCATGTATACATCGGCATGTATACATTTAGCACAGAGAGACAGACTGAACTCACACTACACCCTAACGTGTAATAGCCAAAAACAGTGACCACTTGAGGACCACCGCACCTGTCATGACACAGAAATTACAATAAATATCAAGGCATAAAATGCTGGCTGTTGCACAGTACAAAACAAACATTTATGAACACCCCGGTCATACAAACTGACGAGAGAGAGAGCTAGACTTACACTTGAACTGAATGAACGAAACACCCGGCGCCGCACACACACACAGCACACACCCAGGCCGCAATGGTACATCTAGTTCCCCAGCCTGAGGGAAATCAGGACAGGTCGTCTGTATTACTATTTATCCTAAACAGTCTGAGTGTGTAATATGCATGTGGGCAAATCATAAACAAAAGAAGTGAGCGATACCTTTGCATCGCCAGGCTTAAGCACAACGCCTCGCCTCTTCACCGTTCAAGGTCTGTCGTTCCCTAAGTAAGACCATACGCAGAATAAACACCTAAATCGTGCAACCTATCGACATGAAAATGCAAGCTCCGCTCTATAATACAGTCAAGTTACTCACCAGAACTCTCTCTCGTCCCGTCACAGGGGAATCAGGTGTCGGGAAATGTTTGCTGCTATCGTCGCCGCACACAACTAGGAAGTGTTTGTTTCAGCCGCCATCCGGTCAGACTGAAATACACGCTGACGTCAGAGCCACACCCACAATACCCCCAGCTGGCCACACTCACCCCCCTAGAAAACTAATCAGGGTCCCACTGATCTCCAAGTCAGTCTTTGGCCCCGAAGGACCCCTCCTCCGTACGACCATGCCCAGGTGACGATGCCCCAACCCCCAGCACCGCACTCTTCCCCCCTAGATGACAAACGGCCGATCGCGGCAGCTTAAAGGGGTTAGAATGGACACCCGCATTGCTGCGGTGTGACCGACGCACCGGCAGCATGGTTATCTCCTCCGGTTCCCCCCGTTCTATGTGGGGCCACGGTTTCACCGGTTCAAATTGTGCTCCCTGGTCTCGACGATGGGATTGGTCCTCAGAGTCATCTGAACTATCATGCTGGCTCCATTCCGAACCCCCTTCCTTGGGATCTGCTTCTTCTGACCCACTACCAACACCAATCCAAATCATACTACCATCTTCACTCTCTTCGCCTTGCACCCCCCTGACATCCTCCCTTTCCCCCAATACCCCGGCACCACAACGCCGGATCTCAGAACGGTGAACATTCCTGGGTGGTCCCGCAGCACCCACCGGCACCACGGTATACACCAGCTTTTCGGGGCCCAACCGCTTGACGACCCGATGGGGAATGGAAAGCCATAGATCCTGAATTTTATTCCTACCAATTACCTTCCGATTCCGCACATAAACCAGTTCCCCTGGCTGCAAGTCCGCGTCCTTGGACGTCGGCCCCCAGTGCTGACGCCGAGACTCTACTGCTTTCTGCATCTGACCACTAGCCTGCGCATATGCCACCTGTAACCGCTCTTGATGTCTCTGCACCCACTCTCCCACACCTCCAACTTCCTCATTGCCCCCACCAAGCATGAGGTCTAGAGGTGTGCAAGGGGCTCGGCCAAACAGGAGAAAATATGGGGAATAGCCCGTGCTCTGATGTTCTGTCGTATTATAAGCGTATACCACCTCCGGCAAATACTCCGCCCACCTCCTCTTCTTCTCCGGGGGAAGAGCACGAAGTAAGTCATGGAGGGTTCGATTAAACCGTTCGCACTGCCCGTTACCTTGTGGATGGTACGGACTTGTCCTACTTTTCTTCATCCCGTACAATTTACAGAGCGATCGCACCACTTCGCCCTCAAAGCACCTGCCCTGGTCGGAATGCAACCGGGCTGGCACGCCATAAGGCTGGATCCAGTGCTTAACCAAGCACCTGGCAACCGTGGTAGCCTGTTGGTTCCGAGTCGGGACTGCAACGGTAAATTTTGTAAACACATCAGTGAATACTAAAACATTCTCTCTCCCATCTGAGGAAGATTCCAATACTGTAAAATCCATGGCCACCACCTCCAGTGGCCTGGATGCCAACACGCTCCCCATGGCAGTCACTACCCTTGGCTGTGGGGCCTTTGACACAATGCACCGCTCACAGGACTTACAAAAATCCTCCACATCCCGATACATTCCGGACCAATAACACCGACCACTCACCAGCTTAAAGGTCCGCTCAATACCTTGGTGACCATGCCCTCCATGCATCTGACCCAACACTTCTTTTTGCAATGCCCTAGGCATGATTACCTGCTCCTGCTGACCCTCCCTTGGGCCCTCTCGCGTTCGATACAGCACCCCCCCCCCGTTCTACCACCCTTTCCCACTGCCGCAACAGTTCTAATGCCCTAGGGGACTCTGCCCGTCTTTCCTCTCGACTTGGCCTCTCCCCTCGCCGCCAATACTTAAGAAAAGACGCCACCACTGGAACGGCCTGCTGTAACAGAGACAAAGACGCTGAACTGTAAGACGGAAAGGTAGTAGTAGAGACATTGGCCGGAGGGGCCACCCCCACCTGCTCCTCACTCCGCACAACCTGCCCACCCCCCGGCCCAGAGTTGTCATCCTCTGGACATGAGCCGGGTGTTGCCGGTTCTGGGTTAGAGTCCAAGACAGAGTACTGCCTGGATAAAGCATCTGCAGCTGCATTCTGCCGACCCGGCCGATAAACAATATCATAATCAAACCGGGCTAACTCTGACACCCACCGCTGTTCTACAGCCCCCAATCTCGCGGTTTGCAAATGGCTCAACGGGTTGTTGTCCGTCAGTACGGTGAACTTGTTACAGATTAAATATTCCCGAAATTTACCGGTCACCGCCCATTTAAGGCCCAGCAACTCTAACTTCATAGAACTATAGTTCTCCATATTGCGCTCTGAGGACCTCAACCCCCTGCTGGCATACGCTACCGGTCTTCTCCGCCCCTCAACCTCTTGAGACAGCACAGCTCCCAGACCCTGGTGGCTGGCATCGATCTCCACTGTGAAGGGCTTGGTAAAGTCTGCGTATGCCAACACCGGAGCCGAAACCAATCTCTGCTTCAGGCCCTGAAACGCCTCCTCACATGCCGGACCCCAATGCTGATGAAACAGGTGTGATGAAAGAGGACGCCTCTCCTTCTTGGAGCCACCAAGTGCCGCGAGAGCATGAAGAGGTGCTGCCAGATTGGCAAAGTTCTTCACGAACCTTCGATAGAAGGAGGCGAAACCTAGAAAGGATAACAACTCCGCCCCATTCCGGGGATTTCTCCACTCCGCTACCGCACGTATCTTCGCTGGGTCAGTCGCCACCCCTTGCGATGAGATAACGTGCCCCAGATATGACACCTCCGATCTGAAGAATGAACACTTACTGAACTTCACTTTCAGGTTGCACTGCTCAAACCGTAACAAAACCCTCTCCAACCGACGTAGATGTTCTGCAAAGGTGGAAGAGAAGACCACGACATCGTCAAGATAGAGCAACAATGCTTTGAACCGCTGGTCACCCAGGATGCGCTCCATGAGCCGCTGAAATGTCCCCGGTGCGTTGCACAAACCAAACGGCATCCGGTTGAACTCATACAGCCCAAATGGCGTGCAAAAGGCCGTTTTCGGACGATCCCTCTCAAGCATCTCCACCTGATTATACCCGCTCGCTAAGTCCAGTGTCGAGAACCATGTTGCACCACTTAGAGAGTCCAATGATTCCTCAATGCGAGGCAGCGGGAACGCATCTTTGCGGGTTTTGGCATTCAACCGCCACACTCCACACACAGCCTAATCGAACCGTCTTTCTTTCTCACGATCACCAAGGGGGAAGAGTACGGACTACTGCTCTCCCTAATCACTCCCTGTTCCAACAACTTCTGGATGTGGCTTCTCACTTCCTCATACTGACTGGGCGGGATCCTTCGGTACCTCTGACTCACCGGGGCCTCATCAACAACTGGGATTTCATGATAAATCAGATTTGTGCATCCTAATTCACTATCTGAGGAGGCAAACACATGAGAAAACTTGTACAACAGTTGCCTGGCTTGTCTTGCCTGCTCTTCCAACAAACCCGGGAAGCACAGTGCAGCGATCTCGGGGGACAGCTCCCCGTCTCCTCGCGACCCATGCTGCTCCCTAATCATAACCTGCTCCTCCCGTGGACCCACCCGCTTAAAATGGACAAAACGCCCTCCCCAGCCACTACCTCAGCCAGATGTAACGATGCGAGGCGTGTCTGTGGCTTCAAACTAACATCTGAGGAACCTACATTAATGACCGGAATAGTCAAATGTCCATTGTTAACTTCTACATAGGCACTAGAGACCACTAACCCTGCAGGCAAGTTCCCCTCTTCCAACCCCAACGGCTCTATAAGTACAGATGTCCTAGACAGGCATAGACTGTCAGGTCCGGCCGCTGGAACAAAACACATCGATCCTGCAGGGATTGTGAACGGAGAGACAGCAGCAGCAAACATGTTCCTTTCCAATGTGACAGTTTGTTCATTTAGACAGGCTGCAAAAGCAGTCTGCCAACCTGGGGCCTTCAGGAGGAGCGGCGGTGGGCTAGGACCATGCGCAGGGCATAACAGCTGATAACACTCCTTAATAACATTCATCCCGAGCAAGCCCGGCACTGCTTGTTTGCGCACTTTTGCGGCTTGTCCAACGGGGTCTTTCACCACTAATATACCCCTCTGCGGTATGGTCCTATCCAACGCCACCGCCTCCACATCAACGGTGAAGTAGCCCAAATAGGGGATACTCAATCCATGGGCCCCACTCAATGTCAGCCACCCACAGTCAGCCAAATCCCCCCCCCCACTTTGGCAGTAGATGTTTAAAGAAAAAACTTTCGGTAACAGTCGACACATTTGACCCGGAATCGATTAAACATTGAAACTTCACCCCCCCCATAGAAACTTCCACAGTGTCACACTCCCCCACCAAACACTCATACACGTGCGGATCAATATGGGGTACTGTTACCGAGCCTGGCTGTACTCCACCTGTGGTTTGGCTCTTCACCACAGAGGGAGACAGTTTCCCTGCTACTCCGATATCTGAGCTGCCCCATCCCTCCCTGCAGCCAAAGCAGGAGACCAATGGTCTTGACTACGGCTAGGCCGTGGGGCCACACAGAATCGTGCGATATGGCCAGCTTTCTGACATTTAAAACAAATGGGCTGCCCTGAGGCATCGTACCGTGGCTGCCATTTACTGGCGTCTGTTCGCCTAGACCCTGATGCCTGCAAAGTGGTTGAAAGTTGTTGTGATAAATCATCAATTAAAACCTGTTGTTTCTGTAACATGTCTAAAACTTTGGCAAGCGTAGGATCAGGCTTCCCCTCCATCGCAGCAGTAACTACACTCGCCTCTACTGGCGTGGCCTCCACCTTCTCACAGGAACCCACCACCCGCCTTCTACGCTCTCCCCCCCACTCCGCTTCCTCTCCCCACTGAAAAGCTTCTCTACGGAGCGCAAAAAACGACATGGTGGGTTGCTGGCGGGGTTTTTTTTTTTAATTCTCGACGGAGACTGATATCGGATACATTTTCTGCAAACTGGTCACGCAATGCAAAATCGCCACACCACGCCTCCTTCACCTTACAGTGATTGATCTCTTCCATGATAGCCATTAATGCATGGGAATATTCCCGTACAGACTCCCCATCCTGTTGTCTTCTATCAAAGAACTGTCTTTGTAATTTAGTGAGTGACGGGGGCTGCCCGTATACCTCTTGGAGAATGTCTAAAACCTGCACTGGACTCGATCGTTCAGCCTGTGTGCGATACTTTATCTCCTGCCTTGCTTCCCCCCCCAGATGCTCGTAAATGTACGCCGCTTTTTCGGCGCCAGCGTAAGAGCGGTAGATCAAAGTAGCATTAATTTCGTCCAACCAATCGTAAAAAATAGCGCTGGAGCCCCCAGTGAATACTGGACATTTTCTCTCCTTTGGCAGGTATACAATCCGTTCCCTGGTACCAACAGGCAGACTCTCCCCCCCCCACATGCCCACCCGCCCCCGACCCCTGATTACCAGAGGACTGAGCAGACACAGGAGATTGATTCTCGCCCAGCTTCTGTACTAAAGACTCATTGTCAGTTTTCAACTGGCTGATGGCCTCTTTATCGGACTGCACTCTGGCTTTCAGAGCATCAAGTTCATCTTGTAAGTCCTTCAAACTCATTTTCGTGTTTCACAAAGCCACCTTAAACAGCTGTGATACGTCACTTCACCAACGGTCCTCTTGTCCACCCGGCCGCCAGGAGACTGTTGTGACGGCAGAGTCTTCTGTTGACTGACTCTCCGGCCTTTCTTGAACGCTGTGTGGTCACTGTTTTTAGCCACTCTGTCCCTAAATTCTCCCCCTGTCTGCAAATCCAATCTGTCTCTCTATGTGCTGTTATAAATACCCAAAGCCTAGGTCACAAAATCAAATTAAATCCTGCCAACTGTGCCAAACTGTAACCAGGAGGCTTAGGACATATAACAGACGGACAAAGCAATTATGTTTAATATAATTACTTTATTTAAGCTATGATATCAGAAAGGATTCGTTGAATTTTATACAGAAATAGAGGTATCACTATCACCATGTATACATCGGCATGTATACATTTAGCACAGAGAGACAGACTGAACTCACACTACACCCTAACGTGTAATAGCCAAAAACAGTGACCACTTGAGGACCACCACCTGTCATGACACAGAAATTACAATAAATATCAAGGCATAAAATGCTGGCTGTTGCACAGTACAAAACAAACATTTATGAACACCCCGGTCATACAAACTGACGAGAGAGAGAGCTAGACTTACACTTGAACTGAATGAACGAAACACCCGGCGCCGCACACACACACAGCACACACCCAGGCCGCAATGGTACATCTAGTTCCCCAGCCTGAGGGAAATCAGGACAGGTCGTCTGTATTACTATTTATCCTAAACAGTCTGAGTGTGTAATATGCATGTGGGCAAATCATAAACAAAAGAAGTGAGCGATACCTTTGCATCGCCAGGCTTAAGCACAACGCCTCGCCTCTTCACCGTTCAAGGTCTGTCGTTCCCTAAGTAAGACCATACGCAGTATAAACACCTAAATCGTGCAACCTATCGACATGAAAATGCAAGCTCCGCTCTATAATACAGTCAAGTTACTCACCAGAACTCTCTCTCGTCCCGTCACAGGGGAATCAGGTGTCGGGAAATGTTTGCTGCTATCGTCGCCGCACACAACTAGGAAGTGTTTGTTTCAGCCGCCATCCGGTCAGACTGAAATACACGCTGACGTCAGAGCCACACCCACAATACCCCCAGCTGGCCACACAATATACAGTACAATGCAGGAATGGGATGAGGTACAACTTAGGGTACGGTGCAATGAGGTATGAGTTGTAGTGCAAATCTCTTTACCAATAAATATAAAGTGTGTTATGTCTAGATTATGTCTTTGCATCCCCGAGACTATTTGATAACTATGAAGTGGAAATGATACCCAATGCACTATCAGATCACTGTTATTTACTCCTAAAAGGAACATTTGGTATACTATCTTCCCGAGCCCCAAGATGGCGATTTAACTCGATGCTGCTTAATAACAAGGAATTCATTACACAACTCAAAGAAGCTCTTATAGTATTCCTACGGGAGAATGCAAACTCGGTGCAAGACCCCAGAATAATATGGATGTCGGTAAAGGGAATGATCAAGGATTTCACTGATAGCTTTTCCTCCAAAATGCGCAAGAATCGATGCACAAAACTGGCTGAACTGGAAACGCTTTACTCAACGTTATTTAATTCTTTACAATACAACAACTCAACTCGACTAGAAAATCAAGTTAAGGTACTAAAAAAAGAGATCAATGCCATATACAGACAACAATCGGAAATACAAATACGTAGCACAAGACAACAGCAGTACTCCCAAGGTTCTAAACCTAGTCACCTATTAGCCATGCGATTAAGAATTAATGCAAAATTTGCAGATATAACTACCATTAGAGCACAACAAGTACTTGAAACATACCCGGAAAAAATAAACGTGACATTCAAAGAATTCTACTCTAACTTATATAAATCAGAAACGACCTTCGATCAAAACAAAATGGACACATATCTTAATCAAATTATTCTCCCTAAACCTTCAGAGGATGACGCTAAACAGTTAGAAACACCGATCACACTAGAGGAACTCAAGAAGGCCATATCCGAAATGCAAAGTGGTAAGGCTCCTGGAAGAGACGGTATCCCACCAGAAATGTACCTCTCTTGTTGGGACATAATTGGACCC
Organism: Notolepis coatsorum; assembly: GCF_963971535.1. Classification (NCBI taxonomy): domain Eukaryota; kingdom Metazoa; phylum Chordata; class Actinopteri; order Aulopiformes; family Paralepididae; genus Notolepis; species Notolepis coatsorum. Next base: position 52,166,389 of record NC_140170.1, on the reverse strand, counting down.
TTATTACTAAATATGATCTTATACTCAGTCAAGGAGGGGAACTTCCATAAGAATGACAATATTGCACTCATAACAGTCCTTCTCAAAAAAGACAAAGACCCCACCGAGTGCGGTAGTTACAGACCCTTAAGCCTCCTCGGAACCGATATCAAACTGTACTCTAAGGTATTAGCCATCAGATTACAAAAGCATATGACGTCTTTAGTTCATCCGGACCAAACTGGCTTCATAAGAGGCCGCCTGATCACTGATAACATAAGACGAATACTGCACGTACTAGATGCCGACAAGGACGACACCATACCTAAGGCGATGCTGTCCCTGGATGCAATGAAAGCTTTTGACAGGCTGGAATGGTCGTATCTATGGGCAGTATTAGAGAAGATGGGGTTAGGTAAAGGTTTCATTGATATGATTAAAGTAGTATACAAAGACCCATCGGCCATGATTACAACAGGTATAATCACCTCCGGAATCTTTCCGGTATCACGCTCAGCTAGACAGGGTTGCCCTCTTAGTCCCGGACTATTCGATCTATCATTAGAACCTTTAGCACAATATATAAGACAATCCCAATCCATAGAACCAATCGTAATCAAGGGCACACAACATAAAATTTGTTTATATGCAGACAACGTAATACAGTTCATGCAAAACCCCAACACCACACTGCCTCATCTGCTCAAGTTGATTGAGAACTTTGGAGATTTATCGGGATTCAAGATAAATTGGCCGAAGTCGGCTTTCCTTCCACTTAACGCCCCTGCAAAAAAAGATATAACCCTCCCAGGAGAGATACCTATGGTAAAACATTTTAGATGTTTGGGAGTGGAAATATTCCCCACCATAAGACAAACGGTGAAGCACAATTACACAAAAATCCAAAACAAAATCAAAGACGACCTTGATAGGTGGGCAAAACTTAAAAACTCAGTACAGGCACGGATATCAATAGTTAAGATGGACGTACTACCTAGAATCAACTTCTTCAGCTCAATGCTACCGTTACCCCCTCCAGAGGGTTACTGGAAAAGATTACACTCCTCCACATACAAATTTATTTGGAATAACAAACCACCACGTATAAAAAGATCCACCGCACAGAGAAATAAAGCAGACGGTGGCATGGCATTTCCAGATTTTTTCCACTATTTTAAGGCGTACACATTAAGACCATTGACAACATGGTTTGATCCCCAAGCATTGAGAAAATTAGAAGAAAACATAGTAGCCCCACATAGACTGAAGGACATAGCATACACTAAACTACCAATCAAGCATTGCGAACGGAAATTTGGCCCCATAATTACTCATGCGATCCGGATATGGCGTGAAACACAAAAAAAATATCCTAACCCACATAAATGGCACAATCATACTCCCTTATTCAATAACAATGCACTCTTGATTGGAAAACGACCTATAAGATTCCCTATATGGGAAAAGCAAGGCATACACTCATTAGGGGATGTTTTTAACAAACAGGGTTTCTGTAGTTATGAAGAAATACAGAAGAAATGTAATCTCACCAAGTCCACACATCTTTTTTACTTACAGTTATTGTTATGTTTGAAGACTCAAGGTGTTCCATTAACGAAACCAATTGAACACCACAGATACCACAAATTCTTCTATGAAAGAGAGACATCAAGAGGTTTTGTTTCAGATTTTTATCATCAATTACTAACGTCCTCATATGAAACCCTCCACCTAGACTCCGTCTGGAGGAGGGATATACCAGACCTGGAAAGTGATTTTGATTGGCAAGAAGCCTGGGCAAATGTTCGACTCACATCAAGGAACCCGGACCATCAACAAATCAATCTTAACTATATACACAGGACATACTTGACTCCTATAAGACTGAAAAAAAATGGGTCTTATACAAGACTCCAAATGCTCTTTATGTACAAATGGGGACGAGGGGACATTTATACACATGTACTGGGACTGCCCACCAGTTAAGATATTCTGGAAAGAGGTGACCCAGCAATTATCAAATCTCTTAACTTGGAATATACCTGTACACCCCTCTGTATTACTGCTGAATGATGTTTTTGAGTGTGCAGTACATCCACAGCTAAAGAGATTGGTTTTATCGGGTATCACAGTGGCTAAAAAGCTGATAGCATCACGATGGTTCCAACCGGAAAAAATTTGCCGAAAGGTCTGGATTATTACATATCTCGATGTGATCTATCAAGAAATATCTACAGCAAGAATGTTGGGGGGTCCGGGAGGGGGGGGGGGGGGGGGGGGTACGAGCTGGAGCATATGTGTGTAGGTTTTTAGATAACAGGTATTAAAGGGGAACTATTTTACTATTTCTTTCACTATTTGGGCACTTTTACACAATTCCTGTGAGTCTATGGAACACCTCTGTAATATATATATTTTTTTTATTCATTGTTTTGTATTTCTAATCAAGTCCTCAAAAACAGCATTTTTCTACCTCAAGATCTCGAGCTGTTTTGAGCCTGGGCTCCTAAACCACTGCGCAGCGTCGTCTTCGCCTGAACATTAACATGCAGCGGTGTCTTTATGACATCACATATAGGGCACATTTTCAAATGACTCAGTTCAGTGAGGGTGAATATTGTGAGAGGAGAATTGGAAGAATGCGCCAATATGAGAATTTTGAGACATAGATCATATTAATATAAGTTCACATAGCTAGGAAACAATGCTAAACACTCAAAAAGGCCATTTATAAGATAGTTCCCCTTTAAGGGTATATCCTATATATGACAATTAACTAAAATGTGATTTCATTGGATGTGCACTGTCAACTAATGCTTGTATATCTTATCGTGTGTTGTCATGTTTGTTTATGTGTTTGTTTAAAAAATTATAAAAAAATAAAATACAAAAAAGTGTGTTAAAGTGTCTAAAGTGGGTAAAGTGGGTGCTACAGTGAGTTGTTTATTTAAAGTGAGTGTGTACGTGTGGATGTGTGTGCTGTGTGTGTATTTGATGGTTTGTTACATAGTGTTATTGTCGTTGAGCATCCTGATGGCCTGGGGATAGAAGCTCCTTCTGAGTCTCTCTGTGCTTGCCATGAGACTCCGGTATCGCTTGCCTGACCGCAGCAGTTCAAAGAGGCAGTTGTTTGGGTGGCTAGAGTCTTTGATTATTCTTTTAGCCTTACCCCTGCAACGCTTGTTGTAAATGTCTTGGAGAGTGGGAAGCCCACCTCCAATTGTGCGTTCGGCTGAACGGGCCACTCTCTGTAGTCTGCTACGGTCTTGTGCGGTGCTATTTCCAAACCAGGAGGTGATATTGCCAGTCAGGATGCTCTCTATTGTGCATGAGTAGAAGTTCTTAAGGATCTTCTGACTCACTTTGAACTTCCTTAGACGCCTAAGAAAGTAGAGGCGTTGCCGTGCCTTCTTGACTACATTGTCAATGTGTGTGGTCCATGTCAAGTCCTCGGATATGTGGACTCCGAGGTACTTGAAACTGTTCACTCTCTCGACCGGTGCTCCGTCGATGTTGAGGGGGCTGTAGTCCCTGACCCCTGACCTCCTAAAGTCTACAATCATCTCTTTTGTTTTGCTGACGTTCAGGGAGAGGCAGTTCTCCTGACACCACCGCGCCAGATCCTCTACCTCTTCCAGGTAGGCCCTCTCGTCGTTTGCAGAGATCAGGCCCACCACTACTGTGTCGTCAGCAAACTTGATGATTGTGTTGTTGTTCCGCTGTGCCACACAGTCATGTGTGTACAGCGAGTAGAGGAGGGGACTCAGAACACAGCCCTGGGGGGCCCTTGTGTTGAGGGTGATGGATGAGGAGGTGCAGTTGCCTGCTCTCACCACCTGGGGTCTTCCCGTCAGGAAGTCCAAGACCTACTGGCAGAGGTCATAGTTCAAGCCCAGGTCCCAAGTTTGGAGGGGACTATGGTATTGAATGCTGAGCTGTAGTCGATGAATAGTGTAACTGAGGGGTACAATTCCCTGACTGTATTACTAGATATGATACTTACTACCACTACCTTTGTACTTAATATTCGGCCACCCAGTACACGGCATAAATATATTATCATGAACACTCTCACGTAGATGAAACGGATCCAACACAAATGTACGAATTAGAAACAGGTCTTTATTTCCTACACAGCGATGGTGTGTAGAATAAGCACTTAATCACTTAATTACATTTATGAATTGAAATAGTATGCACTTTTATGGCAAGGAGTATTCGTCGGTATATCAATAGATAATGTCCAATCTCTGAAGGCGCAGGTGGTAAATATACGACCTGGAATAGTTAAGGAATAACAGCAATGATACTTTAATGATTATAGGCTGGATACACTAGAGGGGGTTAATCCGGTCGCTTGTAAGCCGACAGGAGTAGGAGGGGGGGGGGGGTAGAATCCAGCTGCCTCGTCCGGCCAAGGGTATCCCAGGTGAACCCACTGTAGTGCCGTTCAATGCGCCGGCGATCCTTGGACCACAGATGAAAGCAGGTGGACTCTTTGTGGGCCGGCTCTCTCCGGTCCACGGGGGAGAGATGTGGAGAGACCTCGTCTTGCAGAGCGTCTCCTCACCTTGCGTCCTCTCCAGGGGGGGGGGTTCCAACACACGGTAGTGTCGGGGGTCTTTATCCATAGAATAATCAAAGTATCCAAAGCATAATCCGTGCCTGGGAAGGCGGGCTGTCGTCGGTAGAATAATCCGGTATACAGGTCCACTCGCTCGTCGGCTCTGGGGCTCCTCGGGTGCAGCTTCACATAGGGTCAACCACCCTGGGTAAGCAGCCAGTTCTCTGCCCGAAACGATGGGGTACTGACTACGGTAGTATTCTCACCGCACGAAGCACTATATATTAACAGACTATTATTAGCTTAATAGACTACGTCCAACTCGACGATATAGTGCCAAATATGACTATTCAAATATTAATATACACGATGTCTCAATACCGATGGTAGGCCGAACTTGGCCTTACTCCCACACGTGGCATCGCGGGGAGGCTTTACGTCTGTGACTCTATTGGAGGGTAAGAAACTGGACTGAAAAGAAAGTCCTACTTTAGTAGCGCAGTATATATACGCACTATGAACAAATAGTCCCATTAGTGGTGCGGTAGCCAAATTCCTACGCGGAACTAGGACTTGTTCGTACATGTCGAGCGGTACGTTTGAACTGGGTCTGAGGGGTATGGCAGCCTGGCACCAAGGTCTCGACCAATAGTAGAATGGAGACTATTATGGGATGTTCAGTAGGCTAGAATGGATATTCAATGCATATTGTACAAGGAATATACAAGGGATATCAGGGAATATTAGAGAATATACAAATACAATTAAATATATATATATAAATAAATATATATATTCGGTTTAATCTGGCCCTTCACAACAGCCACCCCCTGAATAGGTCCCAGACCTAATCAGTTAAACGGAGACAGATTAATCGCGTTGTCTATTTACACATAAGGGTTTGCTGTAGGGGTCAGTCAACTTCACAAAGTCATAGGGTTGTAGGGTCATGGTCATCATCGATTGTGTCTGGGAGTCGAGGCAGTTCTATGAGCCTTGCCACGGGACGGGTGTAAGTGCGACCCTGGACGAGCACTTCAGCTGCTCGGACCTTGCCGTCGGCACCGGTGATCACTTTGCTTACGCGGCCGGCCGGCCACATAGCTCTGGGCAGTGATTGATCAATAATCATGACGACTGTTCCTTCTGTCAAATTGTCTCTCTCCTTTACCCACTTCTGGCGGGTCTGTAGAGACGGTAGGTAGTGCAGTAGGAAACTGCTCCTGCGTGATGTACATCCTCATCGTATTTCTTTATAATCAGCTCTGTGACCTTGTGTCGGCTGTTCAATACGATCGGGTATTTAATGTCATCCGGTAGATTGGGGGCTCTGCGTAGGCGACCACCCACTCTGATGAGGGTGTGAGCGTCGCTCTCGGGGGCCAGGTGAATTAATCTGCTGTCGGATGGGACGGGCTTTCCTCCCTGTAGACAGGCCAATTCATCGGGGAACGAGTCTCTCTGGGCTCGCTGCAGTAGAAGCAATTCTGCTTCCTCGTAGTTAGCCGCTGACATATCAGCGGGGGACTTGCACTCCGGGTGGTACCGCAGGAATGTTCTTTGTTGTGCACTCTCTATGGACGTGCAATCGTTTATGTTAGGGTCGGTGGAGGCTACGGTGCTCAATCCACAGAACACAGACTTCTTAATTTCCACCTCCTCTGGACTTGCTTCCCTCGGGATAGGCATGGGCCACTGTCCTTCCGGGAGTCTTAGGAATGCGGGGCCGTCACTGTAGACATTGCGACGGGTGAGGTCATCCAGGGGCATCCCCCGGGTGATGACGTCAACTGGGTTCTGTTTTGTATCAACGTAGCGCCACTCTGTTTCTCCGGTTAACTCTTCGGTTAAGTCTTGAATCTCGGTGACTCTGACTCCCACGAAGACTTTGTACTTGCATGAGTCCGATTTGATCCAGGCGAGTACCGTCGTGGAATCTGACCACAGGATTGTTCTAGACACCGGTATGGTGAGCTCACGTTGGATGAGCGTGGCTAGGTGCGCTCCGGCTAGGGCTGCGCAGAGCTCTAGACGTGGGATGGATTGTTGCTTGCGTGGGGCTATTCTCGAGCGGGCGAGGACAAATGCTGTGTAGATCTCTCCCCCTTGGTCTTGGGCCCGCAAGTAGGCTACTGATCCGTATGCGACCTCTGAGGCGTCACTGAAGACGTGTAAGTCCATTTTACATGTCTCTGGCCTCACCGTGGGTGGGAAGTAGCTTCGGCGCATATTAACGCCTGGGAGTGAGTGGAGCTCCATCTCCCACTCTCTCCAGGTGGATGCAAGGTGTGCGGGAATTGGGTCGTCCCAGCCCTGGTCCTTGTCCCACAATGCTCGTACAATCATTTTTGCCCTGGTGGTGTACGGTAGAATACATCCTAGCGGGTCATATTGTCGGGCGAGTGTTGTGTACACACTCCGTCTGGTGGTCGGCGCCGCCGCCGGCCTTCCCTGCTCCGTAGTCAGGGGCTTGTGTCTGTAGTGAAGCGAATCTGTTTTGAATCGCCACACCAATCCCAGGGTCATCTCCTGGGCTTCTCCCGGGATTGTAGCCATCCAGGTCTCGCTGCTGGCTGCCTTGTCCTCGGAGGAGAGGCTGCGCACTACTTGCGGATCGCTGCTGGCCCACTGCCTGAGATCAAAGCCGCCTTTGATCAATGAGGCGCGGAGTTTAATCAGGAGAGCCTCGGCTTCTTCCTGGGTTGAAAGGCTTTGTAGACAGTTGTCTACGTAGAAGCTGTTCTTTACGCTGTGTCGGACCTCTTCGTCCGCTGCTGGGTCCTCTGCTACATGTTTCTGTAGTGCAAATGTCGCACAGCAGGGGCTGCACGTCGTTCCGAAGGGGAGGACTTCCCATTGGTAGATGGCTGGGTGCTCATCTCCTGGCTTCTCTCTCCATAGGAACCGTAACAGGGGCTTGTCCGCCTCTACTAATCTCACCTGCAGGAACATTCCTTTAATGTCCCCGCTGATGGCCACCTTTTCCTGGCGGAAGCGGAGTAGAACGCCGAGTAGGGAGGGGCCGAGTGTGGGACCGGGCAGTAACTCTTTATTCAGATTTTGGGATCCGATCTGGTAGCTGCAGTTAAATACTATGCAGTCTTTACCGTTGTGATGGACCTTGTGGTGGGGCACGTACCACGATTCAGTGGTCTGGTCAGCCTCTTTAATGTCCATCTTTGTGACGTGTCCCGCTGTGATGAGCTTCTCAATCTCAGCGCGGTATACACTCTCTTGGGCGGGGTTCTTGGCTAAGCGCCGCTCCGTGTTCAGCAGGTACCGTTCTATGGCGTCTGTCTTGGCGTGGAAGGTAGGCATTCCTTCTCGCCGCAGGAGTGGCGTGGCGTATCTCAACACGCCGTTGACCGGGACTCTCTTGGTCCCTGTCTCGAGGAGGTGAATGGCGTAAATGTCATCTTTAGAGCGAATGTCTTTCTTTCCATTCTTAAAGGGCATTTGTTCCAAGCTCCATAGCCGCTCTACGTGTTGCAGGAGTGCGGTTTCTCCCTCTGTGACTCGGGAGTGGAGACATCTAGTGGCTGTACTTCGGTTGAGAGATTTGGCGAGCGGGCCTTGGAGAGTCCATCCCAAACGGGTCTCGACTGCTGCAGGACAGCCTCGGGGTCCGGTATGAACCCGGTCTATCGGGACAATGAGGTCTGCATGGTCGGAGCCTATCAACAGGGTCGGCATAGCATTGTCTATGAGCGGGATCGGTAACTTGCGCAGATGTGCATATTTCTCCATCAGCTTGGCGACGGGGTATGTGTACCGCGACAGTCCTATTTCTTGGCTGGTGAAAGCGTCTGCAATCTGGTACCGTCGCTCAGGCTGGCCGCTTGCTGCGATAGAGAATGAGACATTCTCGCCCTTTATCGTCTTCAAATCTCGTCTTATTGTCCGAATTGTCATTTGGGTTTCGCTTCCCCGCAGCCCTAGCTGGGCCGCAGCGGAGGCGAGCAGCAGGGTCTTCTCTGACCCGTCATCGAGGACGGCGTAAGTGTCCAGGACTTTATTCTGGTAGCTTAGTGTCACACGCACTACTTTTAGGAGTACTCGGGCTCCACTGCTGCTGGCGGGATCGATGTACATGACGCTCGCTTTGCGGCTGGATGGTGCAGGTGAAGGGCACCGTCTGTTACTGTCGTGAAGTATGTCCAGATGGGCTCCATCGCACTTGGTGCACCTTTTCTTTAAGCGGCATTCGGCTGCCATGTGTGAGCGCGCACAGCGAAAACAGCGCTTGTTGGACTTTATCCATTGACCTGCTTCCTCCGCGTTCAGCTTGGGGAAGGAGTCACATTGCGCTAGCCAGTGTTCTTTCTCACAGTAGGGGCACACTATCTTCCACTTCTCCGTTCTGGAGGGGGTACTGTGGCTCCTGCTGCTCGGTACTGACTCCGATTGGTGCATCACAGTCACCGATCTTCTTCCATCATTTAGTCGTCTGGTTCCTTCTCTGGAGCCAGGGGTGCTCCGTCCGAATGTATCTAGCCGTAGGCTGCTGACTTCTCTCGCCAGGAAGTCTGCTAGATCGAGGAGGTTCGGTTCGGGGCCATTCGGGTCTCTGTGGTCCCTCTGCCGCCTAAAGCGCTCCTGACGAGCGGGCGGCAGCTTCTCCAGGATCCTTTCCACATTTGAGTTGGCGTAAAGTTCATACTTCCCCTTCTCTCTTTGCGCTCCCAACATCCCTACCAGGGACTGCACTCTGATGGACAGGTCGTCCAGTGCTCGATTGTCTATTGCTGGGGGTAAGCGGTCGATGTGTCGGATCTCCTGGATCACGTAATCCCATATGCGCCCATACCTCTGGTCCAATGCTACCAGCGCTGCTGTGTATGGGGTGGTGGAAGTCGCGTAGGCGAGCGCTATATTATGTGCGCGGGGCACCTTTAAGTGCTGCAGTAGGATGGCGTATTTGTGGCGTTCATCCAATACATCCACCAACATGGTCTCCAGACACATGCGGAGTTCTGTATACTGGGCCCGGTTCTCTTGGGTGAAGTCGGGTACCATAGGCGTGCCAATGTATGACGCTGACTGTGGATACATCGGCGAGCGTTGGGGGAGAGGCCTCCTAGGCGAGTCTCCTCCCGCTCCTTGGTATGGGCTGGTACCGGCAGTGTACCATGGCCCGCTTGTCCAGGTGCTGTTCCTCGGTGCGGGTCGTGCGTCGTGCTCACCCGTGTATAGAGTCGGGGGTCTGTAGCGCAGCTCCGCGGGAGTATAGCCTGGGCTGTACCGGACCTCCTGGTCCGGTAGAGTACTGTGCTGTCTTCGGGCGCGGTTCTCCTCCTCTTCCTCTTCGTCTTCAGTTAGGTCATCCAGTGCTTGTAGTCTCTGGTTTAGCCTCTCCACAGGATATGCTGCTCCTTCCCGGTTGCTAGGTCTCGCTTGGACCGGTGGGGGGAGGTGGTCTGTGGGGGGTATAGACCTCGTCTGTTGGTCAAGTTCAGGGTTGTTTACTCGGCTAGGGGATGCCGCCCTGGAGGTGTGTCTAGACGAGTTCCTGGAGCCTCTGGCGGAGGGAGAGGGTGTTGTCCGTCTGATCAGCTGTTCTATTAGTTGCGCTTGCTGTCTGTCGCGCTCTGCGTCCCGTAGAGCACCAGCAGCTGCTCGCTGGCTGTCTGCTCGGTCTCGGGCCACATTCTCTTCCATCTGAATGCGTCTTATTTCCAGGCGTATGTGCTCTTCTTCGCTCCGTTGCTGTATCTGCAATCGATCGCGTTCACCCTGGAGTCTATCGCGTTCAGTAGAGGCTTTCAGGCTGACGAGGAATGCCTGCTGTAGGGTCCTCTCTGCCTCGCTGGGAGAAGGCGGTTGTATAGGGGAGCCTTCCCTCGGGGTACTCCTTGCGGAGCCTTGGAGCTCTATCTCCACGGTGCTCTCCCCGTCTTCTTCCGTGCCGAGTTCTCTCTCGGTAGCGTTGTATTCCTCCCGGGACTCATCGGGGACTACTTCTTCAGTACTGGCGGGGTGTGAAGTCATGTCTGGTTCCCACTGGTCCCCACCGTGAACTTGGTCAGTTACATTAGAGCCCGTAGGGGCCTCTATGGTCGGGGTAGTCTGGGCGTTGGGGTTAGACATACTTTTACTTTCTAATTTTACCGCGTTTACTGTTAGTAGAAGACTAGGTTGTTGACTGACAGCGTAAGCCTCTAAGTACTGAGGGAGCCGTCGTTCGCGCTGCGGGCGTTGGTTAGGAGGATCGTTTCGTGGAGTGTTCATCATAGGCCATTTCAATATTAATAACACTATATTAATATTACACTAATTACCCTCCGGCTCGAAGGACCAATTGTAACTGAGGGGTACAATTCCCTGACTGTATTACTAGATATGATACTTACTACCACTACCTTTGTACTTAATATTCGGCCACCCAGTACACGGCATAAATATATTATCATGAACACTCTCACGTAGATGAAACGGATCCAACACAACAAACACTTTTATGGCAAGGAGTATTCGTCGGTATATCAATAGATAATGTCCAATCTCTGAAGGCGCAGGTGGTAAATATACGACCTGGAATAGTTAAGGAATAACAGCAATGATACTTTAATGATTATAGGCTGGATACACTAGAGGGGGTTAATCCGGTCGCTTGTAAGCCGACAGGAGTAGGAGGGGGGGGGGGGGTAGAATCCAGCTGCCTCGTCCGGCCAAGGGTATCCCAGGTGAACCCACTGTAGTGCCGTTCAATGCGCCGGCGATCCTTGGACCACAGATGAAAGCAGGTGGACTCTTTGTAGGCCGGCTCTCTCCGGTCCACGGGGGAGAGATGTGGAGAGACCTCGTCTTGCAGAGCGTCTCCTCACCTTGCGTCCTCTCCAGGGGGGGGGGTTCCAACACACGGTAGTGTCGGGGGTCTTTATCCATAGAATAATCAAAGTATCCAAAGCATAATCCGTGCCTGGGAAGGCGGGCTGTCGTCGGTAGAATAATCCGGTATACAGGTCCACTCGCTCGTCGGCTCTGGGGCTCCTCGGGTGCAGCTTCACATAGGGTCAACCACCCTGGGTAAGCAGCCAGTTCTCTGCCCGAAACGATGGGGTACTGACTACGGTAGTATTCTCACCGCACGAAGCACTATATATTAACAGACTATTATTAGCTTAATAGACTACGTCCAACTCGACGATATAGTGCCAAATATGACTATTCAAATATTAATATACACAATGTCTCAATACCGATGGTAGGCCGAACTTGGCCTTACTCCCACACGTGGCATCGCGGGGAGGCTTTACGTCTGTGACTCTATTGGAGGGTAAGAAACTGGACTGAAAAGAAAGTCCTACTTTAGTAGCGCAGTATATATACGCACTATGAACAAATAGTCCCATTAGTGGTGCGGTAGCCAAATTCCTACGCGGAACTAGGACTTGTTCGTACATGTCGAGCGGTACGTTTGAACTGGGTCTGAGGGGTATGGCAGCCTGGCACCAAGGTCTCGACCAATAGTAGAATGGAGACTATTATGGGATGTTCAGTAGGCTAGAATGGATATTCAATGCATATTGTACAAGGAATATACAAGGGATATCAGGGAATATTAGAGAATATACAAATACAATTAAATATATATATATAAATAAATATATATATTCGGTTTAATCTGGCCCTTCACAACAAATAGCATTCTCACATAGTTCCCCTGCCTCTTGTCCAGGTGTGATGCTGCTATGTGCAGCACATGGGCTATGGCGTCCTCCGTGGACCTGTTGGGGCAGTATGCAAATTGCAGGGGGTGCAGGTTGATGGGGAGGGAGGAACATATAGCCCTATGGGCAGAAACTATGGTTGTCGGCTGTGCAGCACCTATTAGCTGTACTAAAATGACACTGGGGAGGCTAAAAGGACACTGGTTTATTATAAAAGAATGCAAATAATGTGCAGAGCTAAAGCAAAGTTACTCCCGGACTATGTGCAAATTAGTTTGTAAATTTACTGTTCAAAAAGCTAAAAAAGGGATTAAAAGGAGATGTATTTCTATTGTTGGGGTTAACTTGTGGAACAATGCTGATATACATTTAAGAATAAGTCATTCGCTTTTGGTTTTCAAGATAATGGTTTGTATAGCTATTTGTGAGGGTTACGAATGTGAATAATTTTTATTTCGTTATTTTTGTTTTTGTTTTGGAGGCTTAATTTGATGATAATATAGGAAAGGTATATAAGCATTATGCTTCAGCCTGTACCTTTTCAGTCGCTGTCAATGACCGTTGACAGTCAGGAATGATTGTGCATTATTGTATTATACATGTGTGATGACTGAATAAAAACTAGGCCAACTACTACTACTACTACTACTACTACTACTACTACTACTACTACTACTACTACTACTACTACTACTACTACTACTACTACTACTACTACTTGTTACGGTTTCACCTGCACAAACCTCTCTGTCTCCCTCACACACCCTATGTCTGTCTCTAACCCCTTGTCTGTCCCATTCACTCCCTGTACTTCGGCGCGCGCTCTATGGGCGTGCAAAAGACGCAGCTGATAATCATCACGCTGATGGATGGAGACTCCGCACCTGCCGTCTAATCACCACACCACCTACAGTACAAGACCAGTGTTGTGCTAGTTACTGAAAAATAGTAACTAGTTACCATTACTAGTTACTTCATTTCAAAAGTAACTCTTACACAAAAAGTAATGCGTTACTGTGAAATGTAACTTTTTAGTTACTTACAAAAAAATATATACAAATAAAATGGCCCCCATTAACTCAATGGACGCCATACCCGAATAAAGTCGGGTTAACTCACAGACGCTTGAGCGACAAACCCGAGAAAAGTTGTGTTTTTTTTTTATCCACTTTTTCTCCTCCTATTTTTCTGTATTTTTTCCCATCCCAATTTAGTCGTTATGCCAATTCCCCCCTCCCCTTCCACCCTCCCCTCCCCCCTCCCCTTCCTGGTCGTTGCGCGCATGTGCCCCCCACTGGTCGGTCTCGGGAGCCCTGAAGTCTATCAGATGCTTCCTCCGATACATACTGTAGGAGACAGCCAGCTGCCTCTTTTCACCTGACAGCGAGGACTCTCACTGGGGAAGTGTAACGCATGGGAGGATCACACTACCTTACCCAGTTCCTTTCCTTGCTGTGCAGGCGCCCTGACCGACCTGTAGGAGTTGCTGTTTACAACGACCAGAATACCACCCACCGGCTTCCCACCCGCTGACAGTGCCAATTGTATCAGTATGACGACCGCCCATGCCGGAGGGACCGCTGACAGCCGGATTCGATACCAGTGTCTCTGCGGTCTCTTAGTCTGCTGCACTACCCGGCCACCTGAAAAGTCGGGATTTCATCGTTATTTCTTTTATTCAATATTTCCATTCATTATCCATCCAGGGAGCCTGGTGTTATCATAGGGAATGAGTCTGAGATCGCAAAAGTGCAATACCGGCCGCATCCTACCAGGCGGCGGTATCGAGCACCGTTTGAAACCTTGTGTCTTGGGCTGTGCGTCGATTATATGGGTCCGGATCGGCTATTTTTCTCCAGGCAAGGGAAGCGGTTATAGCGCTCGGATTGAGAAGAATCAACTACTCCCGATCCATATTCTGTGGTGGATTATGTTGGCAACACGATGGACATCAATACTTGGAATGGCGATCAGATAATTGGAATATTCTTTTTGGGGTACATCCTAGTCAAGGTAAGGGCTATATGATATCAATCTTGCGTTGATCCAAGCATGCCTTCATTGCGATCCGAAAGTGTTACTGTAATGTTACTCCACAACATATACCATTGGTGGCGATCAAAGCATCAAAAACATAATGATGGAACATAATACCTATCATATGCATTTTATTTGTTAATTGTAGTGTGTGTAGGGACGGAACGCCAATGCATTTAGTAAAATACACGTTGCGGGTTATTACCAGCCTACCAGGAATTACCCTAGACCGCTCTAAAACCATACTTATATTCACCACGGTATAAAACGGGAATGTATGGATGAAAGAATTATTTCTTTTTCACATATTGAACGATAGATACTCGATGTCAAATGGGCCATAGTATTGTATCCATAGCTATAATATAGAATATAGTTATAACCCTGCAAACACCGCCAAGTATTCCTATACTTTAGAACGCTGGCCTTTTAACCACACATTACACATATCCCTCTGGCGCTGATTGAGTTAATGCCCTTACAGATTCTTACAGTCAAAATCTGTTGATCAACTTGACAGTTTCCATTCATTTGCATTCACATCACTGAATTCTGCTAAGCAATGTGGTCTATACAAACACAAACCTGACTCAAACACAAAGATATGTTGTCCCGATGTAATAAGAAATGCGCCGTGCCGAATCAGACGGTTGGACTGTATCGCCGGCGTGCCCGTGTGCGTAGCTCGGGGAGCCTGCACGTTTAGGTTCGAGCGACGTGCACGTTTTGGTTGTTCTAGGTTGAAGAAAGTGCACACTTAGGTTGTTCTAGGTTGAAGAAAGTGCACGCTTAGGTTGAAGGAACGGCCTTGATGTCGGAGCATTTCATTATAAGCGTCTTGCAACATTGATATCAATTGTGCATCGCAACGTTAGTTAGGATATCAATTGTGCATGAAAGGACTATATTGTTTGATTTAAGCAAAGTTAACGGCAACTGGTTTTTAGATGTGCAACAGGCTAAATAAGTAATATTTTTATTTCCTGTAACACAATATTTTTGGTGTGATAGAATGGGGGCGAAGTCATGCTTTTAAATTAGTATTGATGAGATGCCCTTGCAGATTCTTACAGTCAAAATCTGTTGATCAACTTGACAGTTTCCATTCACATCACTGAACTCTGCTAAGCAATGTGGTCTATACAAACACAAACCTGACACAAACACAAAATGCCAATTCCGTCCCATTTGCCGTGTGCCGCCTGGACATGGTATCATGCTAACTAGATGCCTGGACATGGTATCATGCTAACTAGATGCCTGGACATGGTATCATGCTAACTAGATGCCTGGATGCTGGAGCGTAACAGTAAGAAGCATTTTGTATGAAAGTATTCTGTACTTCTGTATGACAACTATTAAAGAAACTTGAAACTTGAAACTTGACATGGTATCATGCTAACTAGATGCCTGGACATGGTATCATGCTAACTAGATGCCTGGACATGGTATCATGCTAACTAGATGCCTGGACATGGTATCATGCTAACTAGATGCCTGGACATGGTATCATGCTAACTAGATGCCTAGACATGTGGTATCATGCTAACTAGATGCCTGGATGCTGGAGCGTAACAGTAAGAAGCATTTTGTATGAAAGTATTCTGTACTTCTGTATGACAACTATTAAAGAAACTTGAAACTTGAAACTTGACATGGTATCATGCTAACTAGATGCCTGGACATGGTATCATGCTAACTAGATGCCCCAGTATTCACTGACATATTTAACCTGTCCTTAGAACAGGCTGTCATCCCCACCTGCCTGAAGAAGTCCACTATTATCCCTGTACCCAAAAAATCCAAGCCTGCTTGCCTCAACGACTACCGCCCTGTAGCTCTCACCTCCATAGCCATGAAGTGCTTTGAGAAGCTAGTAAAGGGCTACATCTGCTCCTCCCTCCCCATCAACATGGACCCCCTGCAATTTGCATACCGCCCCAACAGGTCCACGGAGGACGCCATATCCCATGTGCTGCACACAGCAGCATCACACCTGGACAAGAGGCAGGGGAACTATGTGAGAATGCTATTCATCGACTACAGCTCGGCATTCAATACCATAGTCCCCTCCATACTCATAGCCAAGCTCAGGGACCTGGGCTTGGGCTATGACCTCTGCCAGTGGGTCTTGGACTTCCTGACTGGCAGACCCCAGGTGGTGAGAGCAGGCAACTGCACCTCCTCATCCATCACCCTCAACATAGGGGCCCCCCAGGGCTGTGTTCTGAGTCCCCTCCTCTACTCCCTGTACACACACGACTGTGTGGCTCAGCGGAGTAGCAATACAATCGTCAAATTTGCTGACGACACAGTGGTGGTGGGCCTGATCTCTGCCAACGACGAGAGGGCCTACCTGGAAGAGGTCAAGGTCCTGGCGGGATGGTGCCAGGAAAACAGCCTCTCCCTGAACGTCAGCAAAACAAAGGAGATGATTGTGGACTTCAGGAGGTCGGGGGTCAAGGACTACAGCCCCCTCAGCATCGACGGGGCACCGGTTGAGAGAGTCAACAGCTTTAAGTACCTCAGAGCCTACATATCCGAGGACTTGACATGGACCACACACATTAACAGTGTGGTGAAGAAGGCACGACAACGCCTCTACTTCCTCAGGCGCCTAAGGAAGTTCCAAGTCAGCCAGAAGATCCTTAAGAACTTCTACTCATGTACAATAGAGAGCATCTTGACCGGCAACATCACCTCCTGGTTTGGGAATAGCACTGCACAAGACCGAAGCAGACTACAAAGAGTGACACGTTCAGCCGAACGCACAATTGGAGGGGGGCTCCCCACCCTCCAGAACATTTACTACAAGCGTTGCAAGGGCAAGGCTAAGAGAATCATTAAAGACTCCAGTCACCCGAACAACTGCCTCTTTGAACTGCTGCGGTCAGGCAAGCGATACCGGAGTCTCAAGGCGAGCACAGAAAGACTCAGAAGTAGCTTCTATCCCCAGGCCATCAGGCTGCTAAACGAACAATGAATGAACACTACACAACAACAACCACCAAACGCACATAGCACACACATCCACACGCACACACTCACTTTAAACAAACACACTGTAGCACCCACTCCACACACTTTATAGCACACACCCACTTTAAACAAACACACTGTAGCACCCACTCCCCACACTTTATATTTATGGATGAAGGATTGCACTACAACTCGTACACCTTACTGTAAATTGTACCTAAAATTGTACCCCATCCCATTTCTGCTTTGCACTAGATAGTACTGTACATTAGTACACTGCATAGTATTGTGTATTGTATATTATATGGTAACTCAGAACATTGTACATATGTCTATACCGAACACTGTGACCTCATTTTCTTCTTCTAAATTCATGCTATATTATGTTATTATGTTATTTGATACTATCTTGTCTAGCACAGTCTCTGGAGCGTAACAGTAAGAAGCATTTTGTATGAAAGTATTCTGTACTTCTGTATGACAACTATTAAAGAACTTGAACATGGTATCATGCTAACTAGATGCCTGGACATGGTATCATGCTAACTAGATGCCTGGACATGGTATCATGCTAACTAGATGCCTAGACATGTGGTATCATGCTAACTAGATGCCTGGATGCTGGAGCGTAACAGTAAGAAGCATTTTGTATGAAAGTATTCTGTACTTCTGTATGACAACTATTAAAGAAACTTGAAACTTGAAACTTGACATGGTATCATGCTAACTAGATGCCTGGACATGGTATCATGCTAACTAGATGCCTGGACATGGTATCATGCTAACTAGATGCCTGGACATGGTATCATGCTAACTAGATGCCTGGACATGGTATCATGCTAACTAGATGCCTGGACATGGTATCATGCTAACTAGATGCCTGGACATGGTATCATGCTAACTAGATGCCTGGACATGGTATCATGCTAACTAGATGCCTGGACATGGTATCATGCTAACTAGATGCCTGGACATGTGGTATCATGCTAACTAGATGCCTGGACATGGTATCATGCTAACTAGATGCCTGGACATGGTATCATGCTAACTAGATGCCTGGACATGGTATCATGCTAACTAGATGCCTGGACATGGTATCATGCTAACTAGATGCCTGGACATGGTATCATGCTAACTAGATGCCTGGACATGGTATCATGCTAACTAGATGCCTGGACATGGTATCATGCTAACTAGATGCCTGGACATGTGGTATCATGCTAACTAGATGCCTGGACATGGTATCATGCTAACTAGATGCCTGGACATGGTATCATGCTAACTAGATGCCTGGACATGGTATCATGCTAACTAGATGCCTGGACATGGTATCATGCTAACTAGATGCCTGGACATGGTATCATGCTAACTAGATGCCTGGACATGGTATCATGCTAACTAGATGCCTGGACATGGTATCATGCTAACTAGATGCCTGGACATGGTATCATGCTAACTAGATGCCTGGACATGTGGTATCATGCTAACTAGATGCCTGGACATGGTATCATGCTAACTAGATGCCTGGACATGGTATCATGCTAACTAGATGCCTGGACATGGTATCATGCTAACTAGATGCCTGGACATGGTATCATGCTAACTAGATGCCTGGACATGGTATCATGCTAACTAGATGCCTGGACATGGTATCATGCTAACTAGATGCCTGGACATGGTATCATGCTAACTAGATGCCTGGACATGTGGTATCATGCTAACTAGATGCCTGGACATGGTATCATGCTAACTAGATGCCTGGACATGGTATCATGCTAACTAGATGCCTGGACATGGTATCATGCTAACTAGATGCCTGGACATGGTATCATGCTAACTAGATGCCTGGACATGGTATCATGCTAACTAGATGCCTGGACATGGTATCATGCTAACTAGATGCCTGGACATGGTATCATGCTAACTAGATGCCTGGACATGGTATCATGCTAACTAGATGCCTGGACATGTGGTATCATGCTAACTAGATGCCTGGACATGGTATCATGCTAACTAGATGCCTGGACATGGTATCATGCTAACTAGATGCCTGGACATGGTATCATGCTAACTAGATGCCTGGACATGGTATCATGCTAACTAGATGCCTGGACATGGTATCATGCTAACTAGATGCCTGAAAGCGGGTGACTCCACTCCACTGTAGAAATAGGCTGCATGTTTTCTGATCTGGCCTGGCTAGCAGTCCCTCGGTTAAAATCCAGCCACTATTGCTTGGGTGGAGGGATGAGTCGGCTGAGTCCGGGTCTTTAACAGCTACTAGCTTCGTTGAAGCATGTTGTTTTCTTTTTTTTTGTGATCACTTTTTCTTTTTTTTTCAAACATTAAACAACACAGTTCACAACATAATAACAATAATAATACATAAAAAGACACCAAAAACATCGACTCAACACTACAATGACTAGACTATAAATAAAACAGATTGTACAATTAACACCTTAAGCCCCCTCCCTCACCACCCATCACAGCCACGATCCCCCACCCTTGAGAGCCCCAAGTCCGGTACCCCGGCGAGCCAGAGCATCATGCCTCTTTAACACCCCGACCCGCCGAGGGCCCGAACCAAGGGCCCCCCCCACCCCTAGCCTGTGACACTCCGACACAATCAAAAGGGGCCCAGAACACAAACATAATGGGTTTCCTGAGCCCCCTCCATCTACAGGCCCGGCAGCTGCGAATTGACAAAACCATCCGCAGAAAAAGTAGTTCCCAAAAGAAAAAAGGAGAAGTTGCCTCCATGTGGAAGCAGCTCGGAAATTCAGCCTACTGTTCTCAGTAAGACATCCAACAAACTAACACATCCAACTGTCTCTCAACTAAGACATCCAACAAACTAACACATCCAACTGTCTCTCAACTAAGACATCCAACAAACTAACACATCCAACTGTCTTTCAACTAAGACATCCAACAAACTAACACATCCAACTGTATTTCACTAAGTCATCCAACAAACTAACAAATCCAACTTTTCTTTTTTTTTAACCTACTTTCTATAGAACTTCATTTTTTTTTTACCTTCTATAGAAGCAGCTGGGAGGTGTGCCGTTTTAAGTGAGCGTGGATTATTGAATTGATTGATTGATTGATTGCTAATTTTATTACTGTCCACCTTGTTTCCAACTGGTTAAGCTTGGCGACTCTTTCGAAGTCGCTCTCTTTCGAAGTTGGTTAAGGTTAGAGTTTGGAATCAGGGCTTGTGGTCTATCGCCCTGCTCTAAAGACAAACTCTAACCTTAACCATTATTAGGTCACCTCCGGAGGAAACAACAGTCTCACAGCAGAACATCGCCTACCCCTGGCCTGGGGGACGTACTGCATATACGTATTTAAACCTTTTTATTTTATTTTGCAATAGCTCCACTGCCTTTCCTTTCTAATTTCAGCTAGGTATTTAAACTTAGCCAAGTTCTTTTAAGATTTAAGTTAATGTACTCTACTCTGAGGTTTTTCTTATTTAGTTCCGATGCGTTTCTTTTCTATTTCTTCTGTGTGTTTTAACTTATCCAAGTTCGTATAAGGTTTAAGTGAATGTACTCTAATCTTTGAGGCATCTTTTATTTTTATATCTCCTTTTTATTTAACGGGAGAGTGGCCAAGCCACTGATGACATTCTACTAATGGTAGAATTGATAGTTTTAGACCCTATGGTAATTTGCATAGGGGAGTTAATGATGAATTGCTCGATATGGGTATACTGGTTGTGTACTTTAAAGGGAGGGAGGGAAGTGGGAATAGGGGATTATATGTATGTGTATTTTATATGTTTGTTCTCATGCTCAAGCTCGGCTCTCAACAGGACCTTAACAGTTGGATATATATCTATTATGAATTGCTACTCTAGATGAATTACACACAGGAATACTGCAACCTGTTTAGACTATGGCTAATTTAAATATCTTGATTTGGAATACAGCGGGTCTCAACATACAACATAAACGCAAAAGCGTGCTTACATGGATGAAAAGACAACAGGTTGATGTGGCTCTTTTAAGTGAAACGCACCTTTAATGGCTGACAATGTTAAGCTGGCGGATAAAATATATCAAAACATAAGCTACTCATCTTTTGGCACTAAATCCCGTGGTGTAGCGATAGTAGTGAAACGTAAGTTGAATATTAAATTGTTGGTCATCCTCTGACCAGAAACAGGCCTCGAAAGCACTACAGGCTTGGGCCAAGGATACAGGTGTAAAGGATCTGTGGCGATCACTCAACCCAACGGCCCGAGAGTACTCCTTTTTCTCAGCAAGACACAAGACATTTTCTAGAATAGATTATGTTTTTGCATCCCCTAGACTATTTGATAGCTTTGACGTTGAATTGGCACCCATTGTCAGATCACAACTATTTACTCCTAAAGGGCTCATTCAGTAGAATGACATCCCGAGCCCCAAGATGGCGTTTTAACTCGACACTATTGAAAAACATTGAATTCAATCTACAATTCAAAAATAAACTAAATGAATTCCTGCAGATTAATGCGTGTTCGATACAAGCAGTGTTGGGACTAACGCGTTACAAAGTAACGCGTTACAGTAACGAAGTTACTTTTGGCGATAACTAGTACTCTAACGCATTACTTTTGAAATTCAGTAACGCTACTTACGTTACTGAATGGTTCGTTAATGCGTTATTTGCGTTATATACGGCGTAGATTGATAGCGAGCGGTAGTGATTATTATTATTATTATTATTATTATTATTATTATTATTATTATTATTATTATTATTATTATTATTATTATTATTATTATTATTATTATTATTATTATTATTATCCTCATATCCTGTCTGGCTGCGGGGAAACGCTATGCTGGGGGCGTGTTTTGTTTACTATTCCTGATCCTGACTGATAATGGCAGCGCCCACTCAGCTACTCGCGTATTTCTCTTTTGTCGAGCGAAAAGAAAATAACGTTTTAGTTATGTCATTTGTGTTTTGGCTCAAAGATACTGGAGTCTAACGTTAACTACCAGGACTCATCCAAATCCACTCGCCACCCACGTAGAATGATACCAGGCGACACACAGCAAATGGGACGGAAAACTTTTCCCAACTACTTGGAGAGAGAATATACAGTACAACATGGAAATGAGATAAAGAAAATGTTTAAGGGGCTGCTGGACTGTTACATCTCGACAGACACTGGTGAGTGCAGTGATGTGAATGTAAATGAATGGAAACTCAAGTTGATCAACGCATTTTGACTACAAATCTGCCAGGGAATCTCATCAATACTAATCAAACAATATAAATATAGTCCTTTCATGCACAATTGATATCCTAACTATTCTAACGTTGCAATGCACGATTGATATCTTAAACAACGTTGCAAGACGGTTATAATGAAACGCTCCAGCGACAGATATCAAGGCTGTTCCTCAAGCACTTATTTTCAACATAGAACCTAAACGTGCATGCGCGTAACCTAAACGTGCATGCGCGCAACCTAAACGTGCCTGCGCTCAACCTCCCTGAGTGCATTTCTTATTACGTCGGGACATTTGTGTTTGTGTCAGATTTGTGTTTGTATAGACCACATTGCTTAGCAGAGTTCAGTGATGTGAATGGAAACTGTCAAGTTGATCAACCGATTTTGAGTATCTGTATCTGCATGGGAGCAATTTTTTTCTTCTTCAAGTAACTAAATAGTTACTTTTCACAGTAACGCATTACTTTTGGGTGTAAGTAACTAGTAACGTAACGGAGTTACTTTTGAAATGAGTAACTAGTAAAGTAACTGAGTTACTATTTTTCAGTAACTAGCACAACACTGGATACAAGACCCCAGAATGTTATGGATATCGGTAAAAGGTTTTATCAAGGAAAACACTACTGTCTTTGCCTCCAACCTCCGCAAGAAACGTCAATCCAAATTGGTAGAGCTGGAAACGCTTCACTCTTCGTTGTTCTCCTCTTTACAACGCAACTACTCGTGTCAACTGGAGTCTCAAATTAAAATGTTAAAAAAGGAGATTAACTCGCAGAACAAGACAACATTATTACTTTCATGGCTCTAAACCGAGTCATCTACTAGCTATGAAGATACGATCCAATGAGCAATTTGCTGATATCCCTGCTATTAAGGACCAACAAGGACTTGTTATTACAGACCCCAAAAAAATCAACAAGACTTTCAGTACGTTTTACTCCAACCTGTACAAGTCAGAAGTGATTTTCGACACATTTACAACACAAGGCCACACAGATACCTTCCACAAAACATGGCAGCCCTTCCTATCTCATTTCAAAACCCATATGACTCCTTCCAAACTTGGGACCCCATGACCCCCCTCCTTCCCCCATCTACCTTCCTGACACTGCTAGCCCACGTATGGCTGGGGAGATGGCATTGTGGTGGTCTGCTAAGGGTGTTAAATTTACTTTCCATTTTATTTGTTTTACCATCTGGAAATTATGCTACTAAAATGGAGAGTATTACTTATATTATATATTATTATTACTGTCTTTCCTATTTATATATTTTTTTCTTGTTTTCTTTAAATTTTACTTCATTTCTTTTTGCGTAGCTTTGTCTGTCACATCTGTATTTATGTTTAATTATTTAAATGTTCTTTTATTTTTTATTTTACATGTGTGTTTGTCGTCGCCCTCACTGGGTGGGATGGGGTGGGATTAGGGGATAGGAATGGGGAAGGAAATGGAAGTTGTATAATTTGGATAACTGAAATGTATAAATCTGTACAAATTCTTCCAATAAAAAAAAGATAAACCTAAAAGTGATTTTCGATCATAATAAACTGGATACATTTCTTGATCAAATTAACTTACCTAAACTTTCAGAGGAAGACGCTAAACGGTTAGATGCACCTATTACACTAGAGGAACTTAGGGAGGCTATATCTGAATTGCAAAGTGGTAAGGCCCCTGGTTGGGATGGCATTCCACCAGAACTGTACCTTTCATGTTGGGATGTAATTGGACCCCTATTACTAGATATGATTTTATACTCAATCAAAGAGGGGAACTTCTCCAGGGACGTCAATATGGCACTCATATCTGTCCTCCTTAAAAAAAACAAAGACCCCACCAAATGCTGTAGTTATAGACCCTTAAGCCTCCTCGGAACCGATCTCAAGCTGTACGCTAAGGTACTAGCCATCCGACTTCAAAAGCATATGACATCTTTAGTTCACCCTGATCAGACAGGCTTCATAAGAGGCCGCCTGATCACGGATAATATTAGACGGTTACTGCATGTGATAGATTCCAGCAAGGATGCCGCGCCTCCTACAGCTGTATTATCCTTAGATGCGATGAAGGCCTTTGACAGGTTGGAATGGTCTTATTTATGGGCAGTACTTGGAAGGATGGGGTTAGGAGATGGATTCATTAATATGATCAAAGTACTATACACAGATCCATCGGCCATGATTTTAACAGGTAAATTCATCTCCTCACACTTCCCTGTGTCGCGCTCGTCCAGACAGGGTTGTCCTCTTAGTCCAGGACTATTTGCTCTATCCCTAGAGCCTTTGGCACAGTACATAAGACAATCCCAGTCCATAGAACCGATCTCAATTAAGGGCACACAGCATCATATTAGCTTATATGCGGACGATGTAATATTGTTCATGCAAAACCCTACCACCTCCCTACCTCTTCTCAAAGTAATAGATGATTTTGGCAATCTATCGGGATTTAAGATAAACTGGCCAAAATCGGCCTTCCTTCCACTCAATGTGACTGCGAAGGCTACCTCCCTCCCAGAAAATATACCAATGGTAGAACACTTTAGATGTCTTGGAGTTGAAATATTCCCTACTATATGCCAAACGGTGAAGTATAATTATTCCGGATTCCTAGATAGGATCACAAATGACTTCGGCAGATGGTCAAAACTAAAAAACTCAGTACAGGCCCGAGCATCAATAGTTAAGATGGATATTTTACCCAGAATTAACTTCTTCAGCTCGATGTTGCCGTTATCCCCCCCCCCCCCCCCCCCCTGTTGGTTACTGGCAAAAATTACACTCCGCCTCATATAAATTTATTTGGAACAACAAACCTCCACGAATAAAAAGATCCACTGCACAGAGAAATAAAGCCGACGGGGGTTTAGCATTTCCAGACATCAACTATTACTTTAAAGCGTTCTCTTTAAGACCACTGATCACCTGGTTTGATTCTCAAGCATCTGTATCCTGGAGACCATTAGAGGAGAACATAGTGGCACCACATAGACTGCAGGATATAGTATACACCAACTTATCAATTAAGCAATGCGACTTGAAATTTGGCCCTCTTATTACACATGTTATCCGGATATGGCGTGACACACAGAAAAAGTGTACTAACCACCATAAATGGCATAGTCACTCTCTCCTATTTAATAACAATTTACTCCTTATTGCACAACAACCTATCAGATTTCCTAAATGGGAAAAGAAGGGCATACATACATTGGGGGATATCTTCGACGACCGTGGACTCTGCAGCTATCATGATATATCTAACAAATTTAACCTCACCAGCTCCACTCATATTTTCTATCTACAATTAAGAGCAGCTTTGAAGGCTCATGGAGTCCCATTAAAGATTCCACTTGAGCACCACAGATATCACAAATTCTTTTATGAAAAGGAGACATCGAGAGGCTTCGTCTCTGACTTTTATCGTCACTTACTTACGTCCTCATATGATGTCCTTCCCCTAGCCTCAGTTTGGAGGAAGGATATCCCAAACTTGGAAGTAGATTTTGATTGGGATGAAGTCTGGGCAAACGTTTGTCTGTCGTCACGCAACCCGGATCATCAACAGATTAATCTTAATTTTATTCATAGGACTTACCTGACTCCTAGACGTTTGCACCTAATGGGGCTCAGACAAGATCCTCGATGCTCCTTGTGTTTAAACTGTGATATTGGTACATTTATGCATATGTATTGGGAATGCCCTCCTGTTAAGATATTCTGGGAAGAAGTAACCACTCAATTATCAGAATTTTTATCTCTGACCATACCTGTACTGCCTTCTATATTGTTGTTGAATGATGTTTCTCAGTTATCAACCTCTGTAGATGTAAAGAGACTAATTTTGTCCGGTCTTACGGCTGCCAAAAATTTGATAGCATCACGCTGGATTCAACCAGATAAAATGTGCCAGAAGGTATGGGTTCTTACCTATCTCAATGTGATTTATCTAGAGATATCTACCGCACAAATTCTAGGTGTTAATGAAGCCAGCATAGCAATCTGGTTAGATGTGGTGGAGAAGATAAAGGGTAGCATATGAACTTGTAATCCCTGATGTTAATTGGAATAGTGGATGTATAGTCCAAAAGGGGGTCCTGGTGGAGTGGAGGGGGAGGGAAAGGGAAGGAAAGAGTGATGAAGAGCGAGCAAGAGCATATGTATTGTATTGTATTGTATTTATTATTTTTATGTCTTTCAATCTACATTTATTTTGATTTAATTACTGGACTGTCATTATTGTTATTATTATGTCGGTCATTGTCCTGTGATTTATCATAGATTTCTACTATTAATGTATTGTTTGTCTAGTTTTGTGTTAAAAAAGGGAAAATAAAAAACATTTGTAAAAAAAAAAAAAAGGAAAACGTGTTCCACAATGACTCATGACCCACTAATTACATAATCCAACATTGTGTAAGAAACTAACACATTCGCTGTGACAGAATAGTTTTTTATTTAGTCTTTGTGACCCTATCAACATATCCATTCGTAACGTTTACTGTCCGCCATCTTGCTTGCATTTCTAAAAACACGCACGGCGGAGTGATAGTAATTTGGTTGTGGCCGGGTCCTGGGACCAAGAGTGTGGGGTTATGACAAATAACCACGTGTAACTTGACTGTTTCAGCCAATCAGAATAGAGAAATTTGCATGCCATTGTATAAATTGAGCTAGAGGTTCGAGAGATAAGGCGAAAAGACTGGGACTAAGAGGGCAACCCTGTCTAGAAGAGCGCGAAACAGAGAAAAGTGGCGAGCAGAACTTTCCCGTTAACAGTGATGGGCAGTAGCTAGCTACAAGTAGCGACGCTACATAGCTTAACTACAATTCTCAGTAGCGTATGTACTTTTGAACCAAGTAGCGTTCTCTGTAGCGCAGCTATTTTTAGAACGAAGTAGTGACCTAGCGTGAAGAAACGCTACACCGCTACTATCCGGAGAAACAGAAATAAAGTTTTGTGAGAAAAAGAAAAAAAAACTGAGAAAACCCACTATGATTGGTTGGTTGGTTTAGATATGAGTATGACGACTCACGATTGGGTAAGGTTAGGTCAAAACATTACGGGTAGGCCAATCAGAGGCAGGATAGGGCGGGACTCCAGCTCCGCAAACCAGGAAGTGAAAATCAAAACACAGACGTACTGAATGAATGAATGCAATTTAACGGATTACATGAACCAGTCCGCGCGAAATGGCAGAGGGATTCGATGGCATTGATGAAGATGATGATGTCAATAACAACAATGCCTCTCCATGGCCCTATCTGGAAACATTTATGACTGAGTTTGACTGAAAAAACGCCTAAAACATATGTGTTATTGTGTCAGCCAAGGGAGGAGGCTGCTACTGGAGCCAGCTAACGTTAGCTTGCTGATGCTACTACTACTTCGACATGCTGCTAGTGGACTGGAGCCAGCTAACGTTAGCTTGCTGAGGCTACTACTACATCGACATGCTGCTAGTGGACTGGAGCCAGCTAACGTTAGCCTTGCTGATGCTACTGGTACATCGACATGCTGCTAGTGGACTGGAGCCAGCTAACGTTAGCTTGCTGAGGCTACTACTACTTCGACATGCTGCTAGTGGACTGGAGCCAGCTAACGTTAGCTTGTTGAGGCTACTACTACTTCGACATGCTGCTAGTGGACTGGAGCCAGCTAACGTTAGCTTGCTGAGGCTACTACTACTTCGACATGCTGCTAGTGGACTGGAGCCAGCTAACGTTAGCTTGCTGAGGCTACTACTACATCGACAGTTAACATTACATAAGGTTTTAGTGCGACGTGGGCATTCCAGAATGGCGAGGATGCAAAGCATGTTAGACCATTGGACTCGTCGCAGAGTTTACATTACACATAAACTGCGCAACTTGCGAGAGAAGTTGTCACACAGCCTTCAAACGCAGGGCGGAAGAGCTAGTTTGCTTGTGTTTATTATGAAATGACAATTGCGTGTTGAAACGCCCACTGCGCGAAGCCTCTGTGCTCCTAAATAACTTTTTCCAGTTCGCACATATCTATTATCTATGACTAATTCTATCTATTTTTATCATTGCTATTTTAGAGCTGCTCTACCGGTTACAAGGTATAGTCAAAATCCATACCGTAGCGCAAATTCATACCGTTTATACCGTATACCGTTTATATCGTCCACCCCTACATCCCAGAATGCAGGATAGAGTTCCGGTGGGATGCCGTCCCATCCGGGAGCCTTGCCCGTTGCATATCCGCAATCGCCTCTCTAAGTGCAGCTAACAGTTTTGCACTATCTTCCGAGATATGTGGTAAGTTGATTCGATCAAGGAAATCCTCCAGCTTGGTATGATCAAAGACCACCTCTGACTTGTACAGATTGGAATAGAAAGAGCTAAATGTATCATTAATCTTTTTGGGATTGGTAATTACCTCCCCCTGCTGGTTCTTAATGGAAGGGATATCCGCAAATTGCTCACTGGCACGTATCTTCATAGCTAGAAGGTGACTAGGACTGGAGCCGTGAAAGTAGTAGTGCTGTCTTGTTCTGTGCATCTGAAATTCAGATTGTTGTCTTAAAATGGAGTTAATCTCCTTTTTTACTACCTTAATTTGAAGCTCCAGTCGACTAGAGTAGTTGTGCTGCAATGAAGAGATCAACGTGGCATGAAGCTTTTCCAGTTCCACCAGCTTGGAGAGACGTCCCTTGCGGAGATTAGATACAAAGAGAGTAGTGTTATTTCTGATAAAACCCTTAACTGAATCCCATAAAATTCTGGGATCCTGTACCGAGCCTGTATTAAACTGCAGGAATTCAGTGAGCTTTTCTTTAAATTGCAAGTTAAAATCCCCATTTTTCAGCATTGTAGAGTTAAAGCGCCACCTAGGGGCATGGGACGTTATTTTACTGAGTGAACCCTTAAGTAGGATACCTTTGTGGTCTGAAAGTGCTATGGGTAATAACAAGTCAACATCAAAGCTATCAAAGAGCCATGGGGAAGAAAGAACAATCAATCCTAGAAAAAGTCTTATGTCTCGATGAGAATAAGGAATAATCTCACGCGAATGGGTTGAGCGATCGCCACATATCGATTACCCCCGTGTCCTTAGACCAGGCACATAGGGCCGCGGTAGCTTGCTTCTGATCAGGGGTTTCAGCGTTACTGGACCTATCAATCAATGGATCCCAAACCGCATTAAAATCAGCTCCTACTATTAATGAGTAATCAGGTATTTTCAGCATTGCTGCAGTGAGGACAGCATAAAAAATTGCGTCATACACATTAGGGGCGTAAGCAGAAATCAGCGCAATTTTCCGGTTGGAACATTCAATTTTAGCAATAGTAATTCGACCTTCTGCATCGGACCACACATCTAACAGTTTAATATAAAATTTTCGCTTCGCTATTATGGCTACCCCTCGGGACCTGGTGTCAAAAGAAGAATAACTTCAAATTTATTTGCCAGTGTTGCGTTATCCACCAATAAAAGGTGTGTTTCACTCAGTAATGCAAGATCCACTTCCTTCCTTTTTAGCCACGTTACTACACTTGTGCGTTTATGTGGTATATTGAGACCCCCTGTATTCCAGATCAATATGTTCAACTAGCCATAGTCTAAGAAGGCTGCAGTATGACTGAATGTAATTGGTTTGGAGTAGAGTACCATAGCAGTTATATAACCATTTGTTAAGGTCCTATTGAGCTCCGGGAGGGCCATCAAAGAGAAGTCGCCTATTCTCAGTCCTTGCACCACAATGGTGGAATGAACTACCCACCCCAGTTAGGACAGCCGAATCCCGTCCAATCTTCCTCCGTCGACTAAAGACGCACTTCTTCAACCATTATCTGAAATAATAATAAAAAAAAAGAAATATATCTAACCCTAACTTGTCCTAATGAACTAACCTACACGGTAACATGCAACACTTTGATGAACATTGTTACTCAGCTGATAGAGTTGTACCCTTCCTGATGACTTGTCGTACAGAACTTGTAAGTCACTTTGGATAAAAGCGTCAGCTAAATGACTCAATGTAAATGTAATTGTATTGAGATCAGAGCGTGAGCGTGAGAACAAACATAAAACAGAGCGATTCAAATTGAAAGAAAAACATAAAACCACACAATCCCCCATTCCAACCCCCCTCCCCCCCTTCAAAATACTTGTCCGGTATCGATCAAACATCAGTTGGTCAAACCTGACCGAGCACAGCAACCACAGCAACAATATGTATCTTAACCATACTAATAACTTGTAAGGTATTATTGTAACAAATCAGAAAAATATAACCCATTTCACTCTACTGAGAGGAGAATTCAATATAATGCTATATGTGCCGTTTAAAGTGCCGGCGATAATAACAGGAGTAATAAAAACACAATTAGTCTAATATGAACTATAGCAGACAATATAAGGTCAATGCGTTATACTTGAAAAAAGAAAGTCAGTGTGCAACAGTAGCTAAAGAGTCACAGTAAACACGTGGCGAGGTAGTGTTAGCTAGGAGAGCTGGTTAGCCGGCATGTCTTGAGCATAGCTTAATTAGGCTAAGGCCTGTTAGCCCGATTCACGTAGATTGCTCCGCCAAGAGGGATCCTTCCCTATCGACCGGCCGATACGTTATGAAAGTTATGAAGTACAGTCCATCCAAATACAAACTTGAAAAAAGATAGTTTGCATAACAGTCAATGCGAAGTTCAGTAGCGAAGTTCAATGCTCAGACAATAAAAAGAGTAGTGCGTCAAAAAGCACAAGTCGTCTGAATTATATTCGAAAATAGTCAATGTACATACCCATTTCTGGAGATATATAGCGTAGATAATACCATGCATGTTACCGTTATCTTGAATCGAAAGGCTGTGTTAGGCGAGTGGAACGAGATAGTTAGTTGAAAGAGCCCAATAGCCAGCATAGCTTGCGCTAAGCTAAACAAGGCCCGAAGCCCTGCTACTCCCCGGTGCTCGTCGTCTGCCCCGCCGTGGGCGGCTCACCATCCTCGGACGGAGTGGACGTCGTCATGTCGCGTCTGAGGAACCTCTCCGCTTCGGACGCCGTTGTGAATAGGTGGTTGACGGACACAACTCCGTGGCCCTCCTTGATTTTCAGAGTCGCAGGGTAAATTAGGAATGCTTCTATGCCCCTCTCACGAGCAATCCCCATGGCTTTCGAGAAGGCCCTGCGGCGCCTGGCGGTATGGTCGCTGAAGTCGGCGGCGAATCTCAGTGTATAGTTGCCCATTTTCGGGGGGTGTTTTCTTGCTTCTCGTAAAATAGCCTGTCTTGTAGGAAACCACAGGCAGCAAAAGATAAAAGTGCGTGAATGTCCGGCTTTATCCGTGGGGCCATTTCAAAAAATTCTATGCGCCCGCTCAATCTCCGGTGTTTTAATGGACGGAAACCATTGAGGAATCATCTTTTCTAGGTATGAAATCGGCGCGTCTTCTTCGATGTCCTCTGGCAAGCCATAAACTCTAATATTACACCTCCTGTTCCGGTCCTCTAGTTCTGCTATCTTATTTTCGTAGTCCTCCGACAGTTCAGCGCAGTTGGTTTCAGTCACAATTGCCACCTCTGCATCCTTTCCTCCACTTGGGTGATCCGCGTGGTCGTGCTAGCTAGCTCCTCCTGGAGCGAATCCAGTCTGCTGGTTAGCAAGAGCATGCTAGCGTCCAGCTCAGTGCGGAATTGTGAGAAGTGGGTTTTGAACACAGCCCAATCGCTGAACACAGGAGAGGAGAATGGAGCGTTTGAAGGGGTTTTAATGGTATTTCCCAAGCAGACAAGTATTACAACAGGAATGGGGAACAGACAGGGGTTAGAATGTTCTTGGGGGGTGAGGACAGGTGCACTCCCAGTGCAGCTGTGGGCAGAAGACACAGGTCTGTGTCTGGAGAGAGAGCAAGAGCACTCCTTGTGCGGTACGAGATGTCCAGGCAGGAAGGTGCACTGTAACGGGGGTCCTGGGGCACAAGAGAAACGGATTAGAGCAAGGAATAATCACAAGAGCAGGTTAGCAGGGCTTCAGGCTGAGACGTCGTACCTAGGTAGTGATGTTTAACACCACGACGACTTCTGGTCAGCGTCGTCTGGTAGAAGTAGGGTCTTCATCAACGGGGGATGGGATACAGCTGTGAGGAGTGAGGTGCCTGACAGCGTGTGAATCAGGGGGATGAGGTGCAGCTGGGCTGAGTGACGGGAAGTGAAGGGATACTGGCCATATAAGGGCGTGAGGCTTCCGTGGAGGAAGGGAGGATGAGAAGGAGTGCGTGGTGGATGGAAAGGAGGATGAAGAGGAGTGTGTGGTGAATGTGAGGGGAAAAGGAGGGGGAGTGAAGTACGCTCGTGCTGTGACTATGACAGGAATAGAGTTCTGATAAAGTCACCATCCACTTCATTCAATGTCCCCTTCTTATTCGATAATTGATTCGCCATCACTGTTGAGCAATATATGAATGTATGTTGTGAAATTAACGTCGTAATTGATATATATGTGGAGTGGTCACTGAGCTCGGAAAAATCACACCGCCATCCGACCTGATCGTAAACCAGAAGTCGAAGCATGTTGTTTCTCCAGGTGCTTCAACATATTGGAATTGCTGTTTTGGGCAGTAGATCTTTGAGCCCCCAAGACACAATTTACATTGAACTAAAAGGTTCCTTTCTTTGTGCTCGACAAAAGAGAAATAGTGAGAATAACTCCAAGAGTAAAAACTCAACTTAGTGGGCGCCGCCATGACAGTCTAGACCAGTGGTTCTCAACAGGTCTAGCCTCGGGACCCAACATTTTCCTTAGTCATTAAGTCCGACCCAAATTATTGAACCACTCAGATTTATTTCAATTTTTTCTTTTTTGCAATAATACACAATCTTTCATGCACTGTTAAAAACATGAAATAAACTCAGAAAAGTGCAACAAAAGTGCAACTAGGGCTAAAAACCCAATGAAATAAAATTCTAATAATAATAGATAATATGCTTCTTAGCAGACTTCTTAGCTTAACATCCCAGGGAACTAATGGGATAACTGGGTGAATGAATGAATGAAAACTTTATTAACATATTGCAGAATGGGTACAGTACAGTACAGCTCAATACACACAATTGTTAAGGGGATGCAGACCAGAGAAAGACTTTCGTCTTGTTTACATCAGGGTCTCCCATTTTCAATTCATAGTGACATGCATGACATACACAACATACATGACATCATGACATTTATGACAGGGACATACATGACATACAGGGGATGTTGTTTGCTCCTGACAAGAGTCTCAAAGTCTGGGGTGATGGTAGACAAAGCAACTCTGAGGTTGTGCTCAATGTCCAATCTGTTCCTTTGCTTTGTCTTCAGCTGGACCAGAGGTGAGAAGCCACTTTCACCAATTGCTAAAAAAGAAAAGCCAAATATTTGTATTTTGAACGTTTTTTTTTTTTACACACACATCCGCGACCCACTCAAAATGGCCCCGCAACCCCCTTTTGAGTCGCGACCCACCAGTTGAGAAACACTGGTCTATAGTAAATACAAACACGCCCACGAAGTGTCTCCACATGTGAGTGACACAGGAGTCAGGACTGCGCTGCAGCTCGCTACCAATCTACATAAAAGCATTCTGTGTGAAGGTATTCTGTATTTTTGCATGTCAAATAATAAAGAAACTTGAACTTGAACTTGAAACTTGAAAAATAATGCAGTAACGAACTAACAAACCATTTAGTAACGGTAATTGAGGTACTGAATTTAAAAAGTAATGCGTTAGAGTACTAGTTACTGCCAAGAGTAACAGCGTTACTGTAACACATTACTTTGTAACGCGTTAGTCCTAACACTGAGGAAGACCAGGATCTCCATGCATCAGCGTCAGATCTTCGTTTATTGACGGCCTGGTATCTTGACATTATGCTTTTTTCGTCGTCGTCATGTTAACCTTACTCCGGTTGTGTTGTGTTTTACGTGTATCCACCTGTTCCATGATTTTTGACGTCTCACTTTTGATAGTCTATCAGTGAGCTGGATGCAATCCTACCTTGAGGGGAGGGAACAGATGGTGGAGGTAAACGGTACCCCCCCCCCCCTCACAGTGAGCTGTGGTGTTCCACAAGGAAGCATACTAGACCGCTACTGTTCCTAATTTATGCAAATGACATGTCGTCAGCTTGTGACTGCAACTTGTTCCTGTTTGCGGACGACTCAGCCCTGCTGGTCTCTGACAAGAACAAGTTACAGGTTGAAAAAACCCTCAGCACGGAACTAGGCAAAATCTGCACCTGGCTCGCTGATAACAAACTATCATTACACATGGGCAAAACAGAGTCCATTCTCTTCGGATCAAATAACAAACTCAGCAAGACCGACGGCTTCTCTGTTACAGTGGGTGACAATATTGTCACAAGGAAAGATGAAATTACATACCTAGGATCCATCCTAGAGGCAAATCTTTCCTGTGACAAAATGGCATCCAATGTAATCAAAAAAGTCAACCAACGAACTAGATTCTTGTACCGGATCTCCTCTCTGGTAAACAAGAATACCCTGAAGACTCTGGCAGGAGCACTCATTCAAGGGTACTACGACTATGCTTGCACCTCATGGTACCAAAGCACCTCAAAGACACTAAAAACAAGATTACAAACATCACAAAACAAACAGATCAGACTACTACTTGACCTTACTCCTAAAACCCACCTCACCCCTGCCCACTTTGACAACCTAGGATGGCTTAGAGTAGACGACAGAGTACAGCAACTTGCAATGGGCCTGGTCTACAAGATACACTACACGACTAAGGTACCCATGTACATGTCAAAATACTTCCCAAAGGTCAGTGAATACCACGACCACAACACCAGAGGGAGCTCCACAAATCATGTTAAACCCAGATTCGGCTCAAACAAGGGACTAAACACGTTTCACAATTATGCCACATCAATGTGGAACGCCCTACCCAAAGCTGTAAAGGAATGTGAATCACTACCCACTTTCAAAACCACTCTCAAAGAGCACCTACGGGAGACTGCAATTCGAAACTGGCCCCTGTAAATGTACAGTAAATGTCCTAACCCAATAATACACGAGACCCTCTTCTTAGCAAATGATCTCAATACCTTCTATGCGAGGTTTGAGGCTGTGAATAACAACACCAGCCTACAAGCCACGGCAATGGGGGGGGGGTCTGCTGATGGAGACTCAGTGTTCAGGGTAACAGAGCATGAGGTGAGGCGGTCCTTTAAAAAAGTGAATATCAGGAAGGCAGCAGGACCGGACGGCATCCCCGGCCGCGTCCTAAAAGTCTGTGCCGACCAACTGGCCCCGGTATTCACTGACATCTTTAACCTGTCCTTAGAACAGGCTGTCATCCCCACCTGTCTGAAGAAGTCCACCATCATCCCTGTACCCAAAAAATCTACGCCCGCTTGCCTCAACGACTACCGCCCTGTAGCTCTCACCTCCATAGCCATGAAGTGCTTTGAGAAGCTAGCGAAGGGCTACATCTGTTCCTCCCTCCCCATCAACCTGGACCCCCTGCAATTTGCATACCGCCCTAACAGGTCCACGGAGGACGCCATAGCCCATGTGCTGCACACAGCAGCATCACACCTGGACAAGAGGCAGGGGAACTATGTGAGAATGCTGTTCATCGACTACAGCTCAGCATTCAATACCATAGTCCCCTCCAAACTCATAGCCAAGCTCAGGGACCTGGGCTTGAACTATGACCTCTGCCAGTGGGTCTTGGACTTCCTGACGGGCAGACCCCAGGTGGTAAGAGCAGGCAACTGCACCTCCTCATCCATCACGCTCAACATAGGGGCCCCCCAGGGCTGTGTTCTGAGCCCCCTCCTCTACTCCCTGTACACACATTACTGCGTGGCACAGCAGAACAACAACACAATCATCAAATTTGCTGATGACACAGTAGTGGTGGGCCTGATCTCTGCCAACGACAAGAGGGCCTACCTGGAAGAGGTAGAGAATCTGTCACAGTGGTGTCAGGAGAACTGCCTCTCCCTGAACGTCAGCAAAACAAAAGAGATGATTGTGGACTTCAGGAGGTCGGGGGGCAAGGACTACAGCCCCCTCAGCATCGACGGGGCACCGGTTGAGAGAGTGAACAGTTTCAAGTACCTCGGAGCCCACATATCCGAGGACTTGACATGGACCACACACATTGACAGTGTTGTGAAGAAGGCACGACAATGCCTCTACTTCCTCAGGCGCCTAAGGAAGTTCCAAGTCAGTCAGAAGATCCTTAAGAACTTCTACTCATGTACAATAGAGAGCATCCTGACTGGCAACATCACCTCCTGGTTTGGGAATAGCACTGCACAAGACCGTAGCAGACTACAAAGAGTGACACGTTCAGCCGAACGCACAATTGGAGGGGGGCTTCCCACCCTCCAGAACATTTACAACAAGCGGTGCAGGGGTAAGGCTAAGAGAATCATCAAGGACTCCAGCCACCCGAACAACTGCCTCTTTAAACTGCTGCGGTCAGGCAAGCGATACCGGAGTCTTAAGGCGAGCACAGAAAGACTCAGAAGAAGCTTCTATCCCCAGGCCATCAGGCTGCTCAACGAACAATAAACACTATGACCATCAAACCTGTTACATGGTTCCTAACACTATTACTATTACTACTACTACTACTATTACTACTACTACTACTACTGTTGTGAAGGATCAGATTAAACCGAATATATATATTTATTTATGGATATATATTTAATAGTATTTGTATATCGTTTGATATCCCTTGTATATTCCTTGTACATATACACTGAATATCCCTTTATTCTACTACAGCCCATAATAGTTCATTCTCTTATTGGACAAAAGGACCAGGCGCCAGGGACAAGCCCCTGGCGTTCAAGTTCAAAGGTACCGACGAGACATGCCTTTACTAGCCTCAGCTCCGCGCAGGAATACGGCTACCGAAAGCAGAGCGGCACTACTTGTCCACTGTGCATATAAATATGGCGCAAGAAATGTAGAATTCCTCTTAGTCCTTTACCCTTCTACCCAACTAAGTAACAAGACGTGAAGCCTCACCCCACGATACCGCGTGCGGTGTAGTATGGCCTGTTTGGCCTTAGAATAGCAGTGAGACCTCGTGCGAATTAATAGCTGAATTGCCAGAGTTTGGCACCGTATTTCTATTAAGTAATAATAGTCTATTATGTATGGTGCATCGTTCGGTTAGAGTTCTAAAGTGAGCAGCACCCCCATCGTTTCCTCGCGTTATCTAGAGTCTTAACCAGGTTGGGCAGACCACGCGTGGTGCTTTCATCCGAGGAGTTCTGGGCGAGGACGAGTGGACCTGCACATTGGATTACCTACCCCGACGACTGCTGAGCCCTATACGGCATGGAATATCTATTTGCTTTGGTGCTTTGATTTGTGGAGCGGATAATCGCCAACACCGGTGAGTGTTGGATTTACCCCGAGAGGAGCCAAAGTGAGACGGCGCTCAGACCAGACTGAGGTCGCCTCGCTTCTTCTTCGTTGTGGACCGACAGCGACAGCTACAGCTATCGTCTACAAGAGAGCCCAAGTGTATTCATCTGCGGATCAAGGTTCTACGGGCACTGTGTTCTGTACCTGGACTCTCCCTAGAAATCGTTGACCAGACGGGATACAGCCGACGGCTCTCCTACCCCCCCTACTGGCTTACAACCGGCGGGACCCCTTCAGTATATTATCCAGCTATAATCATTAAGTGACCATCGCTATAATTCCCTAAAAGCCAGGTTGTATACTTGCTTCCTGTGTAACCAGAGATTGGACATTCAGTGTTGATTTGCATACGAGTACTCATTTGCCTTACAAGAGCATTCAATTCAAATCATAAATGTAATAAGTAACTATTATATGTACCTTTTGCTATATATTAAATATTTGACTATTACCTTTGTGTGGACCTGATTTCATATGTGGGAAAGTGTTCATCATACTTAGATATCGTGTACTGTATGGCCAGTAATTAAAGTACATAAAGCGGTAGTGGTTTAATGATACCATACTTATCAATACAGTCAGGGAATTGTACCCCTCAGTTACAACTACTACTACTACTACTACTACTACTACTATTATTACTATTACTATTACTACTACTACTACTATTACTACTACTATTACTATTACTATTACTACTATTACTATTACTACTACTACTATTACTATTACTACTACTACTACTACTATTACTATTACTACTGCTACTGCTACTACTATTACTACTACTACTACTACTACTACTACTACTACTATTACTACTACTACTACTATTACTATTACTACTACTACTACTACTATTACTATTACTACTACTACTACTACCACTACTACCACTACTACTACTACTACTACTACTACTATTACTATTACTACTACTACTACTACTATTACTATTACTACTACTACTACTACCACTACTACTACTACTACTACTACTAGTTAGTTAGGTAGTTTGTTTATACTTCAGAATAAGTATGATATTTAGGCTGCAGGTTCTTCAAATGAATGATGAGTGTGACATCTGGGGAGGAATGGTGGTTTTGACAGCAGTGGTCACTATAGTTTACTTGTAGATGGCCTTACATAAAGGTAATAAGACTTCTGAAAATTGACAAGTTCTACTAACGTGAAATATTAGTTTGTTTTCGAGGAAGCCCATGCTTACCTGTTTCACTGGTAAAAGAAAGAAACGAAGAAAGAAGAAAAGAAAAGAAAGAAAGAAAGAAAGAAAGAAAGAAAGAAAGAAAGAAAGAAAGAAAGAAAGAAAGAAAGAAAGAAAGAAAGAAAGAAAGAAAGAAAGAAAGAAAGAAAGAAAGAAAGAAAGAAAGAAAGAAAGAAAGAAAAAAGGACAGGTTAGGGGTGTTTTCGTTATCTAACGCAAAAAAGACAGTAGTAGGCTATTATAATAGTATAGGAGCGAGGGGGGGGGTTCACAAGCGCACGGAGCGCACAGAGTTGCGGGAGAACAGAACAGGACGCAGAGAGACAGACAGACAGGGCTGAACTGTACAGAACCAGGAGATATTCCACACAGGGCTGAAGTTACAGAACCAGAAGATATTCCACACAGCGCTTCGCTTTCCGTCTGCCTCCCTGTTGTCTGGACTTTCTCTCCAGTTGGAACCAACACGTGAAGGTAAGACTCAGTCGTTCCGTTTCTCTACTGAAGCACATTCTTTGCATTGTGTTTACTACAGCTATATATATAATACAGATTGTGTCAGCTTGACACACTACTATGGATGTAGTGGAGGAGGGTAAACACACCGAAACTCAATTTAAGTACTGATATTTAGCTCATCTGCTTTAGTACTGACATTTATAGTAGTCTATATATTTGACCTTGGTATAGGCTGTCAGATTGATGTGAATGTGTGAGTGAATGGGTGAACGTGAGTTGTTGTAGAGGTGAGCGCTTTGGATAAAAGGTCTATATATACATGCAGTCCATTTACTATTTACACATGATGGTACAATCACAACAGACACCTATGTAGCCCAAAAAGTGGCTTTGGAGATAGTGTTTTGAGCATGCACTACCTGGCTGACCCATGGTCTCTCTAAGGCTCATTCATTGTGGTTACAGTACTGTATATATATACCTGTATGTCATGTATGTCCCTATGCCATAAATGTCATGATGTCATGTATGTTGTGTATGTCATAAATGTCACTATGAATTGAAAATGGGGGACCCTGATGTAAACAAGACAAACGTCTTTCTCTGGTCTGCATCCCCTTAACAATTGTGTGTATTGAGCCGTACTGTATTGTACCCATTCTGCAATCTGTTAAATAAAGTTTTCATTCATTCATTCATTCATTCATTCATTCACTCCATGGTGCTCTAACCTAGGAGTTCTACTATTTTGTGTACTGTTACAGTCTAGTTGTAAGTAATTAGGTGATTAGTGGTGTCGTTCTTCCACAATATGAACTTTTGTGGCACAGTGCTATAGCTGCTGTGCTGAGTCAGGACGTTTCAAATTAAGCTCTACTTGGATGAGAGGAAAAGAGAGAGGTCTATGGTATAGATAACCCACCAAGCTTTTATTTTAACACTGTGTCTTCTTGTGAAATGTTGAGTGTGTGCTTATCAGCCGGTGTGTTTGTGGTGATAGGGGATAGGAGGAATGCAGACCGCACCGACCAGGGACATTCCCATTTTTACATTCCATCTCCTGCACAGATTGGACTCATTCCTCTTTCCTTTATTTTACCAGAACTAAGCACCAATACTATTTACCACCAACACCCTGCCCACTACAGCCACAGTCTGACACTGTTGACCACTAGGAGCTGCCCAGTACAACCACAGTCTGACACTGTTGACCACTAGGAGCTGCCCAGTACAGCCACAGTCTGACACTGTTGACCACTAGGAGCTGCCCAGTACAGCCACAGTCTGACCCTGTTGACCACTAGTAGCTGCCCAGTACAACCTCAGTCTGACACTGTTGACCACTAGGAGCTGCCCAGTACAGCCACAGTCTGACCCTGTTGACCACTAGGAGCTGCCCAGTACAGCCACAGTCTGACACTGTTGACCA
The DNA here is from genome assembly GCF_963971535.1 of Notolepis coatsorum. NCBI lineage: Eukaryota > Metazoa > Chordata > Actinopteri > Aulopiformes > Paralepididae > Notolepis > Notolepis coatsorum. The sequence goes on along the minus strand of NC_140170.1, from coordinate 52,125,377 downwards.
CTAGGAGCTGCCCAGTACAACCACAGTCTGACACTGTTGACCACTAGGAGCTGCCCAGTACAACCACAGTCTGACACTGTTGACCACTAGGAGCTGCCCAGTACAACCACAGTCTGACACTGTTGACCACTAGGAGCTGCCCAGTACAACCAGTCTGACACTGTTGACCACTAGGAGCTGCCCAGTACAACCACAGTCTGACACTGTTGACCACTAGGAGCTGCCCAGTACAACCAGTCTGACACTGTTGACCACTAGGAGCTGCCCAGTACAACCTGTCTCACCCTGTTGACCACTAGGAGCTGCCCAGTACAACCACAGTCTGACACTGTTGACCACTAGGAGCTGCCCAGTACAACCAGTCTGACACTCTTGACCACTAGGAGCTGCCCAGTACAACCACAGTCTGACACTGTTGACCACTAGGAGCTGCCCAGTACAACCACAGTCTGACACTGTTGACCACTAGGAGCTGCCCAGTACAACCACAGTCTGACACTGTTGACCACTAGGAGCTGCCCAGTACAACCACAGTCTGATACTGTTGACCACTAGGAGCTGCCCAGTACAACCGCAGTCTGACATTGTTGACCACTAGGAGCTGCCCAGTACAACCACAGTCTGACACTGTTGACCACTAGCAGCTGCCCAGTACAGCCACAGTCTGACACTGTTGACCACTAGGAGCTGCCCAGTACAACCACAGTCTGACACTGTTGACCACAAGGAGCTGCCCAGTACAACCACAGTCTGACACTGTTGACCACTAGCAGCTGCCCAGTACAGCCACAGTCTGACACTGTTGACCACTAGGAGCTGCCCAGTACAACTACAGTCTGACACTGTTGACCACTAGGAGCTGCCCAGTACAGCCAGAGTCTGACACTGTTGACCACTAGGAGCTGCCCAGTACAACCACAGTCTGACACTGTTGACCACTAGGAGCTGCCCAGTACAACCACAGTCTGATACTGTTGACCACTAGGAGCTGTCCAGTACAACCACAGTCTGACACTGTTGACCACTAGGAGCTGCCCAGTACAGCCAGAGTATGACATTGTTGACCACTAGTCAGTGAGTGTGTCTAGAGTGAGAGCTTAAAGACTGATAGTGGTGTGAGAGAGAGAGAGAGAGAGAGAGAGAGCGAGAGAGAGAGAGAGAGGACACAGTCTCTCTTTCTATCCATGTTTCTATCTCTCTTTCTCACACTCTTGTTACTCTCTCTCTTTCACTCTCTCTCTGATGTGCTCAGGCATTCCTGTTGCCCTGACAACAGGTTAACTTGCAGAGGGGTTCTCTCTCTCTCTCTCACACGCACACACACACACACACACGCACACACACACACACACGCACGCACGCACACACGCACACACACACACACACTTCCTTGTGTTTTTACAGTTGTGTGGATGTTCCATTGATTTACATCCCTTCCCTATCTTCTAAGCCTAATGGTGGCAGAACAGTCAGGGGGAGGTTGTTTGAGTTTCAGTAACATCTTTTATGATGGGTTTCTCCCAGACAAAGTTCACAGACGGACTCATGGAATTGAGCATTGAAAAAGGGTCAATAATCACAGATTCCATAGGGCCTTAGATGAAATGATATAAATGAATGTCTTGAAATTATACTTTGGACTGTTTGACCTTCACGATTGAACTTGAGGATATACTTTCGCAATCACAGTACTATTCAACATGTCTAAGCATAAGAAAGAGTTTGTGAAACCATTCGTCATGTTGTGGAAGTTTAATTTAATTTAAATAGCTTGTCACAAAACATTTCGAAATCGCAAATTTGAATGTATGGTTGTGGGGGTGGGAGATAAAGAAGAAGATAGGCTTCATTCATTCATTCAACCATTCAACCATAATTTATTCAATTAAGTCGTAACCATAAGAGGTGTGTGTGTGTGTGTGTGTGTGTGTGTGTGTGTGTGTGTGTGTGTGTGTGTGTGTGTGTGTGTGTGTGTGTGTGTGCGTGCGTGCGCGTGTGCGTGTGTGTGCGTGTGAGTGTGTGAGTGAATGAGTGAGAGATTGTGTGACTAGTAGCTGTCAAAAGGCTAATATGCGAGTTGGAATAATGTATCCATAATAACAATGGTATGTTTTACCTAGAGCAGATGAGGAGAGAGAGAGACAACTAGAGCAGGTGAGGAGAGAGAAGAAGAAGAAGAAGTCTTTATTTGTCATGCAGATTTTTAACACACACACATGCGATGGGTGACCCACAGGAACACACACACACACACACACACACATGCACTGAGTCGCTGATGAAATGTTCTCTGCACCTCCCATCCCGTCGTCCTTCCCCCCAAGAGCAGCCGGGAGCAGACAAGGGCTGCAATCCAAGTGCTCCTGCCCGTCTTCGTCACGGACGCGACAGCGTTAGCGATCTGTTGTGCATGTTTTTCCATTGGGGGGAACCCTTGCGAACACGGGGAGAACATGCAAACTCCACTCAGAAAGGCCTGGGAGATACCCCACCTGGGTACCTGGCAACGTGGAAACCTGGTCCCCAAGTGGGAATCGAACCCTGGACCTTCTAGCTGTGATGCGACAGTGTTAACCACTACACCACCGTGAGAGGAACCTAGAGCAGGTGGCGAGAGAGAGAGAGAGAGAGGGAGAGGGACCTACAGCAGGTGAGGAGAGAGAGACCTACAGCAGGTGAGGAGAGAGAGGGAGAGGGACCTACAGCAGGTGAGGAGAGAGAGACCTACAGCAGGTGAGGAGAGAGGGAGAGGGACCTACAGCAGGTGAGGAGAGAGAGACCTACAGCAGGTGAGGAGAGAGAGGGAGAGAGACCTACAGCAGGTGAGGAGAGAGAGGGAGAGGGACCTACAGCAGGTGAGGAGAGAGAGACCTACAGCAGGTGAGGAGAGAGAGACCTACAGCAGGTGAGGAGAGAGAGGGAGAGAGACCTACAGCAGGTGAGGAGAGAGAGGGAGAGGGACCTACAGCAGGTGAGGAGAGAGAGACCTACAGCAGGTGAGGAGAGAGAGACCTACAGCAGGTGAGGAGAGAGAGGGAGAGAGACCTACAGCAGGTGAGGAGAGAGAGACCTACAGCAGGTGAGGAGAGAGAGGGAGAGGGACCTACAGCAGGTGAGGAGAGAGAGGGAGAGGGACCTACAGCAGGTGAGGAGAGAGAGACCTACAGCAGGTGAGGAGAGAGAGACCTACAGCAGGTGAGGAGAGAGAGGGAGAGACCTACAGCAGGTGAGGAGAGAGAGACCTACAGCAGGTGAGGAGAGAGAGGGAGAGGGACCTACAGCAGGTGAGGAGAGAGAGGGAGAGGGACCTACAGCAGGTGAGGAGAGAGAGACCTACAGCAGGTGAGGAGAGAGAGACCTACAGCAGGTGAGGAGAGAGATACCTACAGCAGGTGAGGAGAGAGAGACCTACAGCAGGTGAGGAGAGAGAGGGAGAGGGACCTACAGCAGGTGAGGAGAGAGAGGGAGAGGGAGCTACAGCAGGTGAGGAGAGAGAGACCTACAGCAGGTGAGGAGAGAGAGCGAGAGACCTAGAGCAGGTGAGGAGAGAGAGCGAGAGACCTAGAGCAGGTGAGGAGAGAGAGGGACCTAGAGCAGGTGAGGAGAGAGAGGGAGAGAGGGAGAGAGAGAGAGAGAGAGAGAGAGAGAGAGAGAGAGAGAGAGACAGAGACAGAGACAGAGCGAGAGCGAGAGCGAGAGCGAGAGCGAGAGCGAGAGCGAGAGCGAGACAGAGAGAGAGAGAGAGAGAGAGAGAGAGAGAGAGAGAGAGAGAGAGAGAGAGAGAGAGAGAGAAGCCCTAGATATGACACAACTAGTGCAACTATGAAGGTGTTTCTTGCCACATCCGTCTATACATGTAGACATTTGACCAGAGGGCCCAGAGTGCAGGGTGGCATGTGCTGTGCCCCCGGGGCAGGTAGATGCCCAGACATGTGCTGTGCCCCCGGGGCAGGTAGATGCCCAGACATGTGCTGTGCCCCCGGGGCAGGTAGATGCCCAGACATGTGCTGTGCCCCCGGGGCAGGTAGATGCCCAGACATGTGCTGTGCCCCCGGGGCAGGTAGATGCCCAGACATGTGCTGTGCCCCCGGGGCAGGTAGATGCCCAGACATGTGCTGTGCCCCCGGGGCAGGTAGATGCCCAGACATGTGCTGTGCCCCCGGGGCAGGTAGATGCCCAGACATGTGCTGTGCCCCCGGGGCAGGTAGATGCCTCGCACGAGGGTTTACGTCGACAGGGTTGATGAAATCCTTGATCCAGCTACTGTAGCAGGCTTTTTAGAAACAAGCTGCAGGCTCAAGTTAATAAGTGTCGTTACAAGCTGTGGTTTACTCTCTCTCTCTCTCACCCACACCCACACATACTCTCACACACACACACACACACACACACACACACACACACACACACACACACACACACACACACACACACACAGTGACTCCCACCTTGCCCAAACATTGTAGTTATCAGGGTCGCTCTGTGGGTCAGTAGTGGAATGTTTGTTCTACTCAGAGAGAGAGAGAGAGAGAGAGAGAGAGAGAGAGAGAGAGAGAGAGAGAGAGAGAGAGAGAGAGAGAGAGAGAGAGAGAGAGAGAGAGAGACACTGCAGACCAGCCATGGAGAGCAGGTAACGATGGAGCAACATACTGTCTGCTTGCTCATCAGAAACACACATCAGTGTCAACAGACTCTTCACTGGTTGCACAATAAATGGAAACATCCAGATGAATGTACAGTACATGATACAAAGTAGCTAGCCAGCGGCAACTTGTGGAGACTTATACAAAGTAGCTAGCCAGCGGTAACTTGTTGAGACTTATACAAAGTAGCTAGCCAGCGGTAACTTGTGGAGACCTATACAAAGTAGTTAGCCAGCGGTAACTTGTGGAGACCTATACAAAGTAGCTAGCCAGCGGTAACTTGTGGAGACCTATACAAAGTAGCTAGCCAGCGGTAACTTGTGGAGACCTATACAAAGTAGCTAGCCAGCGGTAACTTGTGGAGACCTATACAAAGTAGTTAGCCAGCGGTAACTTGTGGAGACCTATACAAAGTAGCTAGCCAGCGGTAACTTGTGGAGACCTATACAAAGTAGCTAGCCAGCGGTAACTTGTGGAGACCTATACAAAGTAGCTAGCCAGCGGTAACTTGTGGAGACCTATACAAAGTAGCTAGCCAGCGGTAACTTGTGGAGACCTATACAAAGTAGCTAGCCAGCGGTAACTTGTGGAGACCTATACAAAGTAGCTAGCCAGCGGTAACTTGTGGAGACCTATACAAAGTAGCTAGCCAGCGGTAACTTGTGGAGACCTATACAAAGTAGCTAGCTAGCAGTAACTTGTGGAGACTTATACAAAGTAGTTAGCCAGCGGTAACTTGTGGAGACCTATACAAAGTAGCTAGCCAGCGGTAACTTGTGGAGACTTATACAAAGTAGTTAGCCAACGGTAACTTGTGGAGACTTAAGGCCTCTGCATGCTACAGAAACTTCAGAGCAACTGCAACACAACATCGGCGCGATTTCAGCGCGGTTGTTTTAGAGGGTCTTGTAGACTGTGTTGCTTGGACGTTGTGTACATGTCCCCCAAATCTAACCTAAACAACCGTTGCGTTGATATTGCGTAGCAGTGATTGGTTGGTTAGCGAATGGGGGCGGGGCTGTCATAGAATAATATTAGTCCCGCAGAGAATAACATCCTCCATTGTTGTTGCCAGCGTTGATGCTAAATAATTAGCGTCACATAGCTCGCCTTTTTCTGAAAACCCAAGCACATATTGTTCCATAGCATACGCCTTCAGTTGATCATGACAAATCCTCTCTTACCTTGACGATTAAAAAGCCTCCATAATTTAGTAAATAAAGCTGTAGCCAGCCAGCTAGCATTGGGTCTATTCAAAATGCTATCCACATTAGCTACATAGCTAACCAAGTAAATACAATGCCAATGGTATCCGTCCTGAGGTAACGTTAAATACAACGTTTGCTAGTGGAAATGACTGGACACACACAGGGACAAGTTAAACATCAATCAATTAATCTATTCCAATAGGTAGTTTGAGCTGCATGTGAGCCGAGGTCCTCTCCATTGGAAACTAATGATGTTACGGTAACGTTAGCTCAAAAAGCACAGAAAGTTAAGCTGCTAGCAACAGACACTATAACACTTCCGGTCGGGGGTTTTCAAAATAAAAGAGCGACGTCTAAAATCACCGGAAATACGTTTATTTTGTACATTATCTAACGTTAACACGAACCTAAACTAAATTTAGTTACACTAACTTTGCGCGTCGATGTTGCAGAAGCATAAAGGCAGAGTGTCTAAAACACTGTTGCTTTGTCGATGTTGTGTTGCAGTTACTTTGAAGTTTCTGTAGCATGCAGAGGCCTTTATACAAAGTAGCTAGCCAGCGGTAACTTGTGGAGACCTATACAAAGTAGTTAGCCAGCGGTAACTTGTGGAGACCTATACAAAGTAGCTAGCCAACGGTAACTTGTGGAGACTTATACAAAGTAGCTAGCCAGCGGTAACTTGTGGAGACCTATACAAAGTAGTTAGCCAGCGGTAACTTGTGGAGACCTATACAAAGTAGCTAGCCAATGGTAACTTGTGGAGACCTATACAAAGTAGCTAGCCAACGGTAACTTGTGGAGACTTATACAAAGTAGCTAGCCAGCGGTAACTTGTGGAGACCTATACAAAGTAGCTAGCCAGCAGTAACTTGTGGAGACTTATACAAAGTAGCTAGCCAGCGGTAACTTGTGGAGACCTATACAAAGTAGCTAGCCAGCGGTAACTTGTGGAGACTTATACAAAGTAGCTAGCCAGCGGTAACTTGTGGAGACCTATTCAAAGTAGCTAGCCAGCGGTAACCTTTTGGAGACCTATATGTAGCATCCTGAATATTCTGCTATTTATTCAGAAGTGCTGACTTAACCTGTTACTTCCCCTGTGTGCACAAAGACGTGATAAACAGTGTTCCTTTTTGATATCTCGCCCGGACTAATGATGCGAGGTGCTCTTCTTCCTCCGGCTTCGATATGGACCATTAACATGACATTGAAGCATCTTTCTTCCTGCCTTGAGTGTCCTATAGTGGGACCAGTTTGCGGTCGCCAGCAGGGGGCAGTGGTGGCAGGCGGAGCGGAGGAGAAAGGAGCAGCGAGTGAGAGATGATTACCTGGAGGGCGTAACAGAAGGAAGTCCTCTTCGACAGTGAACTCGGACGTGAGTGGACGTGAACGGGCGTGTGCTCTCGACGAGCCCCGTTGAAGAGTCCCGTTGAAGAGCCCCGTTGAAGAGCAACGGGAGATAACAAGTACTTTCCTATAACACGGGTTATCCTAGAAGTACAAGCGATAGAGAAGTGTGTGAGCAAGCGATACGGAAAGAAGAACCAACGTCTGTAAATAACGTGTTATCCTAGAAGTGTAAGCGGTGCATTAGCTTGCTGCTAACGGCTATAGTGACTCTGAGTATACCACAAGGCGAGCGTCGCTGAAGACCGGTGGTGCATACAGCCACGTTGCGTTAGCAGTACAGGCGATAGCAGGAGGGTTCACTAAGACCCACAGTTTAGCTGTGTTTAAGGTAGCCAACAGTTTAGAGCGCGCCAGCCCAGTCAGCAGCATCACAGTGGACGTCTCGTCGACGCAGCCGAGGACACATCTTCGTCCAGCAGAGGTCGCCACACCACAGCACGCCCCTCCAGTTCAGTCACTGCCCCTGCTGCCTACCCCAGCCCGCTGGCTGTGCTCGCGGGATCGCCCGACGGCCATCTTGTCACCCGGACGAGGGGTGGTGAGAGTGGACCCGCCATCTTGGTTAAGTACAGCGGTACTTCGTGTGCCAAAACAGTATTCATTTGAAGTGAACGCTAACGACCAGCGTCTAGGGGTACCCCAACCATTATAAGCCGGCTTTAGTTTAGGGTTTTATTTGGTAACGTGGGCCCACATGTAACTTATTTTTTTATTGTGATAACTGTGTGACGTTCTTGAATTCCCATTGAACTCCTTGACATGTGCCTGGGTCTTCCCCTAATCCAAGCGGGGCTTTTGAAGTAATGTATTGAGCACTAGGTGCCTATGTTGGGAATAGCGTTCCCCTATAATGTGAGTGAGAGCACCCGGTGCCTAATGTGATTATATGCCATATGAACCACATAAAGTATAAACTGTAATTGCTAATTGACCAGGCTTTATATAAAGGAGACGTAGATGGGAGCACGGTGTGTGTGTCTATTTCTGAGCCAGTATTCTAACCCTTGTTGACTGGGTAAATATATGACTGTAGTATTATTATTTAACCCTTCCACCCTATTCGCAACATATGGTTAAAGGTCTCTACAGGTGGTCAAGGAAGGGTACTGCTTTGAGGGGAGCGCAATATCTTTATTCAACTAACAGTCACCAGGTGTGGGAGGGCTAACGGAGGTACTGGGGGAAGTGAGAGTGTGTGGGGAGCTACTGCTGACCGCCCTGGAAGGCGAGGAGGACCAGAGTACCCCAGGTTAGTAAATCCTGGGCCCCATCCGCTCCTGCTGCCCGCCCTCCAGTTCGACGTTCCGGGCCCAAAGACGGGGGTTCAGATAGATTAAAATCTACTGCATCCCGCTACCAGGTGGCCGTGTACAACCACTCCCATAAAGCAGGGATAATCCACCCTGCTACATATACAAAGTAGCTAGCCAGCGGTAACTTGTGGAGACTTATACAAAGTAGCTAGCCGGCGGTAACTTGTGGAGACTTATACAAAGTAGCTAGCCAGCTGTAACTTGTGGAGACTTATACAAAGTAGTTAGCCGGCGGTAACTTGTGGAGACTTATACAAAGTAGCTAGCCAGCGGTAACTTGTGGAGACCTATACAAAGTAGCTAGCCAGTGGTAACTTGTGGAGACCTATACAAAGTAGTTAGCCAGCGGTAACTTGTGGAGACCTATACAAAGTAGCTAGCCAATGGTAACTTGTGGAGACTTATACAAAGTAGCTAGCTAGCAGTAACTTGTAGAGACTTATACAAAGTAGCTAGCCAGCGGTAACTTGTGGAGACTTATACAAAGTAGCTAGCCAGTGGTAACTTGTGGAGACTTATACAAAGTAGCTAGCCGGCGGTAACTTGTGGAGACTTATACAAAGTAGCTAGCCAGCGGTAACTTGTGGAGACTTAAGGCCTCTGCAGGCTACGTTTAGACGGAGAGAGTCTGAACAGAAACCGCAAAAGTCGTCTTACGGTCTCACTTTTAATTTTGCGTTTAGACTAGCGTTTTGGGATGGAATTCTGCATGCAGACGACGCTGTAACGGCTCGAGACGACTGAGCCCCACTGTCACACGATTGGCGCATATGTCACATGACGTGCTGTGAAGACCCGCCCTACTCTGCCTCTGATTCGCAGACTGTGGGTGGGGAATGTGATTGGACCAAAGCAGAGTCACTCACAGACAGTGGGTCCAGTACTAATAGTTGTGATAGCCGCGGGACAGATTCTTGTGTATTTAAAAGTACTGCCAATGTAGCCTTCAGGTGATCGCCATGGATAGAATCAGACATGCTTTGTTTACGCTTCTAGGCTACTGGCGCATGCCTGTGATGTAAGCAGTACGCGCGACGAGAGCCTTGACAACCCTTTTGTCATCGTTTTATGCGGTTTGACAGTTTAGATGATAGTGCAAAGGTTTATCGTTTCTAGGAATTCCACCCTGGAAGGTGGTCTCACTTTTTTACGGTTTCACCTCGTAAAAACGCCGTTTCCGTATAAACGAAAGGCACATCCGAAAAAATATTTTTGCGGATTCACCTGCTAGCGTTTCCGTCTAAACAGGGCCTTATACAAAGTAGCTAGCCAGCGGTAACTTGTGGAGACTTATACAAAGTAGCTAGCCAGCCGTAACTTGTGGAGACCTATACAAAGTAGCTAACCAGCGGTAACTTGTGGAGACCTATACAAAGTAGCTAGTGTTGTGTTCGTTAGATTGACCTTGTGTAACGTTTGGGGTTTTGCTCTCCTCTGGGAGCAAAAGCCCTAGCGTTACCTGTCAAGTTTGTTCTTAATTTCCCCACTTGAAGGGCTCAGGCAACGTGATAAAGGAAGGATATAACTCTGTGACTTCTTTGACCTTTGTTTGTCATTTATTTGGTTGACAAATGGTTGTCTCAATAGCAGTCACAATAGCAGGTTATAAACCTGAAAGGGTATGAAAGGAAATGTTTCAACATCAACATAAATACATAGGCTATAATAATACCATAAATTATAGTTAACATTAATACATTTAGCCTATATTATCAGTTCATTCAAATAAACAATTACCAAATGCATTTTCATTAAGAACATTCATTCAGCATTTACCAATACATTTGACATTTTGTATTATTCTTATTATATATATATATATATATATATACCATATAACCTATATTATATATATATATATTTATCTATTTATTTATTATTTATTTATATATTTATCTATTTATTTATTATTTATTTATATATATACCACATATAACCTTATATATATATATATATATATATATATATATATATATATATATATATATATATATATATACAACATACCATATATAACCTATATTATATATATAGTATTTACTTATTTATTTATTACACCAATCAACATTGTTCTTTAAACTTAACCATGTCATGAATGTCATGCATCAAAATGTTCAAACAATATATTCAAAACTGTTGTAATGCCAGACATTACAGGCCTACAGAAACACCATTTCCCAGGGTGCACTGGAGCCGCATGTCAAACATAGCATGTTGAGCAGAGCTAACATGCTACAAACATTTCATGTTGAGCAGAGCTAACATGCTAACACAAGCAAAGCACATGAACAGAGCTAACATGCTAACACAAGCAAAGCACATGAACAGAGCAAGCAGAGCACATATAATAAAGCAAGCAGGGCACATGCACATTTAAGCAAGCAGGGAAAGTCAAGTCAAGTCAAGAGTTTTAATTGTCACGGCATACAGGTATACAATGAAATGCGGCTGGTCTTGCCTGCGACGATGTGCAATACAGTGGTACAACATATAATAGAGTCCAATAAAAATACAGTGGTACAACATATAATAGAATCCAATAAAAAACAACAGTGCAATAAACAGGTACATGGTGTGCCATCTCGGTATCTGTACATAGTATTTACAGAGCATATAGGACATGCTAGGTAGCTTTAGTAGTGCAATACACTGTTCCTGATGTTATACTAATTTAAGTGGCCTTTCCTCTGGCCATAAGTGTGCGTGTGTGCGGCATGAGTGTTAACGTGGCTGCTAGTGTGTGAGCGTGCTCAGCGTGCGTGTCGTGTATGTGCTAGTGTGTGCTTGTGTGTGGATAGTTCAGTTTCTGTGTCTCTCAATGTTCATTGTTCAAGGCTCTGATGGCCTGGGGGAAGAAGCTTAGCCTAAGCCTCTCCGTCCTAGTAGCTGGGGTTCGCAGGCGTCTGCCTGACCTCAGCAGCTGGAACAGGCTGTTATTGGGGTGGTGGGGGTCTTTCATTATCCTGCAGGCTCTGGATTTGCACCTCTTGTTGTATAGAGCCTGCAGGGGAGGTAGCGCAATACCCGTGGTACGCTCGGCTGAGCGCACCACTCTCTGTAGGGCCTTCTTGTCCTGTGCCGTGCTGTTCCCATACCAGGCAGTGATGTTTCCGGTCAAGATGCTCTCTACAGCTCCTGAGTAGAAGGACTGGAGTATCTTCCCCGATACTCTGAACTTCCTTAACTGTCTCAGGTGGTAGAGGCGCTGCTTCGCTTTCTTTACTACTGTGTCTATGTGTGTTGACCATGTCAGATCCTCTGAGATGTGGACCCCCAGGTACTTGAAGCTGCTCACCCTGTCCACGGTAGCCCCGTTAATCATCAGTGGTGTGTGTGTCTCCTGCTGTCCTCTCCTATAATCCACGATCAGCTCCTTGGTTTTACCAATGTTCAGGAGCAGGCTGTTGTCCTGGCACCAACATTCCAGTACCTCAACCTCCTCTCGGTAGGCCTTCTCGTCGTTGTCTGAGATCAGCCCCACCACCACTGTGTCGTCTGCGAACTTCACTATGGAGTTGGAGCTGAACTTGGCCACACAATCTTGTGTGTAGAGTGAGTACAGCAGGGGGCTTAGAACACAGCCCTGGGGGGACCCGATGCTCAGGGTGATGGTGTTGGAGGTCTGACCCCCCACCCTGACCGCCTGGGGTCTTTCACTCAGAAAGTCCAGTACCCAGGCGCTCAGGGCGGAGCTCAGACCTAGCTTGATCAGCTTGTCCACCAGTCTGGTGGGGACTATGGTGTTGAACGCTGAGCTGTAGTCAATGAACAACAGTCTCACATAGCCCCCCTTCTGACGGTCAAGGTGGGAGAGAGTGCTGTGCAGTACCTGGGAGACCGTGTCGTCAGTGGACCTGTTTGTCCTGTATGCAAATTGCATAGGGTCCATATCACTGGGGAGAGAGGCACAAATGTGGTCCTTGACCAGCCTCTCGAAACATTTCATGACCACAGAGGTGAGTGCCACCGGTCTGTAGTCATTTGGACATGTTGGGGAGGGTTTCTTCGGTACCGGGATGATGGTAGACATCTTGAAGCAGGCAGGGACTACTGACTCCGCCAGGGATTGATTAAATATGGCGGTGAACACCGGGGCAAGCTGGTTTGCACAGGACTTAAGTATGCGTCCTGTTATACCATCTGGGCCCGCAGCCTTCCTGGTGTTCACCTGCATAAATGCTCTTCTCACAAGGTAAAAGTGAACATACCATTGGGTCATCACGTTCCTGGTTTGATTGCAGCTTAACTGACTCAATGACTGACTGAATCATGGACTGAATGAGTTGGGGTTTTAATGCAAGTCCTCTGGGCTGCCCCCATATATGCCAGATGGTAAAACCAGTCAAGCCCTCCCATGCTGCCCACATAGATGCCTGATGTAAATTATTCTCTTTTTACCCTTAAAGTTCATTTAATTTCTGGTTTACCTTGAAAATAGTTGCAAGGAGTACATTTGATCATTTAGGGGACATTTAAATTGTACCATTTGTTTTGGATAAATAATATATGTAATTTTGAGTCAATAAAATACATTTGGCTCTCTTTTCTCCTAAAGAGTTCGACACCTCCCACTTAAGTTCCTGATCGCTTGGCTTGATCAGAAACTTACTTCACATCAGAGATTGACCCCTCTTAATGACACCCTTTTTTTTTAATATTTTTTAATGTCTTCTTTATATATATTTTTTTTTTCCTTTTTGGTTTACGAGTGTGTATGGACGAGCAAGCATAGTCCAAAGCCAGCTACGTCTCTTGGCAGGTGTGTCTGGTGCCAAGATCGATGTGGGAATGGGGTATGAATGCACTTAGTCTTCTTGTATGACGAGTGTGTGTAGACGAGCAAGCATAGTACAAAGTCAGCTACGTCTCTTGGCAGATGTGTGTGGTGCCAAGATCGATGGGGCATGGGGTATGAATGCTCTTAGTCTTCATGTATGTGCGGAGTGTGGGATATAGTGGTAGCGCATGGCGTCCACCAACCAGCCGAGAGGGGGGGGGTTAGGGATGGTGACCAGATCCAGGGGCTTGGGCGATGAACTGGGTGAGGGGTGTGGGCAGGGAACTGCATCAGGGCGGCTCGGGCAGATGAGTTTGGTCCTCCACGGGAAGGAGGACCACCAATCTTCTTACGTCTCTCCTGATGACGGTCGTGGGCAGTGGAGAGCTCCTCTTCTTCTGTCCACCTGCAGGGGAGACGATGAGGCCGGCACACGTCTTGATATCAGCGTCCCTGACGATCCCTTTTCTGTCTGGGTATACTGACAAGATTCTTCCCAGATGGAACTGGCCTCTCAGCGCGTTCTGGTCGGCGATCCAGACAAGATCCCCGACCTTGACGTTCCGCTCTGTCCGATGCCATTTGTTGCGGACAAACAGATTTGGGCCAGCTAGCTCACTCCATTTTGCCCAGAATCGGTCCACCCCGATTTGAATCGCTCTCAGTCGGCGCCAGGGATGGGTGCACAGGTCGAGTCCACTTGTATCACCTACAACGGAGGCACGACCCAGGATGAGGGAGTTAGGCGTTAAATACTCGACTACATCCTCTTGGCTTTGGGCTCTAGCATCAATAGGGCGTTGATTTGTCAGGTTGGCTGCCTGGTAGACCAGGGTTTGAAGTTCTACCCACGTGAGCGCCTCTGTTGCGTCTCTGAGGTTGGTGAGCGCTCTTTTCAAAAGCTTCACTGCAGCCTCCGCTGCCCCATTCCGATGGGGAGCATCTGCAGGGTGGAACTTCCACTCCCATTCAGTCCCATTCTTGGCCTTTTCTTCATGCGCTTCTCTGACCAGTAGGAAATGGACAGTAGTGTCACAGAACTCAACACAGTCTTGGGCCACGAGAGCCAAATCCTGAAAAGCTGCTGCTCTTTCTTTTGCAGATTGGGCCTGCCTCCCACTTTGCTGTTCTGGGAGCCTGGCCGTTGCCACCCAGCCAGGTTTCCACTGCTCGTCTCGTCCAGGCGACAATTCCGCACAACTTTGCGTCGCTCTGGCCTGACAGCTGTCTGGACTGGTCTCTGGTGACCGCTGCAGAGAATGCTTTCCTCTGGAGTCCTTTGATTTGATCAGCAACAGAATCTTGCTGGCGGTCTTCATGGGCCAGTCTGATTCAGGTGAGGCAAGGCCGATGGGATCATAGAAACCAGCAATCTGGCTTAACAGCATGCGCCGGGTGAGAGGGTTAAGTGTGCTGCTCCTGATCTCCTCCCGTAGATCCAGCCCTGTTCTCATCTTCCCTCGCTTCTTTGAGAAGTTTATCGATGTCAGAACACAGAGCTTGTCTGTTTCGGGTTTGTATCCAACCCCCACCGCCTTCCACCGGTAATAATCGACCATGTCCCCAGAAAATGTGGGGAGGCGTGCTCTCTCGAGTGGAAACTGGACTCTGGGTTGCATATAAGGAAGGACGCCTTGTGGAGCATTTGGGTACCCTAGCGGTGTGCCTGCGACATTTGGTGCAGCGCTGGTCCCAGCCAGAGACTGGATACTGGCTCCAGAACTTCTTGGAAGTGGCCCCGATGGACCGAGCAGGTCTACATGACCTGCAGCGATTTCCTGCTTGACACCGGGAGGCTCACTGAGAGAGAGAGGTTGATTATCTTTACTGGATCCAGGCAGATATGGATTGGCTGGCGCTTCAGCCTCTACCCTCTCCTCTTCCTCTTCCTCTTCCTCCTCCTCATGCTGGCTCAAAGCAAAGCCCTTTTGTGACTTTAGGTTCATCCGCCGCCATTTCCGCTCCCAGTCACTCTGTAAGTCTCTTAGCCCGTCTCCTTGCTTTTTAAGCTCCTTTGTCTTGGTGCTGGAGACAAGACCTTCCCAAGGAGCTATTTTCTGCCCGAACCTGTGGATCTTCTTGCCCAGGCTCTCCCTCTGCACATCAAAGTCCTCCGCTAGTAACTCCTTCAAATCCAGCGCTTCTACTTCAGCCCACTTCTTTTCCGCTTTCTCGGCATCCAATTTGATGTCATCTTCAGCGAATCTGGACCATAGTGCTTCTTCAGTGAGTGTAAGCATTTCTTCATATCGGGTTGAGCACTTTGTTGTTTTCGCTTTTATGCTCTCGGCTTCCTCTATCACCTTGGGATCGTCGTTTTCTTCTGCCTCCACTTCGAGAGCATCGACGTATTCAGTCCCTGTGTCGCTGACCCTACCAAAGTCCACAACAAGGCCATTTAGCTCATCAATGAGATTCCTCTCCTTGAGCAGGTGAATCGTAAGAGCCATCCTGTAGGTCCTCTTACTGAAGGCAGTCTGCGCGACCGCGCGCTTTCCCTTTAGGGATTCCAGCACAGCTGAATCCATCCTCCTTTCTTAGAGCTGTCCAAGGTTTTTCCGACACTGGCAGGGGGCCTGTTGGACCTTTCCCTCCCTCCGTGGCGCTCCTCTTCCGGGCAACACTCTTCGGGGCAGATTCAGCTAGACGCTTGGGCCCGTGGTTTATAACTGTCAAGTTTGTTCTTAATTTCCCCACTTGAAGGGCTCAGGCAACGTGATAAAGGAAGGATATAACTCTGTGACTTCTTTGACCTTTGTTTGTCATTTATTTGGTTGACAAATGGTTGTCTCAATAGCAGTCACAATAGCAGGTTATAAACCTGAAAGGGTATGAAAGGAAATGTTTCAACATCAACATAAATACATAGGCTATAATAATACCATAAATTATAGTTAACATTAATACATTTAGCCTATATTATCAGTTCATTCAAATAAACAATTACCAAATGCATTTTCATTAAGAACATTCATTCAGCATTTACCAATACATTTGACATTTTGTATTATTCTTATTATATATATATATATATATATATATATATATACCATATAACCTATATTATATATATATATATTTATCTATTTATTTATTATTTATTTATATATTTATCTATTTATTTATTATTTATTTATATATATATATACCACATATAACCTTTAATATATATATATATATACAACATACCATATATAACCTATATTATATATATAGTATTTACTTATTTATTTATTACACCAATCAACATTGTTCTTTAAACTTAACCATGTCATGAATGTCATGCATCAAAATGTTCAAACAATATATTCAAAACTGTTGTAATGCCAGACATTACAGGCCTACAGAAACACCATTTCCCAGGGTGCACTGGGGCCGCATGTCAAACATAGCATGTTGAGCAGAGCTAACATGCTACAAACATTTCATGTTGAGCAGAGCTAACATGCTAACACAAGCAAAGCACATGAACAGAGCTAACATGCTAACACAAGCAAAGCACATGAACAGAGCAAGCAGAGCACATATCATAAAGCAAGCAGGGCACATGCACATTTAAGCAAGCAGGGAAGGTAAAAGTGAACATACCATTGGGTCATCACGTTCCTCTTTTTACCCTTAAAGTTCATTTAATTTCTGGTTTACCTTGAAAATAGTTGCAAGGAGTACATTTGATCATTTAGGGGACATTTAAATTGTACCATTTGTTTTGGATAAATAATATATGTAATTTTGAGTCAATAAAATACATTTGGCTCTCTTTTCTCCTAAAGAGTTCGACATTACCCGATGGTAATGAACCTGTCTATCTGCCCTGATTGCATTCATTGGTACCTGGTGTGTCTAGTTAAGTTGGCTTTATATGTTCTTCCTGGTTACTATTCAGATCGTCAGTCGATCACTGAACCTACCCGTGAGTACATAGTTGTGACTAACATTTATCGCTCCTGCCATGGAGGATAAATTAGTTCGTCATGTATAGTTTTTGCCATGCCTTGCTTTATCAAATGTAATGTAATGTGTAATGTATCAAATGTAAATAGTTTTGTGTGCTTATGTAGCACCGTCGCCCGACGTATGTCGTGTAGTTACTATGTTTTGGAGACAGCGTTTTTCTCCCCTTTGCTTTTCCCATTTTCGCTATATGGCTCAGTTTATGATTTTGTACAATAACGTGTTTTGGAGACTTGATTTCTCCACTTTACTTTCCCTCTTTTAGAGACGAAGCATTCTCCCACTTTTGTTTGTGCGCCGTTGTCGGCGGGTATGCCACCAATGTCAACAATAAATAAGAAACCTTTTCTTTGAGAAACAACACCTGCCTCTCGTCTATCCGTTCTGCACGTTCAACACACCCACCTGCACCTGGGTCCAACACACCTACCTGTACCTGGGTCCAACACACCTACTGCACCTGGGTCCAACACACCTACTGCACCTGGGTCCAACACACCTACTGCACCTGGGTCCAACACACCTACTGCACCTGGGTCCAACACACCTACTGCACCTGGATCCAACACACCTACTGCACCTGGGTCCAACACACCTGGGTCCAACACACCTACTGCACCTGGGTCCAACACACCTACTGCACCTGGGTCCAACACACCTACACACCTACTGCACCTGGGTCCAACACACCTACTGCACCTGGGTCCAACACACCTGGGTCCAACACACCTACTGCACCTGGGTCCAACACACCTACTGCACCTGGGTCCAACACACCTACTGCACCTGGGTCCAACACACCTGGGTCCAACACACCTACTGCACCTGGGTCCAACACACCTGGGTCCAACACACCTACTGCACCTGGGTCCAACAAACCCACCTGCACCTGGGTCCAACACACCTACAGCACCTGGGTCCAACACACCTACTGCACCTGGGTCCAACACACCTACTGCACCTGGGTCCAACACACCTACTGCACCTGGGTCCTACACACCTACCTGGGTCCAACACACCCACCTGCACCTGGGTCCAACACACCTACTGCACCTGGGTCCAACAAACCCACCTGCACCTGGGTCCAACACACCCACCTGCACCTGGGTCCAACACACCCACCTGCACCTGGGTCCAACACACCTACTGCACCTGGGTCCAACACACCTACTGCACCTGGGTCCAACACACCTACAGCACCTGGGTCCAACACACCCACCTGCACCTGGGTCCAACACACCTACTGCACCTGGGTCCAACACACCCACCTGCACCTGGGTCCAACACACCTACTGCACCTGGGTCCAACACACCTACTGCACCTGGGTCCAACACACCTACTGCACCTGGGTCCAACACACCTACTGCACCTGGGTCCAACACACCTGGGTCCAACACACCTACTGCACCTGGGTCCTACACACCTAAATTCATGCTATATTATGTTATTATTAGGGATGCTCGATATTGGCTTTTTTACCGATACCGATATTCCGATATTGTCCAACTCTTAATTTCCGATACCGATATCAACCGATATCAACCGATACCGATATATGCAGGGTTTCCCACCACAAAAAACGGAATAATTTCAGGTAACTAATCATTTCACTGGATATATATATAACAAATATTGTTATTGTTTTTTTCTTTTTTTAAACCGATACCGATATTTTCCGATATCACATTTTACTGCCGATATCGGCCGATAATATCGGTCGGCCGATAATATCGGACATCCCTAGTTATTATGTTATTTGATACTATCTTGTCTAGCACAGTCTCTGGAGCGTAACAGTAAGAAGCATTTTGTATGAAAGTATTCTGTACTTCTGTATGACAACTATTAAAGAACTTGAACTTGAACTTGAACTACTGCACCTGGGTCCAACACACCTGGGTCCAACACACCTACTGCACCTGGGTCCAACACACCTACTGCACCTGGGTCCTACACACCTACTGCACCTGGGTCCAACACACCTGGGTCCAACACACCTACTGCACCTGGGTCCTACACACCTACTGCACCTGGGTCCAACACACCTGGGTCCAACACACCTACTGCACCTGGGTCCAACACACCTACTGCACCTGGGTCCAACACACCTACAGCACCTGGGTCCAACACACCTACTGCACCTGGGTCCAACACACCTACTGCACCTGGGTCCAACACACCTACCTGGGTCCAACACACCTACTGCACCTGGGTCCAACACACCTACCTGGGTCCAACACACCTACAGCACCTGGGTCCAACACACCCACCTGCACCTGGGTCCAACACACCTACTGCACCTGGGTCCAACACACCTACTGCACCTGGGTCCAACACACCCACCTGCACCTGGGTCCAACACACCTACTGCACCTGGGTCCAACACACCTACTGCACCTGGGTCCAACACACCTACTGCACCTGGGTCCAACACACCTACTGCACCTGGGTCCAACACACCTGGGTCCAACACACCTACTGCACCTGGGTCCAACACACCTACTGCACCTGGGTCCTACACACCTACTGCACCTGGGTCCAACACACCTGGGTCCAACACACCTACTGCACCTGGGTCCAACACACCTACAG
This sequence comes from Notolepis coatsorum, assembly GCF_963971535.1. NCBI lineage: Eukaryota > Metazoa > Chordata > Actinopteri > Aulopiformes > Paralepididae > Notolepis > Notolepis coatsorum. The sequence goes on along the minus strand of NC_140170.1, from coordinate 52,105,476 downwards.
CACCTGGGTCCAACACACCTACTGCACCTGGGTCCAACACACCTACTGCACCTGGGTCCAACACACCTACTGCACCTGGGTCCAACACACCTACCTGGGTCCAACACACCTACTGCACCTGGGTCCAACACACCTACCTGGGTCCAACACACCTACAGCACCTGGGTCCAACACACCCACCTGCACCTGGGTCCAACACACCTACTGCACCTGGGTCCAACACACCTACTGCACCTGGGTCCAACACACCTACTGCACCTGGGTCCAACACACCCACCTGCACCTGGGTCCAACACACCTACTGCACCTGGGTCCAACACACCTACTGCACCTGGGTCCAACACACCTACTGCACCTGGGTCCAACACACCTACTGCACCTGGGTCCAACACACCGACCTGCACCTGGGTCCAACACACCTACTGCACCTGGGTCCAACACACCTACTGCACCTGGGTCCAACACACCCACCTGCACCTGGGTCCAACACACCCACCTGCACCTGGGTCCAACAGACCTACTGTACCTGGGTCCAACACACCCACCTGCACCTGGGTCCAACACACCTACTGCACCTGGGTCCAACACACCTACTGCACCTGGGTCCAACACACCTACTGCACCTGGGTCCAACACACCCACCTGCACCTGGGTCCAACACACCTACTGCACCTGGGTCCAACACACCTGGGTCCAACACACCCACCTGCACCTGGGTCCAACACACCTACTGTACCTGGGTCCAACACACCCACCTGCACCTGGGTCCAACACACCTGGGTCCAACACACCTACTGCACCTGGGTCCAACACACCTACTGTACCTGGGTCCAACACACCCACCTGCACCTGGGTCCAACACACCTGGGTCCAACACACCCACCTGCACCTGGGTCCAACACATCTACTGCACCTGGGTCCAACACACCTACTGCACCTGGGTCCAACACACCTACTGCACCTGGGTCCAACACACCTACTGCACCTGGGTCCAACACACCTACTGTACCTGGGTCCAACACACCCACCTGCACCTGGGTCCAACACACCTGGGTCCAACACACCCACCTGCACCTGGGTCCAACACATCTACTGCACCTGGGTCCAACACACCTACTGCACCTGGGTCCAACACACCTACTGCACCTGGGTCCAACACACCTACTGCACCTGGGTCCAACACACCTACTGCACCTGGGTCCAACACACCTACTGCACCTGGGTCCAACACACCTACCCAACCTACTAACACCTTGAAGGATGATAGAAGAGGGTTCAGCTATTTCAAAGATTTATTACAGAGTGAATATTCAATATTAGAAGGTATAAACACAAACAGCTGTGAGAGGACACAGGTTATTACTTAGCCGGGAGAGAGAGAGAGTGAGCTAAGTGATATTCTAAGCTATAGCCCATGACAACCTGCAGTAGTAATTGAGGCATTGCTATTCTGTCTTGCTTGACTTAACCCACATTATTAGCCTCTGTAGTGACATGCATGGTTAGTGGAGTAACTTCTGCATCATGATTATGAATGGGGAATTCTTACTACAGTATACAAGGACACACAAGCATTCTCACATCTCAATTAGTTTTACACAAAGTGTCATACCGGTGAGCCGCCACTAGAGGCAGAGTGAGTGACTGAGTCAGTTAACCATGATACTGTAATTGCCACTCTAAGAGGTGCTTGGCATCTAGTTCTTTTGGGGTAAAATAATGTCTGCTTCTTCTTTTTTGGGCAGTTTGGTTTGTTCTTTTCATGGCGTGTAAGAACTCTGATATACTTTGATATACTTTGATATACTCTGATATACTCTGATACTGTACTACCTTGCACATCGAGTGTTGGTTGTTTGTGGCCTCAGAAATTAACGATACGCACCTGCAAGATGCAATTAAGAACATGAATGGTGGAGCAGGAGCCTATATAAAGACATGACAGGCAGGTCAACAGCTCTCAAGGAAGATATTCCGGTGTCGGTCAGGCGTGATTCAGCCCTGATCTGCCTCCTAGTGGATATACTTTTTAATCCTCCAGGCACACGCAAAATGCGCTGGAAAGTGAATAATGCTACTTGCATTGCAGCCGCTTATCTATGTGTACGTGTTGTTAAAATGGAGTATTTTATCCCTAACTCCCTCCTCTCAGCGAGCCAAGTTTCAAGTTTCTTTAATAGTTGTCATACAGAAGTACAGAATACTTTTATACAAAATGCTTCTTACTGATGCGCTCCAGAGACTGTGCAAGACAAGATAAGTATGAAATAAAATAACATAGTAAAATTAGAAGTAAAAAAAATGAGGTCACAGTGTTCAGTTTAGACATATGTACAATGTTCGATGCAGAATAGACGTAGTTACCATACAATATACAATACTGTGCAGTGTACTAATATACAATACTATATAGTGCAAGGCAGAAATGGAGAAATGGGACGAGGTGCAATTTAGGCCAGCAATTTAGGCCAGCTTGTCTGTGTACATACGTGTTGTTAATTAAAATGGAGTATATCTAAGCCCCAACTCCCTCCTCTCAGCGATAGGGTTGGGCATCGAAAACCGGTTCTAATTAGGAACCGGTTCCTAACTTCTGGTTCTGGAACCGGAAGTAACATATCTGCATTTCGATAAAAAAAATAAAAATAAAAAATGTACTTTGTTAATTAATACCCTAGTTACAGTACAGCAACCAAATTAAACTGTATCAAGTCAACTGAAAATGTGAATAGTATGAAAAAAATGTAAAAAAAAAAAAAAAAAAAAAAATCTCCTGCGAAATAAGCTGTGACCTGCACCTCAAAGAATCGGAATCGAGAATCGTTCAGAACAGGAATTGATATGGAGAATCGGAATCGGAACCGGAATCGTTCAAATCCAAACGATGCCCAACCCTACTCAGCGACAGACAGCTGTTGTTTTCAGTGATTGGTCACTTCACCCCTGCCATTAAAATTTTGGTGAGCCTGAGCCTGTCCAATCAGCTGTGTGTGTCTCCGTGAGCCTGTCCAATCAGCTGTGTGTGTCTCCGTGAGCCTGTCCAATCAGCTGTGTGTGTCTCCATGAGCCTGTCCAATCAGCTGTGTGTGTCTCTGTGAGCCTGTCCAATCAGCTGTGTGTGTCTCCATGAGCCTGTCCAATCAGCTGTGTGTGTCTCCATGAGCCTGTCCAATCAGCTGTGTGTGTCTCCATGAGCCTGTCCAATCAGCTGTGTGTGTCTCTGTGAGCCTGTCCAATCAGCTGTGTGTGTCTCCATGAGCCTGTCCAATCAGCTGTGTGTGTCTCCGTGAGCCTGTCCAATCAGCTGTGTGTGTCTCCATGAGCCTGTCCAATCAGCTGTGTGTGTCTCCATGAGCCTGTCCAATCAGCTGTGTGTGTCTCCGTGAGCCTGTCCAATCAGCTGTGTGTGTCTCTGTGAGCCTGTCCAATCAGCTGTGTGTGTCTCCATGAGCCTGTCCAATCAGCTGTGTGTGTCTCTGTGAGCCTGTCCAATCAGCTGTGTGTGTCTCCATGAGCCTGTCCAATCAGCTGTGTGTGTCTCTGTGAGCCTGTCCAATCAGCATTGTGGAGGAGATGGATCGTTCACAGATCTAGTAGACTGTGAATTCACTCCATAAAGAAACAAGGATACACAGTAGCTATATCATGTCACCCCATCACCCCTAGGCCCTAGCCACTAGCCTCTAGCCACTAGCCTCTAGCCCCTAACCGCTAGCACCTAACTGCTAGCCTCTCATCCCTAGCCTCTTGGCCTTAGCCTCTGAGACTCGTCTCTAGCCCTTGTTCCTAGCCTCTCGTTCCTAGCCTCTCATTCCTAGCCTCTCATTCCTAGCCTCTCGTTTCTAGCCTCTCATTCCTAGCCTCTCGCCCCTAGCCTCTCGTTTCTAGCCTCTCGTTCCTAGCCTCTCGTTTCTAGCCTCTCGTTCCTAGCCTCTTGTTTCTAGCCTCTCATTCCTAGCCTCTCATTCCTAGCCTCTCGCCCCTAGCCTCTCGTTTCTAGCCTCTCGTTCCTAGCCTCTCGTTTCTAGCCTCTCGTTTCTAGCCTCTCGTTTCTAGCCTCTCGCCCCTAGCCTCTCGTTTCTAGCCCCTCATTCCTAGCCCCTCATTCCTAGCCTCTCGTTTCTAGCCTCTTGCCCCTAGCCTCTCGTTCCTAGCCTCTCGTTTCTAGCCTCTCGTTTCTAGCCTCTCGTTCCTAGCCTCTCGTTTCTAGCCTCTCGTTTTTAGCCTCTCATTCCTAGCCTCTCATTCCTAGCCCCTCATTTCTAGCCTCTCGTTTCTAGCCTCTTGTTTCTAGCCTCTCGTTTCTAGCCTCTTGTTTCTAGCCACTCATTTCTAGCCTCTCGTTTCTAGCCTCTTGTTTCTAGCCTCTCGTTCCTAGCCTCTCGTTTCTAGCCTCTCGTTTCTAGCCTCCCGTTCCTAGCCTCTCGTTTCTAGCCTCTCGTTTCTAGCCTCTCGTTTCTAGCCTCTTGTTTCTAGCCTCTTGTTTCTAGCCTCTCGTTTCTAGCCTCTCATTCCTAGCCCCTCATTTCTAGCTTTTCGTTTCTAGCCTCCCGTTCCTAGCCTCTCGTTTCTAGCCTCTCGTTTCTAGCCTCTCGTTTCTAGCCCCTCATTTCTAGCCTCTCGTTTCTAGCCTCTTGTTTCTAGCCTCTCGTTTCTAGCCTCTTGTTTCTAGCCTCTTGTTTCTAGCCTCTTGTTTCTAGCCTCTCGTTTCTAGCCTCTCGTTCCTAGCCTCTCGTTTCTAGCCTCTTGTTCCTAGCCTCTTGTTTCTAGCCTCTCGTTTCTAGCCTCTCGTTTCTAGCCTCTCGTTTCTAGCCTCTCATTCCTAGCCTCTCGTTTCTAGCCTCTCGTTTCTAGCCTCTTGTTTCTAGCCTCTCGCCCCTAGCCTCTCGTTTCTAGCCTCTCGTTTCTAGCCTCTCGTTTCTAGCCTCTCGTTTCTAGCCTCTCGTTTCTAGCCTCTCGTTCCTAGCCTCTCGTTCCTAGCCTCTCGTTTCTAGCCTCTCGTTTCTAGCCTCTCGTTTCTAGCCTCTCGCCCCTAGCCTCTCGTTTCTAGCCTCTCGTTCCTAGCCTCTCGTTTCTAGCCTCTCGTTCCTAGCCTCTTGTTTCTAGCCTCTATTTTCTAGCCTCTCGTTTCTAGCCTCTCGTTTCTAGCCTCTAGTTTCTAGCCTCTCGTTTCTAGCCTCTCGTTTCTAGCCTCTCGTTTCTAGCCTCTCGTTCCTAGCCTCTCGTTCCTAGCCTCCCGTTCCTAGCCTCTCGTTTCTAGCCTCCCGTTCCTAGCCTCCCGTTCCTAGCCTCTCGTTTCTAGCCTCCCGTTTCTAGCCTCTCGTTTCTAGCCTCTCGTTTCTAGCCTCTCGTTCCTAGCCTCTCGTTCCTAGCCTCTCGTTTCTAGCCTCTCGTTCCTAGCCTCTCGTTTCTAGCCTCTTGTTTCTAGCCTCTCGTTTCTAGCCTCTCGTTTCTAGCCTCTCGTTTCTAGCCTCTTGTTTCTAGCCTCTCGTTTCTAGCCTCTCGTTTCTAGCCTCTCGTTTCTAGCCTCTCGTTTCTAGCCTCCCGTTCCTAGCCTCTCGTTTCTAGCCTCTCGTTTCTAGCCTCTTGTTTCTAGCCTCTCGTTTCTAGCCTCTCGTTTCTAGCCTCTCGTTCCTAGCCTCTCGTTTCTAGCCTCCCGTTGCTAGCCTCTTGTTTCTAGCCTCTCGTTTCTAGCCTCTCGTTTCTAGCCTCCCGTTCCTAGCCTCTCGTTTCTAG
>NC_140170.1:52087240-52094740 GCF_963971535.1 Notolepis coatsorum | reverse complement strand
TACCACACGCTTCCAGGTACCAATTACGTTCTGTGAGGATTGGTCCATTACCACACGCTTCCAGGTACCAATTACCTCCACACACCTGAAGGGAGTTTCGAAACAGCTCGAAGGGAGCCCTTATATACTCGGGGTTTCTGAAGGTTCATTGTCGGGTCGTTTTGCTTACCTCCGCCTGCAGCTTGTTCCTTCCGTTGTTGTTCTCCATCTGTTTCTCCAGTACGCCTTGGAATTCGCCGCTGTCGCCCCTCTCTGCTCCCGTGGACCCGCGCCCCGTCTCTCACCTTGCCCCTTAGTGAGTTTTTGGAAGTGTATTTTTTGATGCTCTATTTTTCCTCGTTTTTCCTGGACTCAAGATCTATCTGTTTTTTGGGTGTTTCGTTTAACACTGAAGAGGTATCGCCTTTGTTATTTCTGGACTCAGCTTTATTACTGGACTGCCTCGTTATCCCTGCGTTCGGTTGTTGACATTCCTCTTCTCTCTGTTCCTCTCCGAGTGGATAGACAGTAAGCTGCAGAGCCGCAGAGCCAGAGGCTGTAGCGCCACAGAGCCAACTCTGCTCTGGCTGAGCTGCAGAGCCGCAGAGCCAACTCTGCTCCAGGACATTCCCCCTGAATGCTTCATGTTGTTTTTTCACTCTTTCTGTTTGAAAATAAATATGCCCTAGTTTTTGGCTAACTCTGAACTACCTGTCTGTGTCGTGCTGTTGGGGTTGTTTACAAACCATAACATTACGACCCGACCATGTCGACCCCAGCCGACACAGACAGTGTTAGAGCAGCGTTGGCGGTCCAGATCCAGCTGACCAACGACCACACCCAACAGTTAGGTGCGGCTGTGGCTGCTGTGCAGGACCTCCGGGCCCAGGTCCAGCCTATTCAGAATTCTCTTGACACTCTAACCACCCAGCAGACTACCCAGGGTAATCAGCAGGCTGATATTCTGCACCAGCTACAGGCTCTCAGTGCAGCATTTAACACCCTGCTTTTAACCCCACCTGTGGCAGGAGTCCCAGCCAGACCACCACCCGCCGCCACGACAGACCCTGCACCTCCCGACCTCGCTCCTCGGGAGCCCCATCTCTCCAACCCACGATTGTTCGACGGTAACTTCGAGGACTGTGCCACGTTCATCATGCAATGTGAGTTGGTTTTCATTCATCAACCCAGCCGATTTACGACAGAGGGAGCCCGAGTCGCTTACATGACTAACCTGCTCACAGGCCGAGCAGCACTGTGGGTTACTGCTTCCTGGTCAATGAGGGCTGATTTTAGTTTTTCATACCCAGACTTCGTGGCAGAGCTCCGAAGGGTTTTCCACCACCCAGCTCGTGGCCAGGACCCGGGAGCTCGGTTGGGCACCTTCCGGCAGGGCAGTGGCAGTGTCACCGACTACACGCTGGAGTTCAGACTGGCCGCAACCGAGAGCGGTTGGAATGATCGGGCGCTTCATCTCACCTTTCTGAAGGGGCTCAACGACGCTGTAAGGGACCAGCTTGCGACCCGGGAGGAGCCCGATTCACTCGAGGGCCTAATCAGCCTCGCCATTCGCATCGACGGACGCCTCCGGGAGAGAAGGCGTGAGAGAGCCCGACTGGGACCCCCAGACGTTCCCCAGACCCCCCGTACTCGTGACTGTACTGCTGACCGTCCTGCCTCCTCCGCGACTGGTGGTCTCTTTCCCTCCCGATCTGTGACCAAGGAGGAACCCATGCAGCTGGGACGCACACACCTTAGCCCGGCCGAACGGGAGTCCAGGCTCAGGTCCGGCCTTTGTCTCTACTGCGGCCGGGATGGACACCGTATCTTCAATTGTCCTACCCGGCCTAAAGACTAGGCTTGCCGGGACCCGGGAGATCCTGGTGAGCCGTTTTTCCTGTTCCCACACCCATGCACCTCCTAACCGTCTGACAAGCGTCATCCTAGCCTGGGCGGACCAGCGGGCGACGGTGGGTGCACTCGTTGACTCGGGTGCTGATGAGAGTTTCCTGGACGTTGAGTTTGCCACCCAGGCCAACATTCCACTTGAGAACCTCGAGAGGCCCTTGGAGGTTTTCGCGTTGGATCAGCACCGCCTGGCTGACATCACTCAACGCACCTGTCCTGTCCTCCTCACCATTGCTGGTAACCACGTAGAGAGACTCCAGTTCTTTATTACCAGATCCCCTCTTGTTCCAGTAGTCCTGGGTCGGCCCTGGCTTGCGCTGCATGAGCCCCACATCGCCTGGTCTTCCGGCACCATCATGGGGTGGAGCTCCTCCTGTCATGCCCAGTGTCTTCAGGCGGCGTCCAGTACCAGTACCACGACCTCGGGGAGGTTTTCAGCAAGTCCCGGGCTCAGGCCCTTCCTCCTCATTGGCCTTACGACTGTGCCATCGACCTCCGCTCTGGGGCCCCCCTTCCCGGCAGCTGCCTCTACAGTCTGACCGTCCCTGAGAAGGCAGCGATGGATAAGTACATCTCTGAGTCCTTGGCAGCAGGCCTCATTCGGCCCTCGTCCTCCCCGGTGGCGGTCGGCTTCTTTTTTGTTGGGAAGAAGGATGGAGATCTTCGGCCCTGCATTGACTATCGCCAACTCAACAAGATCACCATTAAGAACAAGTACCCTCTTCCTCTCATGAACTCCACCTTCGAGCCCCTCACCCAGGCTACCGTCTTCACCAAACTGGACCTCCGGAGTGCCTACCATCTGGTCCGTATCCGAGAGGGCGATGAATGGAAGACCGCCTTCAAGACTCCCAGGGGTCATTACGAGTATCTGGTGATGCCGTTCGGCCTCACCAACGCTCCGGCGGTATTCCAGGCGCTCATGAACGACGTCCTCCGTGACATGCTCGAGGAGTTTGTGGTGGTATACCTTGACGACATCCTCATCTTCTCCAAGACTCTCGAGGAACATGTCCAGCATGTCCGCCGAGTACTGGAGCGCCTCCTCCACAACCGGCTCTTCGTTAAGGCAGAGAAGTGCCGTTTCCACTCCGACTCCGTCGATTACCTTGGCTTCATCGTGGAGAGCGGTCTGACCCGAGCCGACCCTCGCAAGATCCAGGCTGTGGAGGAGTGGCCGGAACCCTCCTCTCGGAAGGAGCTACAGAGCTTCCTCGGTTTCGCAAACCTTTACCGGAGGTTCATCCGGAACTACAGCCAAGTGGCGGAACCGCTTACCAGGCTGACCTCTCCCTCCCTGCCTTTTGACTGGTCTCCAGCGGCCTGCGCTGGGTTCCGTTCCCTCAAGAAGAGGTTCACCACCGCCCCGGTCTTGCTCCACCCAGACCCCAAGAAGCAGTTTATTGTGGAGGTAGACGCCTCGGATACTGGACTAGGGGCTATCTTGTCTCAGCGGTCGGCGACGGACTCTCGTCATTTCCTTCCTGCTGAGAGGAACTATGACATTCGCAATCGGGAGCTGCTGGTGGTAGTGGCTGCCTTGGAGGAGTGGCGTCATTGGCTGGAGGGGGCCGAGGAACCGTTCACCATTTGGACGGACCATAAGAACTTGACGTACATCCGTGCATCCAAGCGCCTCAACGGCCGGCAGGCAAGGTGGGCCAGCTTCCTCAGTCGGTTCGACTTCTCGTTGACTTTTCGCCCTGGGTCCCACAACACGAAGGCCGACTCTCTGTCCCGGTTACACTCCAAGGGGGCTCCAACCACTGAGGATCCGACTCCCATCCTCCCAGAGGTCAGGGTGGTGGGAGTGGTCACCTTGGGCATTGAGACCGTGGTCAGGCGTGCCCTACGTTTCCATCCCGCTCCCAGCAACGTACCTTTTCGTCGCCTCTTCGTCCCCGACTCAGTCCGGTCCCGGGTTCTCCAATGGGGCCATACCAGCCGGTTTGCCTGCCACCCCGGCATTCACCGCACCTTCTCCTTCCTGGCTCGTCGATTCTGGTGGCCCACCATGAGGAACGACGTCAAGGAGTTTGTTCTGGCCTGCACGGTCTGCGCCCGCAGCAAGGCCTCCCACCAGGCACCCTCCGGTCTATTACAGCCACTTCCCATTCCGAGCCGCCCTTGGTCCCATGTGGCGTTGGTCTTCGTCACGGGTCTTCCACCGTCCCAGGGAAACACAGTCCTTCTGACTGTGGTGGATCGTTTCAGCAAGGGGGTTCACCTCGTGGCCCTTCCCAAGCTTCCCTCAGCTTCCGAGACAGCGGACCTCCTGACAAGCCACATGTTCCGCCTCCATGGTTTCCCCCAGGACGTCGTCTCGGACCAGGGTCCCCAGTTCACTTCCCAGGTATGGCGGGCCTTTTGCAAGGGATTGGGGGCTACTGTTAGTCTTTCGTCTGGTTACCATCCACAGACTAATGGTCAAACAGAGAGGATGAACCAGAGCGTGGAGTCTGCTCTCTGTTGTGTTGCCGCCAAGAGACCTGCTTCCTGGAGCCGGTTCCTCCCCTGGGTCGAGTACGCCATCAACTCCCTGGTCAGTTCCGCCACCGGCCTCTCGCCATTCGAGGTATCCCTGGGCTACCAACCCCCTCTTTTCCCTGCACAGGAGTCGGAAGTGGCAGTTCCCTCCGTGCAGGATCATCTCGACCGGTGTCGTCAAGTCTGGGAGATCACCAGGACTGCGCTGCTCCGGGCATCGGAGCGCGCCAGTCGGGGAGCTAACCGACGCCGGATCCCTGCGCCGACGTACCAACCTGGGCAGAGGGTATGGTTGTCCTCCAAGGATCTTCCGCTTCGATCCTCCGCCAAGAAGCTTAACCCCCGGTTCGTCGGCCCTTTTGAGATCCAGAAGGTGCTCAGTCCCACGGCGGTGAGTCTTAAGCTTCCTGCGTCCATGCGCATTCATCCTGCTTTTCATGTGTCCCGAGTGAAGCCTGTCTCTCTCAGTCCCCTGATGCCTCCTTCTCCAGATCCGCCTCCTCCCGAGATAGTGGACGGACACCCCCAGTGGAAGGTCCGCCAGCTCATGGACGTCCGACGGCGAGGACGGGGGTTCCAGTATCTGGTGGACTGGGAGGGATACGGTCCGGAGGAACGGAGCTGGGTCTCCCGCCAGCTCATCATGGATCCCGCCCTGATCACCGACTTCCATCGGTCCCATCCGGGGAAGCCGAGGCCGGGCGGGTCGCCGGGTGGCTCCCGTGGAGGGGGGGGTACTGTGAGGATTGGTTCATTACCACACGCTTCCAGGTACCAATTACGTTCTGTGAGGATTGGTCCATTACCACATGCTTCCAGGTACCAATTACCTCCACACACCTGAAGGGAGTTTCGAATAAGCTCGAAGGGAGCCCTTATATACTCTGGGTTTCTGAAGGTTCATTGTCGGGTCGTTTTGCTTACCTCCGCCTGCAGCTTGTTCCTTCCGTTGTTGTTCTCCATCTGTTTCTCCAGTACACCTTGGAATTTGCCGCTGTCGCCCCTCTCTGCTCCCGTGGACCCGCGCCCCGTCTCTCACCTTGCCCCTTAACACTGAAGAGGTATCGCCTTTGTTATTTCTGGACTCAGCTTTATTACTGGACTGCCTCGTTATCCCTGCAATCGGTTGTTGACATTCCTCTTCTCTCTGTTCCTCTCAGAGTGGATAGACAGTAAGCTGCAGAGCCGCAAAGCCAGAGGCTGTAGCGCCACAGAGCCAACTCTGCTCTGGTCTGAGCTGCAGAGCCGCAGAGCCAACTCTGCTCCAGGACATTCCCCCTGAATGCTTCATGTTGTTTTTTCACTCTTTCTGTTTGAAAATAAATACGCCCTAGTTTTTGGCTAACTCTGAACTACCTGTCTGTGTCGTGCTGTTGGGGTTGTTTACAAACCATAACAGGCATGCCCCTTTAAGTTAAACTAGTTTGGTTGGTATTCGCCTTTTGGAAAAAGGTGAAACTTTAACCTGTTAAGCTGTAGGGGGACCCTGCTGTCCTCGTCATAAATCGATCAATACAGACCGTATTAATTAACGTTGTGTTTCTTTTTCAAATGTAGCCAAGAATAAAGACCCTAACCCTATCAAAACAGCAGTCAAAGTGTATATTTTCAGCACTACGTTTGTTTACCGATGATTTAATTTTGTTTTCGAAAATAAGAGTTTCTCTGACTAATGTGAATTCTCTGTGCATTGCATCAGAAAAAGGTGAGTAGTCAGGCGAGGAAATGACTAAATCCAGATTTAACACTGCCATTGGAAAGATGAGATTTTGCCATATCCATAGATGTATGACTTGGCCATAATATGGTCATTTATAGGCCTGATATTCTATATTCTATATTCAAATTGCATTATAGTTCAAATTGCATTTGTGCGGATGGCAAAATTCAGTACTGTATCTACAAAAACGCTGTAAATCATCTCCCCTTTATTAATTTGCTTAGAGTTTTTGTACATTTGATCTCAAGAAGGTGCTGAATGAAATTGCTCCAACCTCAATGTTAGCATGGTGTTATTCACCATCAAAGATGCAAAGAAAATTTTGAATTTATATTCTCATTTGTTTCATTACAATTTACTCAAGCATAGTAACAGACACAATATTGTTATATATAATAAATGTGAGAGGAGAACGCACCACCGCCGTGCCAGGAACCAACATGGCATGACATAATTTAAACTGTTCAGAAGATCAACCACCAAATGTTTGCTTTTTTATGGTTATGGTTAGGCGTAATGTCTCCAGTGAGCAGGGCCGGATTAACGACCGGGCCGTCCGGGCCGCGGCCCGTGGGCCTCTAGTGATGAGGGGCCTCCATTTTTTTATTTATTTATTTTTTAACTTACATTTTTAATTTCTTTGAAGGCCCCTCGTCACTTGAGGCCCCAAATTAGTATTATTATTTTTTTAACTTTTATTTTTTATTTTTTTGGAGGCCCCTCGTCACTCGAGGCCTTTTGGAGGCCCCTCGTCACTAGAGGCCCCAAATTATTATTATTTATTTTTTTACTTTTATTTAATTTTTTTGGAGGCCCCTCGTCACTAGAGGCCCCACATTTAATTTTTATTTCTTTTCTTATTTTGGAGATCGATGTCATACTGTGAAACTCAAATGAAAACATATTTCATCAACTAAAATATTTAGTCAACAAAAATATTTCATCAACTAAAATATACAGTACGTCACACCCGTCTGCAAGTGGCTAATCTTGAGTATTTTTTCTCCTCTTCATAAGAGTTTGAGGTTTTCCGTTTGAGATAAAAACAGCAATAAAAAGTCAAAACTTGCATCTCCACATCCCAGCCCCGACGCCTGAATACTTTTACCAACGGATTTCCAGTTCCGCGTTCGCGTTCTGCGCTCTGATTGGCCACTGACGCTTCTGGTAGCGCCAATCGTGTGACGCCTCTTTCTTTCACCGGTTAAGCTTAGGCACTCTTTCGAAGTTGGTTAAGGTTAGAGTTTGTCTTAGAGCAGGGTGATAGAACACCAGCCCTGATTCCATACTCTAACCTTAACCAACTTCGAAAGAGTCGCCTAAGAAACGTCAGTCAATATTTCTATTGTATTTTTTTTCTTTTATACATACATACATACATACATACATACATACATACATACATA
>NC_140170.1:52067240-52084740 GCF_963971535.1 Notolepis coatsorum | reverse complement strand
CAAAAGTATTTCTCTGGTCTGCATCCCCTTAACAATTGTGTGTATTGAGCCGTACTGTATTGTACCCATTCTGCAATCTGTTAATAAAGTTTTCAATCAATCAATCAATCAAACGTCATCTCTGATTGAAAACTAACATCCGGTTTGCTGTCTACAGTCTACCAGTCTGAACGCAGCGTTAGCTCTACCAGTCTGAACGCAGCGTTAGCTCTACCAGTCTGAACGCAGCGTTAGCTCTACCAGTCTGAACGCAGCGTTAGCTCTACCAGTCTGAACGCAGCGTTAGCTCTACCAGTCTGAACGCAGCGTTAGCTCTACCAGTCTGAACGCAGTTTCATTCATTCATTCATTCATTCATTCATTCATTCGTTCATTCATTCATTCATTCATTCATTCATTCATTCATTCATTCATTCATTCATTCATTCATGTGTGTGTAGGGGAGTAGATTAGGTAGATGAGGTGAGGGATAGATAGATAGATAGATAGATAGATAGATAGATAGATAGATAGATAGATAGATAGATAGATAGATAGATAGATAGATAGATAGATAGATAGATAGATAGATAGATAGATAGATAGATAGATAGATAGATAGATAGATAGATAGATAGATAGATAGATAGATAGATAAATAGATAGATAGATAGATAGATAGATAGATAGATAGATAGGGTTATGGCTCAGGGGTAGAGTGGGGCGTTCAATGATCGAAGGGTTGGTGGTTCGAATCCCGCTCAAGCCCATGTCCATCCCATTGCCGTTGTGTCCTTGGGCAAGACACTTAACCTACTTGCCTCGTATGAATGTGGATGCATGTGGATGAATGTTGGTGGTGGTTGGAGGTGCCGTAGGCGATGATTATTCACCACGCTTCCGTGAGTCTGCCTCAGGGCAGCTCTGGCTGCAATTGTAGCTTACCACCACCGGTATGACTGTGTATGAACGAATAATGGACTCTGTGAAGCGCTCTGAGTCAGAGAAGAGCGCTATATAAATCCAATCCATTATTAGAGAGAGAGAGAGAGAGAGAGAGAGAGACACAAACACTTCATCATGGTTTCCATCTCCAGGCCAGACTTCTAAAACACATTGCGCTTTCGTTCACACAAAGCAGTGTTTTCTATTGTTAAATGGTGGCAATACACTCACTGTTAGCCAAATTTACCAGTGAAAGAAGATTGTAAATGGAGTGCATTTACATAGTGCTTTTATCCAAAGCTCTTTACAACCTATTATGCTTCACATTCATTCACACATTCACACACCGACAGCAGAGGCAACCATGCAAGGTGAAAACCTGCTCATTGGACACTTTAACACACTGATGGGAGGAGCTGGAATCAAACCGGGAACCTTCCAATTACCAGACGACTGCTCCACCTCCTGAGCCACCGTCACCCCTGATTGTGTTGCTATGTGCCGGTCCAGGTGTGATAAGCTCAGACTGGTAGACCGAACGCTGCGTTCAGACTGGCAGAGCTAACGCTGCGTTCAGACTGGTAGAGCTAACGCTGCGTTCAGACTGGTAGAGCTAACGCTGCGTTCAGACTGGTAGAGCTAACGCTGCGTTCAGACTGGTAGAGCTAACGCTGCGTTCAGACTGGTAGAGCTAACGCTGCGTTCAGACTGGTAGAGCTAACGCTGCGTTCAGACTGGTAGAGCTAACGCTGCGTTCAGACTGGTAGACTGTAGACAGCAAACCGGATGTTAGTTTTCAATCAGAGATGACGTTCTGCCAACGTTTGATTGATTGATTGATTGAAAACTTTATTAACAGATTGCAGAATGGGTACAGTACAGTACAGCTCAAAACATACAATTGTTAAGGGGTTGCAGACCAGAGAAAGACTAACGTCTTGTTTACATCAGGGTCCCCCATTTTCAATTAATCATAACATATATGACATACATGGCATACAGATAGACAGTACTGCTACATCTATACATTTATGACATACCAGATTTGCAAATACAGTACTGTTTGTGATACGAAAAGAGTCCAGAAAAGAGAGTAGCCTATATACATTTGACGTAGAAACTGTACATTGGACGTTGATGGCAACAGCAGAAGTTCAAGAACTAAGAGTTAAACAGACAGAGAGAGCCCGGAGCTACTGTTTTGGAATATTTCCTCTCTTGACACATTTTCACCACCAAGCAACACCAGCATACTAGTACTCTTGTCATGTGGGGAGCTAATAGGTAGTGCATGACACTAACACTGCCAGGTAACACACACACACACACACACACACACACACACACACACACACACACACACACACACACACACACACACACACACACACACAGACACACACACACCAGAAAGAATGAAAAACTACAGTTTCGCTGTGCTTGGTGTGTTTCGGGCATCTGAGCCAAACAGGAAACGGAACACTCCAAAGACAGGAAGCCAGGAGGGCAACAACCAATCGCTGCATTGTGGTGGATCTGAAACTGTTTGTTTCAATCTAATTTCAGTTGTTTTCTGGCCTCGCACACACACACGCACACACGCACACACACACACACACACTGAATATGACCCAGTATCCAGGAATAGCAGCTTGACTGGCTATCTAGACAACTGGGTGTGGAGAGAGAGAGAGAGAGAGAGAGAGAGAGAGAGAGAGAGAGAGAGAGAGAGAGAGAGAGAGAGAGAGAGAGAGAGAGAGAGAGAGAGAGAGAGAGAGAGAGAGAGAGAGAGAGAGAGAGAGAGAGAGACACATGCCTTTCCGTCCAACCCCAGCATTACTATGCAATGCCATCTACACTTAACTTCCTGGTGTGTGACTGTGTGTGTAATCTGATCAACTCCACACCCATACAGTCCCACCCTAGTGCAGTGGCGTTGCCAGTATAGCGGCTGTGTGTGTGTGTGTGTGTGTGTGTGTGTGTGTGTGTGTGTGTGTGTGTATGTGCAAGACACATTTGTTGTGCCACAAATATGTTATGTGTACGAGGAGCGGTTATGACATGGTTGCACCAGCTACACATCTGCTGGGGATGGTTGTTATTATAATATAGGTTTCTATTTTCTATGGTAGAGGGGTCAAGATTCAAGATTCAAGATTCAATCGTTTTATTTCAAACCACAGTGTTAGTTTGGCTACATTTACCATTGTCCGGCAAAACAACATTTGAAAATAAATGAAATGGGAAAAGAGGACCCCCCCAAAAAGTTACAAAATAAAACAGCCAGAAACAATACACTGTTTGAAAAGGAGATGGAAGACGCAAAGCTTATATGTTTCCATCCCCCATCAATAACTATATTATATATAATATTATATATACTTCAGCAAGTATATGACACGATTACCAATACATATAATACAATACAATTTGCAAATACTTCAACTACACACAACACAATCACACATGCACACACACACACATACACACACACACACGCTAGACTATACTCTCATGCCACCCTTCAAATCATTCTCATACAATACGTTGATACGTTGGTCAGGTCTTTACTAAGGACATCATGATGATATGGTTGCCGTTGGCTACAGTCTGAGAGTCTCCCATGACGCTTCAGCTGACTAACTGTCAGGCACAGACAACAATAGACCCCCCCCCCCAACCCTCCTCTTTCTACCTCCTCCTCTCTCCTCTCTCTTTCTCTCCTCTCTCCTTTCTCTTCTCTCTCCATCTCTCCTCTGCCCCTCCTCTCTATCCCCCTTCCCCCTCTATCTTTTGTCCCCGCTTTTTCAATAACAGAGTGAACCCCATAAAGACAAGACCCTCCTCTCCTCCTCTCTCCTCTCGCCTCCCCTCTCCTCTTATCTCCTCTTATCCCCTCTCCTCAGAGAAGCTGTTCTGGTGTCACTACCGCTGTTACTGTAGCCTATCCAACATGACTTCAATAACAAATCAACACAAACCTTTATACTGTATGTATGACTAATTATAAGATCTTTCTACAGTATTAAAGGGACATGTTGTGCTTTTCGGGGGTTTCCCTTTCCTTTAGTGTGTTATATAGCTTAGCTGGAGGTGCATGTAAAACGTCTCTGCAGAGTTACAAAGTCCAAAGTCCACACCAATGGGAGTTATTCTCAGACAGAAAACACTACTCCTGAACTGCCTGAAACCCCACGTGTTTAGTCCCTTGTTTGAGCCGAATCTGGGTTAAATATAATTTGTGGAGCTCCCTCTGGTGTTGTGGTCGTGGTATTCACTGACCTTTGGGAAGTATTTTGACATGTAGGCTACATGGGTACCTGTGTGGTATAGTGTATCTTGTAGACCAGGCCCATTGCAAGTTGCTGTACTCTGTCGTCTACTCTAAGCCATCCTAGGTTGTCAAAGTGGGCAGGGGTGAGGTGGGTTCTAGGAGTCAGGTCAAGTAGTAGTCTGACCAGTTTGTTTTGTGATGTTTGTAATCTTGTTTTTAGTGCCTTTGAGGTGCTTTGGTACCATGAGGTGCACGCATAGTCATAGTACCCTTGAATGAGTGCTCCTGCCAGAGTCTTCACGGGAGGCCGGAGACTATCACATGCTTTCCTCTGACACATGTGCAGCCAGCCGGCAGCCAGCCTGGCAGCGCAGACTCTCACTGGGAGAGTGTAACGTGTGGAAGGTCACACTACCTCCCTCCAGATCCTTCCCTCGCTGTGCAGGCGCCCCGACCGAACTGTAGGTGTCACTGTTTACAACGACCAGGACCCACCCACCAGCTTTCCCACCCCTAACACTGCCAATTGTGTTAGTATGAGCGACCAGCCAAGCTGGTAGCAACGCCGAGAGCTGGGCTCGAACCCAGCGTCTCCGGCGTTGGTGGCGAGTGCCTTGCCCACTACACCACCTAGCCGCCCCTTGCTTGAGTTTCTTATTTGATCCGAAGAGAATAGACTTTGTTTTACCAAGGTGTAATGATAGTTTGTTATCAGCGAGCCATATGCAGATTCTGCTGAGTTCAGAGCTGAGGGTTTTTTCAACCTGTAACTTGTTCTTGTCAGAGACCAGCAGGGCTGAGTCGTCCGCGAACAGGAACAAGTTGCAGTCACAAGCTGACGACATGTCATTTGCATAAATTAGGAATAGTAACGGTCCTAGTATGCTTCCTTGTGGAACACCACAGCTCACTGTGAGGGGGGGGGGGGGGGGGATAGGGTACCGTTTACCTCCACCATCTGTTCTCCCCTCCAGGTAGGATTGCATCCGCCTCCGTCAGTTCCCTGCTTAGAAGTCTGGCTGACCAGCCGAGACATAGAGAGAGGGTGAGTGGCGGTGTGTGTGTGTGTGTGTGTGTGTGTGTGTGTGTGTGTGTGTGTGTGTGTGTGTGTGTGTGTGTGTGTGTGTGTGTGTGTGTGTGTGTGTGTGTGTGTGTGTGTGTGTGTGTGTGTGTGTGTGTGTGTGTGTGTGTGTGTGTGTGTGTGTGTGTGTGTGTGTGTGTGTGTGTGTGTGTATGGTAATGTGTAGTAGCCATGCTGTGTGGCAGAAACCCATAAGATGTCCTCAAAAACATACCAAACCTGTGTGTGATATAGGATGTAAATTGCGTGTGTGTGTGTGTGTGTGTGTGTGTGTGTGTGTGTGTGTGTGTGTGTGTGTGTGTGTGTGTGTGTGTGTGTGTGTGTGTGTGTGTGTGTGTGTGTGCGCACATGTGTGTGTGTGTGTGTGTGTGTACATCTGTGTGCATGCTTGAGTGGTTAAGAATGGTCTTAAATTTGACACAGATTGTAACATCCTTACAGTTGGCTAGACAGCGAGCTTCATTTATAAATATGACAACACTTTGTCTACCTGCATGTGTGTGTGTGTGTGTGCACGTGTGTGTGCATGCATGTGAGTATTGTATGTTCATTCATAAATACAACATCTATTTTTTAGTTTGTGCACCTTTGTGTGTGTGTGTGTGTGTGTGTGTGTGTGTGTGTGTGTGTGTGTGTGTGTGTGTGTGTGTGTGTGTGTGTGTGTGTGTGTGTGTGTGTGTGTGTGTGTGTGTCAGAATACTATGTGGGTCAGTGCCTAACTAATGGTCCTGCCTGTTACCATGGCGATAGATTGGTTTGGCCTACATGGTTTTATATAGAGTATGGTTCTGGTTTGATCTATGTAGAGAGCAGTGGCAAATTGTTGCCATTCTTACGAGCTGCCACAATGGGCAGAGTGGCTAACCATGAGTGAGTGAGTGGATGATTGAATGAGTGGATGCATGAATGAATGAATGAATGAATGAATGAATGAATGAATGAATGAATGAATGAATGATGAATTAATGAATTAATGAATGAATGAATTAATGAATGAATGAATGAATGTGTGACAGTGTGACCTGGTGACCTTGCTGGTCTATGGGGTATTTAAAGATAGTATGCCCATTTCCCAGTTTAATATTTTGTGGTCTATTTACAAACGTTTGTTTTTATGGTTAAAAAAAGCACCTACAGTAGTTACAGCAACACCTCACGGTCACTCAACCTGAAACCGGCTGCTTTGGCTCCTGTCTCGCTCACAGAATTCAGATCAAACTGTCAAACTGGCGTGGCTGATCAAATAATTTTATGATTGAAGATTCAACAATTCGATATCCTGTCTCCCGCCTAAGATGTTGTCAGAAACCTATTTTAGAAAAACGTTTAGGTGGAAAAAGAGAAAGTGCACGAGTGAGCCGGCATCTTGAAAAAAGCATCAGCGCAAGCAGTTTTGACTCTCTCGCTCTCTCTCTCTCTCTCTCTCTCTCTCTCTCTCTCTCTCTCTCTCTCTCTCTCTCTCTCTCTCTCTCTCACACACACACACACACACACACACACACACACACACACACACACACACACACACACACACACACACACACACACACACACACACACACACACACACACACACACACACACACACACACACACACACACATCAGGCAGGTGTCTCTGTCCCTACCTACTATCGTATGGTGACGCAAGTATCGCGATAGTATCATATCGTGAGGTCTCTGGCGATTCCCACCCCTAGTTACTACCTGGTTATTACCTGCTATGGTTTAAAGTAAGTACCCGGTTATTACCTGCTATGGTTTAAAGTAAGTACCTGGTTATTACCTGCTATGGTTTAAAGTAAGTACCCGGTTATTACCTGCTATGGTTTAAAGTAAGTACCTGGTTATTACCTGCTATGGTTTAAAGTAAGTACCTGGTTATTACCTGCTATGGTTTAAAGTAAGTACCTGGTTATTACCTGCTATGGTTTAAAGTAAGTACCTGGTTATTACCTGCTATGGTTTAAAGTAAGTACCTGGTTATTACCTGCTATGGTTTAAAGTAAGTACCTGGTTATTACCTGCTATGGTTTAAAGTAAGTACCTGGTTATTACCTGCTATGGTTTAAAGTAAGTACCTGGTTATTACCTGCTATGGTTTAAAGTAAGTACCCGGTTATTACCTGCTATGGTTTAAAGTAAGTACCTGGTTATTACCTGCTATGGTTTAAAGTAAGTACCTGGTTATTACCTGCTATGGTTTAAAGTAAGTACCCGGTTATTACCTGCTATGGTTTAAAGTAAGTACCTGGTTATTACCTGCTATGGTTTAAAGTAAGTACCTGGTTATTACCTGCTATGGTTTAAAGTAAGTACCTGGTTATTACCTGCTATGGTTTAAAATAAGTACCTGGTTATTACCTGCTATGGTTTAAAGTAAGTACCTGGTTATTACCTGCTATGGTTTAAAGTAAGTGTACCTGGTTATTACCTGCTATGGTTTAAAGTCAGAAGAGTCATTAAAGAAGAAAGGAGGCGGCATTGCCTTCATGATAAACAAGGAGTGGTGCGATTTAGGCAACACAAAGGAACTGTCTAACCACTGCTCCCCAGACCTGGAGTTTATCACGATAAAATGTCGACCCTTCTTCCTCCCAAGAGAGTTAACGTCCATCATCCTCATCGGAGTGTACATTCCACCACACGCGAACACTGGGGTCGCACTTTCAAAACTTCACGACGAGGTAAACAAACTCCAGGCAGCTAATGTTGACGCTGCCATTTTGGTCTTGGGGGATTTCAACAGCGCGCGTCTTAAAAAGGTGCTGCCGAATTTCTATCAGCATGTGACCTGTCCCACCAGAGGCGAGAACATATTAGACCATGTATACTCGCAATTTAAGAATGGGTACAGGTCACAGGCTCTTAGTCCATTCGGTAAAAGCGATCACGCCGCCATTTTTCTTTTGCCTAAGTACAAACAGAGTCTCAAGCGAACGCCGGTGGTCTCGCGAGAGGTTAAGCGTTGGGCCGTGACGTCAGTGGAGTCACTCCAAGCAGTGCTGGGAAGCACAGAATGGAGTGTATTCCGTGATAACACAGCCAATATTAACGAATACACCGAAACGGTGATTGACTATGTCTGTACTCAGGTAGAAGTAATAATCCCCACCACCTAAATTAATATCTACCCAAATCAAAAGCCCTGGGTAGACAAATCCGTCCGTGAGGCTCTGAAAGTGCGCACATCAGCATACAACACCGGGCTGGTGACAGGCAACATGGAAGAACACAAGATGGCAAGATACAACGTCAGGAGAGCAGTAATAGAGGCAAAACGGCGTTACAGGGATAAAGTTGAACTTCAGTTTGAACAGGCTGACTCTAGAGGCATGTGGCAGGGCCTCAGAACAATGACAGACTACAAAGGAACCCCCCTCAAACTGAACAGTGACATCTCCTTAGCAAATGATCTCAACTCCTTCTATGCGAGGTTTGAGGCTGTGAATAACAACACCAGCCTACAAACCACGGCAATGGGGGGGGGGGGGGGGGTCTGCTGATGGAGACTCAGTGTTCAGGGTAACAGAGCATGAGGTGAGACGGATCTTTAAAAAAGTGGATATCAGGAAGGCAGCAGGACCGGACGGCATCCCCGGCCGCGTCCTAAAAGTCTGTGCCGACCAACTGGCCCCGGTATTCACTGACATCTTCAACCTGTCCTTGGAACAGGCCGTCATCCCCACCTGTCTGAAGAAGTCCACCATCATCCCTGTACCCAAAAAATCTACGCCCGCTTGCCTCAACGACTACCGCCCTGTAGCCCTCACCTCCATAGCCATGAAGTGCTTTGAGAAGCTAGTGAAGGGCTACATCTGTTCCTCCCTCCCCATCAACCTGGACCCTCTGCAATTTGCATATCGCCCCAACAGGTCCACGGAGGACGCCATAGCCCATGTGCTGCACACAGCAGCATCACATCTGGACAAGAGGAAGGGGAACTATGTGAGAATGCTGTTCATCGACTACAGCTCAGCATTCAATACCATAGTCCCCTCCAAACTCATAGCCAAGCTCAGGGACCTGGGCTTGAACTATGACCTGTGCCAGTGGGTCCTGGACTTCCTGACGGGCAGACCCCAGGTGGTAAGAGCCGGCAACTGCACCTCCTCATCCATCACGCTCAACATAGGGGCCCCCCAGGGCTGTGTTCTGAGCCCCCTCCTCTACTCCCTGTACACACATGACTGCGTAGCACAGCGGAACAACAACACCATCATCAAATTTGCTGATGACACAGTAGTGGTGGGCCTGATCTCTGCCAACGACGAAAGGGCCTACCTGGAAGAGGTAGAGAACCTGTCACAGTGGTGTCAGGAGAACTGCCTCTCCCTGAACGTCAGCAAAACAAAAGAGATGATTGTGGACTTCAGGAGGTCGGGGGTCAAGGACTACAGCCCCCTCAGCATCGACGGGGCACCAGTTGAGAGAGTGAACAGTTTCAAGTACCTCGGAGCCCACATATCCGAGGACTTGACATGGACCACACACATTGACAGTGTTGTGAAGAAGGCACGACAACGCCTCTACTTCCTCAGGCGCCTAAGGAAGTTCCAAGTCAGTCAGAAGATCCTTAGGAACTTCTACTCATGTACAATAGAGAGCATCCTGACCGGCAACATCACCTCCTGGTTTGGGAATAGCACTGCACAAGACCGTAGCAGACTACAAAGAGTGACACGTTCAGCCGAACGCACAATTAGAGGGGGGCTTCCCACCCTCCAGAACATTTACAACAAGCGGTGCAAGGGGAAGGCTAAGAGAATTATTAAGGACTCGAGCCACCCGAACAACTGCCTCTTTGAACTGCTGCCGTCAGGCAAGCGATACCGGAGTCTTATGGCGAGCACAGAAAGACTCAGAAGGAGCTTCTATCCCCAGGCCATCAGGCTGCTAAACGAACAATAATCGCTAAACGAACAATAATCACTATGCAACAACCATCAAATGCACACAGCACACACACCCACACGCACACACTCACTCAAACAAACAACACACTGCAGCACCCACTCTCCACACTTTAGATCACACAAACACACTTACACTTTATATTTATTGATAAAGGATTTGCACTACAACTCGTACACCTACTGTGAATTGTACCTAAACTGCACCTCGTCCATTTATGCCTTGCACTATATAGTATTGTATATTAGTACACTGCACAGTATTGTATATTGTATGGTAACTACGTCTACGAACATTGTACATATGTCTAAACTGAACACTGTGACCTCTTTTTTTACTTCTAATTTTTACTATGTTTTTATTTCATACTTATCTTGTCATGCACAGTCTCTGGAGCGCAACAGTAAGAAGCATTTTGTACAAAAGTATTCTGTACTTCTGTATGACAACTATTAAAGAAACTTGAAACTTGAACTTGAAGTAAGTACCTGGTTATTACCTGCTATGGTTTAAAGTAAGTACCTGGTTATTACCTGCTATGGTTTAAAGTAAGTGTACCTGGTTTACCCAATTATTTAATCAACAGCTTCATAATCTTCTCATAGATTTTGAAATTGGTTTGTCTTTTAGTTGAACTGGTAAAAAAAAATCTGTTTTGCTGGAAAGAAAGAAAGGTTTTTCCAATCTATCACAATGGGGGAATGTATTAATTCATATACTGTACATTAGACCACTCTGAGACACACGTACATCATCCACACTACATTTTGATTGCCACAACTCTTTTGGGGGGAAAACAACTAGGCCTAGACATAAAGCACAGGGATATATAAATCACACCAAAGACTATCAAGGCCCAGAAATAGTCATTACCTCTTAGTTTGAGGTCACTTGAAGATTCATAAGCGTAATATTAAATGTCCAGGTAGGGAAATGAGGAAATATCCTGCAGCTGACTCGGGAAATACCATAGGGAAGACTGAAGGAGCCTGAAAACAGATCAAATGTAACTGTTCACAATGGTGTGAACGCTCAATGGTGGCCAGTGTTGGAAAGTAATTGCTTGATTTAACATGATGCACTAACAAAACAAATATTTCAAACAATGGAAGCATTCTGAGATTTTATATACAGGCCAAATACAATGGCAATTAATAGGAACACTCTCATTCTCCAGCGGACTTACGACAAAAAGGGCTTTCTCTTAGGGCCATTTGAGACCTTTTCGGGCAAGAAATGAATATAGACAATATATTATAATATAATATTAATTATATATGTTTTATTGGGACGGTTGGTGAATCCCAAAATCGGCTCGAAAATTTCTCAAATGGCCCTAAGAGAAAGCCCTTTTTGTCGTAAGTCCTTGGTGAATGAGACCTGTGTTTCCCCCAAAATTAGGCGTGACCACGGAAAGATTTGTAAGAAACTATTAAAATAATGCTGTTTGTGACCTGTCGACTAAATTAACACAACGCAATGTTTGATTACTGTCCTAAAATCGCAGTACAAAAAAAGAAATGAGCAGCCAGAACCAGATCAGAGCTTCGTGACTTCTATGTTTGTTTGGTTTGCTTGTTGTTAGCACGTGGGCAGTGCTGACGCTGTCTTGTTGTTAGCACGTGGGCAGTGCTGACGCTGTCTTGTTGTTAGCACGTGGGCAGTGCTGACGCTGTCTTGTTGTTAGCACGTGGGCAGTGCTGACGCTGTCTTGTTGTTAGCACGTGGGCAGTGCTGACGCTGTCTTGTTGTTAGCACGTGGGCAGTGCTGGGGCTGTCTTGTTGTTAGCACGTGGGCAGTGCTGACGCTGTCTTGTTGTTAGCACGTGGGCAGTGCTGACGCTGTCTTGTTGTTAGCACGTGTGCAGTGCTGACGCTGTCTTGTTGTTAGCACGTGGGCAGTGCTGACGCTGTCTTGTTGTTAGCACGTGGGCAGTGCTGGGGCTGTCTTGTTGTTAGCACGTGTGCAGTGCTGACGCTGTCTTGTTGTTAGCACGTGTGCAGTGCTGACGCTGTCTTGTTGTTAGCACGTGGGCAGTGCTGGGGCTGTCTTGTTGTTAGCACGTGGGCAGTGCTGACGCTGTCTTGTTGTTAGCACGTGTGCAGTGCTGGGGCTGTCTTGTTGTTAGCACGTGTGCAGTGCTGGGGCTGTCTTGTTGTTAGCATGTGTGCAGTGCTGACGCTGTCTTGTTGTTAGCACGTGTGCAGTGCTGACGCTGTCTTGTTGTTAGCACGTGGGCAGTGCTGACGCTGTCTTGTTGTTAGCACGTGGGCAGTGCTGACGCTGTCTTGTTGTTAGCACGTGGGCAGTGCTGACGCTGTCTTGTTGTTAGCACGTGGGCAGTGCTGACGCTGTCTTGTTGTTAGCACGTGGGCAGTGCTGACGCTGTCTTGTTGTTAGCACATGTGCAGTGCTGACGCTGTCTTGTTGTTAGCACGTGGGCAGTGCTGACGCTGTCTTGTTGTTAGCACGTGGGCAGTGCTGACGCTGTCTTGTTGTTAGCACGTGTGCAGTGCTGGGGCTGTCTTGTTGTTAGCACGTGTGCAGTGCTGGGGCTGTCTTGTTGTTAGCACGTGTGCAGTGCTGACGCTGTCTTGTTGTTAGCACGTGGGCAGTGCTGACGCTGTCTTGTTGTTAGCACGTGGGCAGTGCTGGGGCTGTCTTGTTGTTAGCACGTGGGCAGTGCTGACGCTGTCTTGTTGTTAGCACGTGGGCAGTGCTGACGCTGTCTTGTTGTTAGCACGTGGGCAGTGCTGGGGCTGTCTTGTTGTTAGCACGTGGGCAGTGCTGACGCTGTCTTGTTGTTAGCACGTGGGCAGTGCTGGGGCTGTCTTGTTGTTAGCACGTGGGCAGTGCTGACGCTGTCTTGTTGTTAGCACGTGTGCAGTGCTGACGCTGTCTTGTTGTTAGCACGTGGGCAGTGCTGGGGCTGCTGACGCTGTCTTGTTGTTAGCACGTGGGCAGTGCTGACGCTGTCTTGTTGTTAGCACGTGTGCAGTGCTGGGGCTGTCTTGTTGTTAGCACGTGTGCAGTGCTGACGCTGTCTTGTTGTTAGCACGTGTGCAGTGCTGGGGCTGTCTTGTTGTTAGCACGTGGGCAGTGCTGACGCTGTCTTGTTGTTAGCACGTGGGCAGTGCTGACGCTGTCTTGTTGTTAGCACGTGGGCAGTGCTGACGCTGTCTTGTTGTTAGCACGTGGGCAGTGCTGGGGCTGCTGACGCTGTCTTGTTGTTAGCACGTGGGCAGTGCTGGGGCTGTCTTGTTGTTAGCACGTGTGCAGTGCTGGGGCTGTCTTGTTGTTAGCACGTGGGCAGTGCTGGGGCTGTCTTGTTGTTAGCACGTGGGCAGTGCTGACGCTGTCTTGTTGTTAGCACGTGGGCAGTGCTGACGCTGTCTTGTTGTTAGCACGTGGGCAGTGCTGACGCTGTCTTGTTGTTAGCACGTGGGCAGTGCTGACGCTGTCTTGTTGTTAGCACGTGGGCAGTGCTGACGCTGTCTTGTTGTTAGCACGTGTGCAGTGCTGACGCTGTCTTGTTGTTAGCACGTGGGCAGTGCTGACGCTGTCTTGTTGTTAGCACGTGGGCAGTGCTGACGCTGTCTTGTTGTTAGCACGTGGGCAGTGCTGGGGCTGTCTTGTTGTTAGCACGTGTGCAGTGCTGACGCTGTCTTGTTGTTAGCACGTGTGCAGTGCTGACGCTGTCTTGTTGTTAGCACGTGGGCAGTGCTGACGCTGTCTTGTTGTTAGCACATGTGCAGTGCTGACGCTGTCTTGTTGTTAGCACGTGGGCAGTGCTGGGGCTGTCTTGTTGTTAGCACGTGGGCAGTGCTG
Organism: Notolepis coatsorum; assembly: GCF_963971535.1. Lineage (NCBI taxonomy): Eukaryota > Metazoa > Chordata > Actinopteri > Aulopiformes > Paralepididae > Notolepis > Notolepis coatsorum. The sequence goes on along the minus strand of NC_140170.1, from coordinate 52,070,719 downwards.
ACGCTGTCTTGTTGTTAGCACGTGGGCAGTGCTGGGGCTGCTGACGCTGTCTTCGCAGTGAGTGATTCTCTGGTGGTGACTGGTGACTGTGTTGGTTTGAAACATAAAACTGAAACATAAAACTGAAACATAAAACTGACATAAAAAAATTCCTAATTAAATAATTGTATGCAACAACTTCTGTGCTGCATATTTTAGACTGTTACAGTTTGGCAGGCGATATATTAAGTCTCCACAGTCTTGCATGCAAAGTGTTCTTATGAGCAATGTTGACGGATCAATCTCTCATCTAGCCGATAATATGTCTGGCTAACTATAGCCCACTTTTAGACCAATCAGTTAATTATTTAATAGTTTTATATTGTGCATCTCTGGACATTTATAGTTGTTTGTGTGATATTATAAATATGTTAATGAATTAAAAAGCTTGGGATAAAAGTGGTCTATATTTAGCTAGACATATTCTGGGATATATATGAGAGCTACACCCATTCTGCAATCTGTTAATACAATTTTCAATCAATCAATCTACGACATAGCCACAATGTTGAAATTGGGTCTAGTGCTCACTGGGATATGATTGAAGCCAAGCCAAGCTATCTACCTAGCTACTAGCATGTTAGTGAAATAGACCCATTTGACTCTAGCCTATAGTTAGCACTAACATTTGATTGATTGATTGATTGATTGATTGAAAACTTTATTAACAGATTGCAGAATGGGTACAATACAGTACGGCTCAATACAAAACACTGTTAAGCTAACATTAACGGTGTTAGCTAGACAATGGTATGGTTATTTTATTTTATTGTACTGTAGTATGTTCCATTTGATACAACAAAGCAACAAGGGACAACGTTAGTGACTAGCATATGCTATGTATCTTGATTTTTCTAACTACAGTCAAATAGGTCCAATTCACAAGCATGCTAGTGGCTAGCTCTAGTAATGTTACAATCGCAGAGAGGGTCTATGACGCATGTGCTGAAAGTGATAGGTTTAGTTCATTGATCTAGTAATATTTGATGTCAATATCTTATATATCTGAGCACCCATTGTCTCCCCACGATGCAGGCTGTAGGACCGTGGCTCTGTGTCTCCCTCCACACACACACACACACACACACACACACACACACACACACACACACACACACACACACACACACACACACACACACACACACACAGACAAGCACACACACACACATACGCACGCGCACACCTCTCCCCCACTCAGCTGTCGGGGCCCGTGATTTGTTGGGGTGTTGTAGGGGTCTCTCCTTGCCTACATCTGGAACCCATTAGCCCCCCTTCTGGAACAAGCACACACACAGACAAGCACACACACACACACCACACACACCCATACATACACACACAGATACATATACACACACACACCCCTCCCCTTCTCTCTCTGTCCAAGAGGGTATAAATGACATGTAATGTGATGTATTCATTCTTCATATCAATTCAAGAACTCACGAGGGACAGGTTATCCCTTTCAAGTGGAGGTTATTCCAGTGAGAATTGATGTGGGCCAGCCGCAACCAGGGACGGAACGAGGGAATGGAGACATGGAGGAGAAGACGGTGCAGAAGGTCCAGACATTCACACCAGCTGTCTGCAGCGCGTCTGAATCAGGGGTGAGATACCAGCGGCAGCCCCTCAGACGTCCGTGACGAGACCACCAGACGACCAGGTGACAGGCAGGAGGAGACGAGGGACAGACAGGCCAGGATGAAGAGAGGCAGACTGGAGGAGATGGCAGCTGAGCAGCAGAGGCCGGAGATGAACACCGCAGCCAGGCACCGCAAATCATCGACAGCAGCCAGGCACCGCAGATCATCTACGACACGCAGATCATCTACGACAGGAGGAGAAGCGGCAGCAGGAGAGACACTGAGCTGAGCTGGAGTGACGGTGGGCCAGCTGGCGAGAGGTGGAGGGGACAGTCCAGAGACACTGAGGAGGCAGCAGACCAGAGGAGACACTTTTGTCTAGGGGACCGCACCTGGAACGGGGACCAGCTCAGGAGGAGGCCCTTGCCCTCTAGAAGACGGGGCCGACCCAGGATGGGCGGTGTACTGTAACAGAGGGAAGGTAGCGCCCTGATGGACGTTGCGTGTGCCTGAGTAAGGGGGGTCCCACAGGGGTTACGTGTATTGTCTGAAAAAGTTGCAAAATCTGTGTTTCTCTCTTTCTTCTCTCTCTCTCTCCCACTCCCCCCCCTCCCTCTATCTCTCTCTCTCCTCTCCTGGTGTTGTTATCCCGTCTGGTATTAGGTGTGATGCATGTAATGGTTGACAATCGACGGGTACAGATCCATCAATGAACTGTTGTATTTGACATATTGATTTAATGTCAAAAAGGGGGATTGATAGGTTTAGTTCATTGATCTAGTAATATTTGATGTCAATATCTTATATATCTGAGCACCCATTGTCTCCCCACGATGCAGGCTGTAGGACTGTGGCTCTGTGTCTCCCTCCACACACACACACACACACACAGACAAGCACACACACACACATACGCACGCGCACACCTCTCCCCCACTCAGCTGTCGGGCCTGTGATTTGTTGGGGTGTTGTTCGAGACTAGGGGTCTCTCCTTGCCTACATCTGGAACCCATTAGCCCCCCTTCTGGAACAAGCACACACACAGACAAGCACACACACACACCACACACACCCATACATACACACACAGATACATATACACACACACACCCCTCCCCTTCTCTCTCTGTCCAAGAGGGTATAAATGACATGTAATGTGATGTATTCATTCTTCTACTGGTGTGCGAGAGGATGAGCCTGTGTGCATGGGCTGCAGGAGGGTGACTGTTCTTCTTCTCTGAACAAATAAAAGCTCTGTTTGAAATACTCTGTCGTTCTGCGAATCTTTGGTCGGTTGGTCCACAACCATATCAATTCAAGAACTCACGAGGGACAAGTTATCCCTTTCAAAAGCATCCTGACGAGTGTCCCAGTAGCCTGAATGCATTTCCGCGTCTCTGATTGGCCAGGTCATTTCTGGTCATGTGACGCGTACGCCAAATCGTGGGGCCGCAAGTTTCTACACTGGTTAGGCTTAGGCGCTCGTTCGAAGTTGGTTAAGGTTAGAGTTTGTCTTAGAGCATGGCGATAGAACGCCTGCCCTGATTCCGACGGTTAAGCTTAGGTACTCTTTCGAAGTTGGTTAAGGTTAGAGTTTGTCTTAGAGCATGGCGATAGAACGGCAGGTAGTTTGCAGGCTGTTAGACCCGGAAATAGGCGCAGAACTTGCTGTCCCACGATTGGCACACATGTCACATGACCTGGCCAATCAGAGCGCAAAACTCGAACGCGGAAATGCAGTTCCGTCGTCGAAGGCATACACGTGTCCCAGTAGGGCATGTCTCTCCCTCTTTTGCTGTTAGCAAGCATTAGTAGCTACTAAATCATCTTTGATTAACACTAGCTCTCACTCAC
>NC_140170.1:52047240-52064740 GCF_963971535.1 Notolepis coatsorum | reverse complement strand
AAGTTCAATCGTGCCGCCCAACATGTCGTGGCAAGCCCGGTTCCGCGTAGGAATACGTCTGGCGAAATACGAATGGTACTATTTGTTCACAGCGCATATATATATATGGCGCAAGTAAAGTAGAACTTTCTTTTAGTCCAGTTCTTTACCCTCCAACAGAGTGACAGACGCGAAGCCTCACCCACGACGCACGTGTGGTGTAGTAAGGCCTACTTGGCCTCAGAATAGGCATTGAGATATCGTGTGGATTAATAGTTGAATAGTCATAGTTTGGCACTATACCGTCGAGTTGGACGTATTCTATTAAGCTAATAATAGTCTATTTATGTATGGTGCATCGTTCGGTTAGAGTTATAAAGTTATCAGTACCCCCATCGTTCCTGACGTTATCTGGACGCTTAACCAGGCTGGGCAGACCACTAGTGGTGCTTGCATCCGAGGAGCTCCGGGCCAGGGCGACTGGACCTGTATATTGGATTACTCTACCCGGACGACGGCGAGCCTTCCACGGCTTGGATTATGCTTTGGGTGCTTTGATTATTCCATGGATAACGGCCAACACTGCGGAGTGTTGGAACTACCCCCCGGAGAGGACTCCAGGTGAGACGGCGCTCTACACCAGTGAGGTCGCCTCACGTCTCTCCGTTGTGGACCGGCAGCTACCGTCCACCAGAGGGTCCGGCTGTATTCGTCTGCGGACCGAGGTTCTGTGGGCACCGTGTTCAAGACTTTGAATTCTCCCAAGAAATCGTCGGCCAGATGGGATACCGCCATCGGCTTCTCTAACCCCCCCCCCTCCTACTGTCTTACAACCAGCGGGACCCCCCCCCCCCCCCCTTTAGTGTATCCAGCTATAATCATTTAAGTACCATCGCTATAGTTTCCTAAAGAAACAGGTTGTATACTTACTCCCTGCGTAACCAGAGATTGGACATTCAATGTTGATTTACCTACGAATACTCATTTGCCATACAAGTGCATTTCAAATCATAAGTGTAAACAAGTGAACGTTGTATATACCTTTTGCTATATTAAATATTCGATTTGTACATTTGTGTGGACTTCGTTTCATCAGGTGGGAAAGTGTTCATCATATATATATCATGTACTGGATGGCCAGAAGTTAAAGTACAAGAGGTAGTGGTATTAAATACCATATCTAACAATACAGTCAGGGAATTGTACCCCTCAGTTACAATTGGTCCTTCGAGCCGGATGGTAACTAGTGTAATATTAATATAGTGTTATTAATATTGAAATGGCCTATGATGAACACTCCACGAAACGGTCCTCCTAACCTAGAACGCCCGCGGCGCAGACGACAGACACCTCAGTACTTAGAGGATTACACTGTCAGTCAACTACCTAGCCTACGACAAACGGTAAACGCGGTAAAAGTAGAAAGTAAAATTATGTCTGACCTTAACGACCAGGTTTCAGAGGCCCTAGTAGGTTCTAATGTAACTGACCAAGCTCACGGTGGGGACCAGGAGGGAGCTGACATGCCTTTACCCCCCGCCACTACCGAAGAAGTAGTCCCCGACCAGCCCCGGGAGGAAGACAACCCTACAGAGAGAGAACTCTGCACGGAAGAAGAGGAGGAGAGCGCCGAGGAAATAGAGTTCCAGGACTCCCCAACGAGTACACCCAGGAGCGGCTCACGCAGGAGCGGCTCACCTCCACAACCGCCTTCCCCCAGCGAAGCGGAGAGGATGCTACAACAGGCGTTCCTCGTGAGCCTGACAGCCTCTACCGAACGCGATCGACTTCAGGGTGAACGCGATCGTCTCCAAGCACAGGCGCTTAGCGAGCGCGAACAACTCCAAGCACAGGCGCTCAGCGAGCGCGAACAACTCCAAGCGCAACAACGGAGCGAAGAAGAGCGCACACGCCTGGAGATGAGACGCCTTCAGACGGAAGAGAATATGGCAAGAGACCGGGCCGACGCCCAGCGCGCCGCTGCCGGTGCCCAAAGAGAAGCAGATCTCACCAAGCGCGAAGTCGAGCGCGACAAGTTACAAGCGCAGCTAATGGAGCAGCTGATCCGCAAGGCAACACCCTCTCCCTCCGCCAGGGGTTCAAGGAACTCGTCGAGACAACAGTCAAGGGCAGCGTCTCCTCAACAAGCAAGCGACCCTGAACTTGACCAACAGACCGAGCCTATACCCCCCGCAGACCCCCTTCCCAGACCGGTCCAAGCGAGACCCAGCTACAAGGAAGGAGCGGCATACACTGCGGAGAAGCTAAATAAACGATTACAGGATCTGGAAGATCTGATAGAGGAAGAAGAGGGAGAGGAGGAGAACCAAGCCCGACGACAGCACAGTACTCCACCGGACCAGGAGGTCCAATACAGCCCAGGCTATACCCCCGCGGCGCTGCGCTACAGACCCCCGACTCTATTCACGGGTGAGCACGACGCACGACCAGCCCCGAGGAATAGCACCTGGACCAGCGGGCCATGGTACCCTGTCAGTACCAGCCCACAGCGAGGCGCAAGAGGGGACTCGCCCAGGAGGTCTCTCCCCCAACGCTCGCCGATGTATCAGCCATCCACGGCGTCATACATTGCCACGCCGTCATTTCCCGACTTCGCCTATGAGAGTCGAGCACAGTACACGGAGCTCCGGATGTGCTTAGAGACAATGATGGTGGATGTCGCTGATGAACGCCACAAGTATGCAATATTACTGAAGCACCTGAAAGTACCGCGAGCGCACAATATAGCGCTAGCCTATGCCACCTCTTCGACCCCATACACAGCGGCCCTGGCGGCGCTGGACCAGAGATATGGACGTACAGTATATGGGATTACGTAATCCAAGAGATAAGGCATATTGATCGCCTACCCCCAGCCACAGACAATCGCTCATTAGACGACCTGTCAATCAAAGTGCAGTCCCTGGTAGGGATGCTGGGAGCGCAACGGGAAAAGGGCATGCATGAGCTATACGCCAACTCTAACGTCGAGAGGATTTTGGAGAAGCTGCCACCCGCAAGACAAGAGCGTTTTAGGCGGCAGAGAGACTACCGGGATCCCAACGGCCCCGAACCATCCCTCCTTGATCTAGCTGACTTTCTGGCGAGAGAAGTCAGCAGCCTACGACTGGATACGTTCGGGCGGAGCACGCCAAGCTCCAGAGAGGGACCCAGGAGAATAAATGATGGAAGAAGATCGGTGACTGTCATGCACCAATCAGAGTCAGTACCGAGCAGTAGGAGCCACAGTACCCCCTCGAGAAAAGAGAAGTGGAAGATGGTTTGCCCTTACTGTGAGAAAGAACACTGGCTGTCACAATGTGACCTATTCACAAAGATGAATGCAGAAGAAGTGAGTCAATGGATAAAGTCCAACAGGCGCTGTTACCGATGTGCGCGACCACATATGCCAGCCGAATGCCGCCTAAAGAAAAGGTGCAGTCGGTGCGACGGAACCCATCTAGATATACTACACGAAAGTAACAGAAGACGGCCTCCACCTGCACCATCGAGCGGCACCAAGGCAAGCGTCATGTACATTGACCCCGCCAGCAGCAGCGGCGCCCAAGTGCTCTTAAAGGTAGTCCGTGTGACATTGAGCTACCAAGATAAAGTCATGGACACTTACGCCGTCCTTGATGACGGGTTAGAGAAGACCCTTCTGCTCGCGTCCGCTGCGGCCCAGCTGGGACTGCGGGGGAGCAAGAACGAAATGACGATTCGGACAATAAGAAGAGATTTAAAGACGATAAAGGGCGAGAATGTCTCCTTCACTATCGCAGCAAACGGGCAGCCAGAGCGACGGTATAAGATTACAAATGCTTTCACCAGCCAAGAAATAGGACTATCGCAGTACACCTACCCTATCGCCAAGTTGATGGATAAATATGTGCACCTGCGACAACTACCTATCCCGCTCATAGACGGCGCTACCCCGACCCTGCTGATAGGCTCCGACCATGCAGAACTCATAGTCCCGATTGACCGGGTCCATACAGGACCCCGAGGCTGTCCTGCAGCAGTCGAGACCCGCCTAGGGTGGACCCTACAAGGCCCCCTCGCTAAATCTCTCAACCGAACAGCAGCCACTAGCTGCCTCCACTCCAGAACGACAGAAGAAGACACCACTCTCCTGCAGCATGTCGAGAGACTATGGACACTAGAGACAATGCCCTTTAAGAACGAAAAGAAAGATATTCGTTCTAAAGAAGACATTTACGCCATCAACCTACTCGAGCAGGGGACAAAGAGAGTCACAGTCGGCGGAGTGATGAGATACGCAACTCCACTCCTGAGGCGAGAGGGAATGCCCACCTTTCACGCAAAGAAAGACGCCACGGAGCGCTATCTATTGAACACAGAGCGGCGCCTAGCCAAAGACCCCGCTCAAGAGCGTGTGTACCGCGCTGAGATTGAGAAGCTAATCACAGCGGGACACGTAACAAAGATTGACATTAAAGAGGCCGATCAGACGACCGAATCATGGTACGTGCCGCATCACAAGGTCCATCACAACGGCAAGGATCGCATTGTGTTTAACTGCAGCTACCAGATCGGATCCCAAAATCTGAATAAAGAGCTCTTGCCCGGCCCCACACTCGGCCCCTCCCTACTAGGCGTGCTACTGCGCTTCCGCCAGGACAAGGGGGCTATCAGCGGGGATATCAAAGGGATGTTCTTGCAGGTGAGACTAGTAGAGGAGGACAAGCCCCTGCTGCGGCTCCTATGGAGAGAGAGGATCGGAGATGAGAACCCAGCCATCTACCAGTGGGAAGTACTCCCCTTCGGAACCACATGCAGCCCGTGCTGTGCTACATTTGCACTACAGAAACACGTCGCAGAGGACCCAGCAGCAGATGAAGAGGTCCAACACAGTGTGAAGAACAGTTTCTACGTGGACAACTGTTTACAAAGCGTTTCGACTCAAGAAGAAGCCGAGGCTCTCCTAATCAAGCTACGCGCCTCCCTGATCAAAGGCGGCTTTGATCTCAGGCAGTGGGCCAGCAGTGACCCGCACGTATTGCGCAGCCTCTCCCCCGCGGACAAGGCTGCCAGCAGCGAGACCTGGATGGCGACCATCCCAGGAGAAGCCCAAGAAATGACACTAGGACTAGTCTGGCGCTTCAAAACAGACTCGCTCCACTATAGACACAAACCCTTGGCTCCAGAGCAGGGAAGGTCGACGGCGATACCGACCACCAGACGGAGTGTGTACAGAACACTCGCCAGACAATATGACCCGTTGGGATGTATTCTACCTTACACCACCAGGGCAAAGATGATTGTACGAGCACTATGGGACAAGGACCAGGGCTGGGACGACCCAATACCCGCACACCTTGCCTCAACATGGAGAGAGTGGGAGACGGAACTCCGCTCACTCCCAGGCGTCAATATACGCCGCAGCTACTTCCCATCCACAGTGAGGCCAGAGACATGCGAGATTGATCTACACGTCTTCAGCGACGCCTCCGAAGTAGCCTATGGATCGGTGGCCTACTTGCGTGCCCAAGAGAAGGGAGGAAAGATACACACTGCTTTCATCCTGGCCCGCTCCAGAATAGCCCCACGTAAGCAACAATCTATCCCACGTCTAGAGCTCTGCACAGCCCTAGCAGGAGCGCATCTAGCCACGTTAATCCAACGTGAACTCACCATTCCGGTGCACAGAACAATCTTGTGGTCAGATTCCACGACAGTACTCACATGGATCAAGTCTGATTCATGCAGATACAAAGTCTTCGTGGGAGTCAGAGTCACCGAGATTCAAGAGTTAACAGAAGCAGCGAGCTGGCGGTATGTGGACACCAAACACAACCCAGCTGACGTCATCACCCGGGGAATGTCTCTGGATGACCTTACCCGTCGCAACATCTACAGTGACGGACCAGAATTCCTCAAGCTCCCGGAAGGAGAGTGGCCTACGCCCACCCCACGGGAAGCAAGTAACGAAGAGGCTGAGAACAAGAAACCTATGTTCTGTGGACTGAGCACAGTCGCCTCCACAGACCCCAACATAGATGACTGCATTACCCTAGAGAGTGCGCAGCAAAGAACATTCCTGTGGCACCACCCAGAGATTCAGTCCACCACTGACATGTCAGCAGCTGACTACGAAGAAGCAGAACTTCTTCTACTACAACGAGCCCAGAGAGACTCGTTCCCCGATGAGCTAGACTGTCTACAGGGAGGAAACCCCGTCCCATCAGACAGCAGACTGCTCCACCTGGCACCCGAGAGTGACGCCCATAACCTCATCAGAGTGGGTGGTCGCCTGCGGAGAGCCCCCGATCTACCGGATGACATTAAGTACCCGATAGTCTTGAACAGCCGACACAAGGTCACAGAGCTGATCATAAAGAAATACGACGAGGATGTACACCACGCAGGAGCAGAGAGAGTCTTCGCGGAGATCAGACGTCGTTATTGGATACTGCAAGGGAGAGAAGCAGTGCGGCGCTTCCAGCGAACCTGTCTAGACTGCCGTAAGTGGCGCGCGCAGCCCAGCATACCACGGATGGCTGACATACCTCCCTGTCGCCTCCGACTCGGCGACAAGCCATTCCACTCCACAGGCATGGACTGCTTTGGCCCGTTGTATATAAAGAGAGGAAGAGGAACCGAGAAGCGGTGGGGTATTGTATTCAAATGCATGACCACCAGAGCGATACATATCGAGCTCCTTCCGACCATGAGCACAGACTCATTCCTTATGGCCTTCCGAAGATTCACATCACGGAAAGGAAAACCGTCTACATTGTTGTCTGATCACGGGACAAACTTCAAAGGCGGAGAAAGAGAGCTGAGAGAGAGCTTCCAAGCTATGGGCCCAGAACTTAAGACCCACCTCGCTCCATCCCAGATTGACTTCCAGTTTAATCCCCCGAACGCACCTCACTTCGGTGGAACCTGGGAACGAGAAGTACGTTCTATAAAGACAGCCCTGTACGCCGTGCTTGGGGCCCAGACTGTGGCGGAGGAAGTCCTAATGACAGTCCTCACGGAGATCGAGGGAGTATTGAACTCAAAACCCCTCGGTTACGTCTCCAGTGATGTAGCAGATGTCGACCCAGTCACCCCCAACACACTCCTAATGGGGCGGCTGGACCCCGCGCTACCCCAGACAATGTACAGGCCTGAAGAAGCGAACGGCCGAAGAATGTGGAGGTACAGTCAAGTACTAGCTGACAAGTTTTGGAGCAGCTTCCTACTCCACTACCTACCGTCTCTACAGACCCGCCAGAAGTGGGTAAAAGAGAGAGACAATTTGACGGAAGGAACAGTCGTCATGATTATCGACCAGTCACTACCCAGAGCTATGTGGCCGGCTGGCCGCGTAAGCAAAGTGATCACCGGTGCCGATGGCAAGGTCCGAGCAGCTGAAGTACTCGTCCAAGGGCGCACTTACACACGACCCGTGGCGAGGCTAATAGAACTGCCCCGACTCCCAGATACTATCGATGATGACCATGACCCCATGACTTTGTGAGTTGACTGACCCTTACAGCGGACCTTGAGTGGTAGACAGTGCGGTTAATCTGTCTCTGCTTAGCTAATTAGGTGGGACTAATTAGGGGGCGGCTGTTGTGAAGGATCAGATTAAACCGAATATATATATTTATTTACATATATATATTTAAATAGTATTTGTATATCGTTTGATATCCCCTGTATATTCCTTGTACAATATGCACTGAATATCCCTTTAGTCTACTAAACAGCCCATAATAGTTTCATTCTACCATTGGACGAGAACCTGGCGTCAGCAGCCATACCCCTAGGTTCAAGTTCAATCGTGCCGCCCAACATGTCGTGGCAAGCCCGGTTCCGCGTAGGAATACGTCTGGCGAAATACGAATGGTACTATTTGTTCACAGCGCATATATATATGGCGCAAGTAAAGTAGAACTTTCTTTTAGTCCAGTTCTTTACCCTCCAACAGAGTGACAGACGCGAAGCCTCACCCACGACGCACGTGTGGTGTAGTAAGGCCTACTTGGCCTCAGAATAGGCATTGAGATATCGTGTGGATTAATAGTTGAATAGTCATAGTTTGGCACTATACCGTCGAGTTGGACGTATTCTATTAAGCTAATAATAGTCTATTTATGTATGGTGCATCGTTCGGTTAGAGTTATAAAGTTATCAGTACCCCCATCGTTCCTGACGTTATCTGGACGCTTAACCAGGCTGGGCAGACCACTAGTGGTGCTTGCATCCGAGGAGCTCCGGGCCAGGGCGACTGGACCTGTATATTGGATTACTCTACCCGGACGACGGCGAGCCTTCCACGGCTTGGATTATGCTTTGGGTGCTTTGATTATTCCATGGATAACGGCCAACACTGCGGAGTGTTGGAACTACCCCCCGGAGAGGACTCCAGGTGAGACGGCGCTCTACACCAGTGAGGTCGCCTCACGTCTCTCCGTTGTGGACCGGCAGCTACCGTCCACCAGAGGGTCCGGCTGTATTCGTCTGCGGACCGAGGTTCTGTGGGCACCGTGTTCAAGACTTTGAATTCTCCCAAGAAATCGTCGGCCAGATGGGATACCGCCATCGGCTTCTCTAACCCCCCCCTCCTACTGTCTTACAACCAGCGGGACCCCCCCCCCCCCTTTAGTGTATCCAGCTATAATCATTTAAGTACCATCGCTATAGTTTCCTAAAGAAACAGGTTGTATACTTACTCCCTGCGTAACCAGAGATTGGACATTCAATGTTGATTTACCTACGAATACTCATTTGCCATACAAGTGCATTTCAAATCATAAGTGTAAACAAGTGAACGTTGTATATACCTTTTGCTATATTAAATATTCGATTTGTACATTTGTGTGGACTTCGTTTCATCAGGTGGGAAAGTGTTCATCATATATATATCATGTACTAGATGGCCAGAAGTTAAAGTACAAGAGGTAGTGGTATTAAATACCATATCTAACAATACAGTCAGGGAATTGTACCCCTCAGTTACAATGGTGTTTGAAGGCCTAAACCATTGCTGCAGTGGTACATTTCTCAATGCTAAAGATATCAGTGAGGAATATAAATATTTGGGAAACAGCATTTTAATATGGTCTGGGTTGAAAAATAGTGAACCTATTCTTTAAAAGCTATTTACAACATATATTTTACAGGATATAAAACAGTTTAACAGTTAATTTGAGTGCCGTTGAGCTTCTTTCTTTCTCTCTCTCTCCTAACTCTCCTTCTCCCCTCCTGCCCTCCTTCTGTCCTCCTATACTCCCCTTCTCTCCTCCTATACTCCCCTTCTCTCCTCCTATACTCCCCTTCTCTCCTCCTGTACTCCCCATCTCTCCTCCTGTACTCCCCTTCTCTCCTCTTGTCCTCTCCTTCTCTCCTCATGTCCTCTCCTCTCCTTCTCTCATCCTGTCCTCTCATTCTCTCTTCTATCTCCCTCCCCCCTCTCTATCTTCCCCATTCTCTCCATTAAAGTTAATATATTGTACCTGGATACTGGCTGGATCAGTGGGATATTTTAATAGCAACAGGAGAGCATTCAAGTTATTTGTTGTTGTGTCGTTTGAATAATTTCTCTCCCTATCATCATTTTCATCCTCGCTTTCTTTAGCATCTCCATGACCGTCTTCATCATAATTTTTCTCCATAGCATCATCTGCATTCTCTCTTTCCTCAACTTCTTCATCATTTCTCTCCATAGAATCATCTGCATTTCTCTTTCCTCCACTTCTTCATAATTTCTCTCCATAGAATCATCTGCATTTCTCTTTCCTCCACTTCTTCATAATTTCTCTCCATAGAATCATCTGCATTTCTCTTTCCTCCACTTCTTCATAATTTCTCTCCATAGAATCATCTGCATTTCTCTTTCCTCCACTTCTTCATAATTTATCTCCATAGAATCATCTGCATTTTCTCTTTCCTCCACTTCTTCATAATTTATCTCCATAGAATCATCTGCATTTTCTCTTTCCTCCACCATCTCTCTTCCTGATATCATTATTTCCCGCTTGCATATCTCCATCTTCATTGTCTGTACTGTCTTTATCTAAGGTGGAGCAAATAATATGTGTTTTATAATAGTAATATAATTGTACTGTATATAATATTCGTACTGTAGCCTACAATGTTATAATTGTATTATACAATAATATGTCATATAGCACTACCACCACTAGCCCTCTTGCCTTGATTGGAATAAAAAGGGTCTATGCTTGGTCAATTTAAATGTTTAAGACACAATTGTCTGTCCAAAATTATTGACCATGTTAGCACCAGATTCTCAGTTATAATCCAAACGATGGGTCTGTGAGACAAGCTTACACATGTATCCCAAATTTGTCAAAAAGCATTTATCAGCTGCTTTTTAATATTCTTCCGATTTCTTTCTCTCCTTGGCATTCTGTAATCATAAAATATAGGCCAATGCTAAACCCACTTTTAAAACCTCTTATCAGGTGATATTATCAGGTCACATGACGATTTGCCCACCTGCACTTTGGCGACCTCTAGTGGCTTGGTTAGTTGCCTGTCGATAGCCCTTTCTGTCATGGTTTTTGCCTTATTTCACCTTTCTGTGAGGGATAGCTGTCAATCCCTGTTCCCTGTGGTTAATTGCCTCATGGGTCGGCATGTGTGTGGGCTTGATTGCACCTGATGCAGTCCAGCTGTGCCTATGGCCATGTGGAGTCTATTTAAGTTTGGAGATCGCAGTGTCAACTGCTTTTTCATTTCCTAGTGTTGGTTGTCCTTTTGGTCACGCTCATTATATTGAAGTGTAGTCTGATCTCTGATTCAGAATTGAGCTTTATGGTAGTCATTCTTATTTTAGGCTACTCACGTGATTCTACACATAAACTCCCTTAGTGGAGGTTTATTGTTTTACTTTTTCAAATATAAACTCCTTTATTAGGAGGTGTCCTTGTGGCGTATTTACTTTTATACTATACCTCTTTATTGAGAGTAGTCCTGTTTTTTGGGACTTGATTTATTTTCTTAATTACTCACTTTGAGATTTCCACCTGTAAAGGTTGTTTTCTGTTGTTTAATTTTTCCCCTCTCCTAAAATATCTGCGTAAGCAGTCTAGTGGTTGTCCGTGTCACGGATACCTTTAAGAGTCCCTGTTATCTTCTCATGACCCCCACACACACACACACACACACACACACACACACACACACACACACACACACACACACACACACACACACACACACACACACACACACACACACACACACACAGCCCTCACACTTTCAGGTGACAAAATCTGTTCAGCGGTTCTCGAGTTACATGCCGATATGTGAGGCTTGCGCGAAGTACATGGTATTGCGCAAATACTACTCTTGGGGCTCTAGTTCCGTCAATCATTTGGCGATCTCGAAAATGATTGGACAGGGTTGTAGCCAATGAGTGTGGCTTTCCAATGATACCCCACCTAGGGATGTACGAATCAGGGATCTAGGTGAAAAGTCACAAGCGAATACAGGAAGAGAAAAACCGCAGAATTAGTTGAAGTCTATGAGAAAACTGAGCTTTTCTTTTGTACACAATTTACCAAAATCACTCCTAATCACTCATTTCTGAACAGATTTTTATGATCTACATAAGACTTCAGGCTATAGATCTCGGTTGTTTTTTAAGCCTCCAGCCATTTTGGGAAAAACTACTTCTGGACTACTACAGAAAAACGTGAGTAAGTTCAGACCTATGTTACTCTATTTCATTAGCACTAAAGGTGAGTTGTCCTTATTTTATCAGAAACTCCAGAATGTCATCTTTCAAAAAAGAGACCAGGCTCATGCATGTGGTATAAGTAAGGGATAATGTATAGCTACGAGGTCATTGTCGCAAAATAATTGACCGACACAGAGTTTAAAATACCGAGCCGCCTCGGCGAGGTGTTTTAAACGTCAGTGAAGGAAGGTCAATTATTTTGCGACAATGATCGAGTATAGCTATACATTATCCCGCTTATTACATGGCTAACTTACTAACAAATATACCTAATTCATTGTACACCATCGACAAGACGAGATCAAATGCAAACGCAGTTGTTCTGTGGCTCTGTCAGCCCAAATAAAGTGATTATTATTATCGGCAGTCGGCAGGTCTGTGGTCTGATTGCACTGATGACTGAGTGCAGCTGTGCATATGCTGAGCAGCACTGATACAGTGTTGTAGTGGGCTTGATTGCGAACAGCTGCGCACAGCGGTCATTATTGCTTGGCAGAGGTCCGTTATCGTGTGATAACGGACCTCTGACGCGCGCTATTGACCAATCACAAGCAAGCATTTCGGCGATTGTGAAAACGCCATGTAATAAGTATAAAGTATAGTATTTTGGTTTGCAAAAAAAGTATGCAGTCCTCAAAAACTAAAACTAAAATGGCCAATTTTGGGGTTTACTACCACTCTTAAATTAGCTTTAAAAAGCTATTCACACTGAACTTGAAAGTGCTATGGGTATGTTTTGTGCAAATAATCCTAAAATAATGTGTACACTTTATTTCTAAATTGAGAACACAGGTTAGCATAGAATCTTGACTCTCTATTTTGTACCTATTATACTTATTTATACTATCTTATTATTATCTATTCTAGCACACTCTCAGGAGCTAAACAGAATTTTACATTTCATGCAAAGTATTCTGTATTTCTGTATGACAAATAATAAAGAAACTTGAACTTGAGAATCAGCTAAGCAAGGTACCTGTTTAGTTAGCTAGCTACAGTAGTAATACAGCTAGCCTAGGCTAAAACGTACTGCCATCAATAAAAGCACTTGCAGTGTACATACATTAGTATTTAGTAATGCATAATTTGGTAAAACAAACTCAATCTTTGCAACTTCAAAGAAAGCTTGCTGTATTACCCACCTCACACATAGCAGTAGGATGCAGGGTTACAGCTGAGCTCAGACTGCATTAAGCCCTCTGGCATATGAATATTCAAGAGGGGATGTGTCTAAAACTGAACATTTAAATGGGTGGAATATTGTAGTGATGGGGCTGCTCAGAGTTGTAGCTACTGTAACACTTTTGTGTGACATTATTTAACCGTCTGGGTCAAGTTTAGACCATTGGAAGGGTACCAATGGGCACGTCCTCTCATTTTCACCACTCAAAATGCCATTTTAGCGTGATGTTTTCAGCTGTGGGGGCACATATAGTCAAGTTTAACCATTGGAAGGGCACCAATGGGCACGTCCTCTCGCTTTTGCTACTCAAAAGGGCACTTTAGGTTTAGCGCAATGTTTTCAACTGTGGGGGCACATGGTCAAGTTTAGACCATTGGAGGGGCACATCCTCTAGTTTTTTCACTCAAAGGGCACTTTTGCGTGATGTCTTTCAACTGTGGGGGCACATGGTCAAGTTTAGACCATTGGAAGGGCACCAATGGGCATGTCCTCTCATTTTCGACACTCAAAAGGGCATTTTAGCGCAATATTTTCAACTGTGGGGGCACAGGGTCAAGTTTAGACCATTGGAAGGGCACCAATGGGCATGTCCTCTCATTTTCGACACTCAAAAGGGCACTTTAGCGCAATGTTTTCAACTGTGGGTGGGGGCACATGGTCACGTTTAACCATTAGAAGGGCACCAATAGGGCACATCCTTCCACAAAAAAGTCCACACATGGGCTGCTAGCATACCAGCTAACCAGGCTAGCAGCTCTGGAGCACGAGGGCTGCTAGCATACCAGTTGTAAACCAGTTGTAAACACTACCGGCCGCAGTTTTTTCATTCCTCAAACGGTAACATTCGATTTCTCTATAGTCTATATGGTATTGTCTCAGTTATGGGCATGAATATTGACTATTTGAAATGTAATTCAGACGACCTTTATTCTTAGAGTATCGGTTTCTTTTTTTTCTTTTATCGTCTGCCACTCGAACTATGCATTGAACTGTGCTTAGATTGTTAAGTATATTATCTTTGTCCAGCTCTGGCCGGGCGAAATGAATATCACAAGTTTCACTCAAACAGACTGTATGTGCTTATGAACCGTTCAACCAAGGGGGGTGACCCCCTTGCGGCGAACTATCTGCGTGTAGCAGGTCAAGACTCTCCTAGCTAACACTGCTGATACTACGTGTTTTTAACTTTCTTTCTTGTCACAGCAGTGCGGCAGTGCACATGGTCACCGATTCTGCATTACCCCAACGATGGCAGCACGGTAATGCTCGAGGTTTATTACCACCGTAGTATTATTTCAACATATGATATGAGTACTTCACTTTACTCAAGTTTAACTCGGACGAACTGTGTTTCAAGTGCTTTTATCGTCTGCACACTGTTCTATGCACTGAACTATATATACTGTAGATTTCTTCTCTCTGTTGAGCGAAGGGGGGTTCCCTTTTTATAAATCGTTACAATATAAAATTTTTGGTATGGTTAAGTTACGTAATGTGGTTGTGGTTGCTGTGACCCGGTCACAGTGCCAACTGATGTTTGATCGACATCGGACAAGATATTTGAAGGGGGGAGGGGAGGTGGGGAAACAGGGATTTTTTCTTTTCTTTTCTTGTGACTCGCTCTATTATGTGTTTGCTCTCGCCCAACAGGACCTTAGCGTGGGGATGTGTATATGTTATAGTGCTCTACTTCAAAGGAATCACGTTCAGTCATACTGCAACCTGGTTGGACTATGGCTAATTTAAACATCTTGATCTGGAATACAGGGGGTCTTAATATTCCACATAAATGCACAAGTGTACTAACATGGCTAAAAAGGCAGGAGGTGGATGTCGCTTTTCTGAGTGAAACGCATCTTTTAATGGTTGACAGTGCAAGACTTTCTAAAAAAAATTATCATAACATAAGCTCCTCTTCTTTTAGCACTAAGTCCCGTGGAGTAGCCATAGTAGCTAAGCGAAAGTTAAATATTAAACTATTAGACGTGTGGTCTGATGCAGATGGTCGAATTACTATTGCTAAGATGGAATACTCTAACAGGAAAATTGCTCTGATAGCCGCCTACGCCCCTAATGTGTATGACGCTAACTTTTATACTGTACTCACTACAGAGATGTTGAAACTACCTGAGTACTCATTTATAGTGTGTGCTGATTTCAATGCCATTTGGGATGCATTGATTGATAAGTCCAGTAACGCTGAAACCCACGCTCAGAAGCAAGCGACCGCGGCCCTACGTGCCTGGTCTAAATTAAGACACAGGAGTAATTGATGTGTGGCGGTTACTCAACCCAACCGCGCAAGACTACTCTTTTTTCTCCGCGAGACATAAGACTTTTTCCAGAATTGATTATGTTTTTTCTTCCTCTAGGCTATTCGATAGCTTTGACGTTGACTTGAGGCCCATTGCACTGTCAGACCACAAATACATCCTCCTTAAGGGTTCACTCAGTAAAATAACGTCCCGTGCCCCTAGATGGCGCTTTAACTCAACGCTGCTGAAGAACGAGGAATTCAACCTGCAATTTAAGGAGAAGCTCATTGAATTCCTGCAGTTTAATGCTGGATCGGTACAGGACCCCAGAATTTTATGGAATTCAATTAAAATCTCCGCAAGGGACGTCTCTCCAAGTTGGTAGAATTGGAAGGGCTTCATAAAACAATGATGTCTTCTATGCAGCACAACTACTCTAACCGACTGGAGCTCCAAATTAAGGTGGTGAAAAAGGCAACAGTCTGAATTTCAAATGCACAGAACAAGACAACACTACTACTTTCATGGCTCCAGGCCTAGTAACCTACTAGCTACGAAGATACGGGCCAGTGAACAATTTGCGGATATCCCTGCCATTAAGAACCAACAGGGGGAGATAACCACAGACCCCAACAAAATCAACGATACATTTATTTCCACTCAAAAGGGCACTTTTGCATGACATTATTTAACCGTGGGGCACAAAAGCACTAAAAAGGGCACTTTTTCAACTGTGGGGGCACATGGTCAAGTTTAGACCATTGGAAGAGCACCAATAAAGCACACCCTCTAATTTTTCGCCACTCAAAAGGGCACTTTAGCGCGCATTTTTCTACCGTGGGGGCACCAGGGGGGGGGGGGGGCCTGAGTCCGCCAGTGTGTGTGTGTGTGTGTGCGTGTGAGCGTGCGTGTGTGCGTGCGTGCGTGCGTGCGTGCGTGCGTGTGTGAGTGAGTGAGTGGGAGAGAGGCAGAAATCTGGAGAGAGATAGAGAAAAATAGAGTGTATAGTCTTTGATTAACAACGATATGTTAATATTTACCATATGTCAAATGGTATAGCTAGAATTATGATTTGCTAGACCAACAGGCAGCTCTGCTGGGTGGAGGGAGGCTGAGCTGTGGCTCACTGTGTGCAGTATCTCAATGTATTCGTCTGCCTTCGCCATTGTCTGTTTATTTCTAGTTGTTATACTGTATTTTATTTATTTGGTGTGGAAATAAACATGCCAACAGAGAGGTCTCCAGCCAACACGTTTAACAACTAGAAATGAGCTCAGCTGGCGGTTAGGTGGTCGAGCGGAGATTGCGTTCGTCACCAGCCCCGGAGCTGTGAGCTTGGTTCGCCTGTTCGAATCCAGCTCACAGCTCCGGGGTTGTCACCAGCTTGGCTGGCCGTCTGCACTGATACAATTGGCTGTATCAGAGGGTGGGAGAAGCTGGCGGGGTGGGTCCGGGTCGTTGTAAACAGCGACTCCTACAGTTCGGTCGGGGCGCCTGCTAAGCGCGGATTGGACGTGAGGGGGATAGTGTGGTCCTCCCACACGCTACGCCCTCTCAATGAGAATCCGCGCTGCCAGGTGAAAAGAAGCGGTGATTGGCTGGACGTGTGTCGGAGGAAGCACGTGGTAGCCTCCACTCTCCCAAATGATCTGACTGTGGGGGGTAAAGCGCAGCGACCAGGAAGGGACTGGGAATTGGCATACGACTAACATTGGGATGGGAGAAAATCGGAGGAAAATGGAGGGGGAAAAAGACCAATAAAAAAAAATAAAAAATGAGCTCAGCTCAGCCATCTAGCAAATGATAATGTTAGTACCATTTGACATATTGTAATTATGTCAGCAGAAAGAGTTATTACTAGCACTACCATATGTTATAATGACTTTATAGGACAATTACACTGGCTAACTAGTCAATATAGCACAAGGTCCATGAAACAAATTTTATATGATGCATGTTTTGCAACCATTTCCTCAGTAGAATATGCAGACACATCTGATTATACTGTTTTTTGTTTTGGAAAAGGACATGTAGCAGCATGTATAAAGGCTGAAAAGTGTCCCTGTTGGATTGTTTTTAAGCCTGGTGAGAAAGTTTCTCAATACTAAAGCGATCAGTGAAATGATGGCCTGTACTTTTGGGCCTGGGTTAAAAAAAAAAAGGGTAACCCAGCTTTTAACATGCTATTATAGAATTATGAGAGCCTGAACTACTTAGAATTCTATAATTAGAAAAGGCAGGAAATGACCTCTCTCTCACACACACACACACACACACACACACACACACACACACACACACACACACGCACACATACACACACACACACACACACACACACACACACAGGGAATGGTCTCTTAA
>NC_140170.1:52045602-52047040 GCF_963971535.1 Notolepis coatsorum | reverse complement strand
GTTCTGGTGTGATTGTGAGAAGGTTCTGATGTTAGATGTGATTGCCACACGACATTAGATGGGAGGGAGCAGCGCTTGTGTGATGATGATGACTGAGGTTGTGTTCTGAGTGTGTCGTTGGCACTGTGGCAGGTGACAAAATGACACTCACCCATTCCCACGCAGCTGACTGTGGGAACCAACTGCCATGTGCTGGCTCACACACCACACACACACACACACACACACACACACACACACACACACACACACACACACACACACACACACACACACACACACACACGCACATGCACATACGCACACACACGGTGCAGTGAACAGTAGGTCATTGTGCCAGTGTGGGGCTAACTATTCCAGTTCAGGGCTCTCACTGTCAGAAGGTCTAATGCAGCTAATGATCCAGTCAACATGACTAGGGTATGAAACAGATAGGGCTCCCTCTCACTCTCTCACTCTTCCATTCACCCTGTTCTGTCATTCATAGACCCCCCCCCCCAGTCAGATAGAGAGAGGGTTACATGTGGTGTAGCCCTAGTGATATTTTTCACCCTGGTGTGTTACTCATTATTAACACATTATTATTATTAACATCAGATATGGTGTGTTACACATTATTAATCTAACATCGATCAGATATGGTCTTTCAGGTACACACTGACACTGCTCACTCACTCACTCTCAAGCCCAATTTCACAGTGGAGGGATCATTGTGAAAAATTTGTGCAAATATTGGTATGGGTCATGAGTGACAGGCAGGTCTGATTCTAGTGTCTGTATGCCACCTGCATGGGGGAGTGAGTGCAGGTCTGACTATGACTATAGTGTCTATGTCACCCCCACCCTCATCCACCTCCACTGGCTCCCAGTCAAGTTCTGCATCTCCTTCAAACTCCTGCTCCTCACCTACAAGTCCCTCCATGCCCTCGCCCCCCGAGACCTGTCTGATCTCCTCCACCAGCACACTCCATCCCGGAACCTACGATCCTCCGATCTGGGTCTCCTCTCCATCCCTCGCACCAGGTTGCGGACTTTCGGTGACAGAGCCTTCAGCGTGCGTCCCTACCCTCTGGAACTCTCTCCCCCCTGAAATCAGCAACACCCCAACCCTGGACACCTTCAAAACAGCTCTCAAAACACACCTCTTCACCAAGGCTTTTCCCCATCAGTTAGTTTAGATTAGATTTGGTTTCATTATCCCTTTACCTGTCCTCACCCCCCCCCCCTTTCCCCCTATTGCCCCCTTCCCCTTGCCCTCTTGACTGTGAAGCGACCTGGGTTTCCTGAAAGGCGCTATACAAATTTGATTTATTATTATTATATGGGGAGTGACAGGCAGGTCTGACTCTAGTGTCTGTATGTCACCTACTGTACACCACAAACCGTCTGGGCCGGTCCTTCATACCGGCAGCCATCAGGCTCTACAACAAAGGGCTCG
>NC_140170.1:52028102-52040602 GCF_963971535.1 Notolepis coatsorum | reverse complement strand
TGATGTTGACTTAGTGCCCATAGCACTCTCAGACCACAAAGGTATCCTCCTCAAAGGTTCACTCAGTAAAATAACATCCCGTGCCCCTAGATGGCGTTTTAACTCAACACTTCTGAAAAACGGAGAGTTTAACTTGCAATTTAAAGAGAAGCTCACTGAATTCCTACAGTTTAATGTTGGCTCTGTACAGGACCCCAGAATCCTATGGAATTCGGTTAAGGGATTTATCAGAAGTAACACTACTCTCTTTGCATCTAATCTCCGCAAGGGACGTCTCTCCAAGCTAGAGGAACTGGAAAAGCTTCAAGCCATGTTGATCTCTTCCTTGCAGCACAACTACTCTAATCGACTGGAGCTTCAAATTAAGGTAGTGAAAAAAGAGATTAACTCTATTTTAAGACAACAATCTGAATTTCAGATGCACAGAACAAGACAGCACTACTACTTTCACGCCTCCAGGCCTAGTCACCTATTAGCTATGAAGATACGTGCCAGTGAGCAATTTGCGGATATCCCTTCCATTAAGAACCAACAGGGGGAGGTAACCACCAACCCAAAAAAGATTAATGATACATTTCGTTGTTTTTATTCCAATCTGTACAAGTCAGAGGTGGTCTTTGATCATACCAAGCTGGAGGATTTTCTTGATCAAATCAATCTACCACAGATCTCAGAAGATAGTGCTAGGTTGTTAGCTGCACCTATCACGCTGGTTGAACTTAGAGAGGCGATTGCGGATATGCAACGGGGCAAGGCTCCCGGATGGGACGGCATTCCACCGGAACTCTATCTTGCATTCTGGGATGTACTCTGCCCCTTATTACTCTCAATGATCTTACACTCAATCAAAGAGGGCAATTTTTCTAGAGATGTCAATATGGCGCTTATATCTGTTTTACTCAAGAAGGATAAGGACCCCACCGAATGTGGCAGCTACAGGCCCCTAAGTCTCCTCGGAGCCGATCTTAAGCTATATGCCAAGGTTCTAGCCACCAGACTTCAAAAGCACATGACATCTCTAGTTCACCCTGATCAGACCGGCTTCATAAGAGGCCGCCTGGTTACTGACAACATCAGACGGTTACTGCACGTGATCAATGCCAGCAAGGATATTGCAGCCCCTACAGCGGTCATATCCTTGGACGCAATGAAGGCATTTGACAGATTGGAGTGGTCTTACTTATGGGCAGTTCTCAGAAGGATGGGGTTGGGTGAGGGTTTCATTCATATGATCAAAGTATTATACACTGAGCCTTCGGCCATGATCTTAACGGGAAAGTTCTGTTCGCCACTCTTCTCTGTCTCGCGTTCTTCTAGACAGGGTTGTCCTCTTAGTCCCGGACTCTTCGCTTTATCCCTCGAACCCCTAGCTCAATACATAAGACAATCCCAAATTATGTCTCCTATTTCAATTCAGGGCACACATCATCATATTAGCTTATACGCAGATGATGTACTCCTGTTTATGCAAAATCCCTCCATCTCTCTACCTCATCTGCTCGGCGTGATAGATGAATTCGGCAGCCTGTCCGGCTTTAAGATCAACTGGCCAAAATCTGCTTTTCTTCCACTTAATGAGCCTGCGAAGGCTACCATCTTACCGGCAAACATGCTTATGGTGGAGCACTTTAAATGTCTCGGGATTGAAATATTCCCCACTATAGGCCAGACGGTAAGGTATAATTACTCCAGCTTGGGTGACAGGATTACGAATGACTTTAACAGATGGTCCAAATTAAAAAATTCATTACAGGCCCGTGCGTCAATAATTAAAATGAATATTTTACCCAGAATTAACTTTATCAGCTCCATGCTCCCGTTACCTCCTCCTGTTGGTTACTGGCAGAAATTGCACTCTGCCTCGTATAAATTCGTTTGGAACAATAAACGCCCGCGCTTGAAGAGATCAACTGCCCAAAGGAGTAAACTCGATGGGGGCTTAGCATTTCCAGACTTTAAATATTATTTTCAGGCTTTCTCTCTGAGACCTTTGATCACTTGGTTTGATGCTCAAGCAGCTGTATCTTGGCGACCATTGGAGGAGAAGTTGGTGTCCCCATATAGACTTCAGGATATTGTGTATACCAACATATCAATTAAACAATGTAAATTAAGATTTGGCCCTTTAATCACACATGTGATCCAAACTTGGCGTGACACTCAGAAAGTGGGTACAAACCGCCATCAATGGCACACGCATTCCCCTCTATTTAATAACAATCTTCTCCTTATTGAACAACAACCTATTAGGTACCCTAGATGGGAAAAGAAAGGTATCCACACATTGGGGGATATCTTTGATAACTCTGGCCTCCGATCTTTCCAGGATATATCCAACGGATATGATCTCCCCGGAACCTCCTTTTTCTTTTATTTACAAATAAGAGCAGCTCTGAAGGCTCATGGCGTGCCATGGGATGCTCCACTAGTGCATCACCGCTTTCACAAGTTCTTTTATGACAAGGAGACATCGAGAGGCTTTGTCTCTGACTTTTATCGTCATTTACTCATGACCTCGTATAAAGAGCTCCCCCTGGATACGATTTGGAGAAAGGATGTTCCGGAGTTGGATGTAGATTTTGATTGGGATGCAGTCTGGGAAAATGTTCGGTTATCCTCACACAACCCAGATCACCAACAGATTCATCTGAATTTTATTCACAGGACTTATTTAACCCCTAGACGATTGAATTCAATGGGTCTCAGACCTGACTCTCTGTGTACCTTGTGTCCAAGTGGCGCCACAGGTACATTTATGCATACAGTATGTACTGGGAATGCCCTCCTGTTGTGATTTTTTGGGAAAATGTTACATATCAGCTCTCAGACATTTTCTCTCTAACCATACCTGTATCTCCTTCTGTACTATTACTGAATGATCTCTCTAAATTACCGACCTCTATACAGGTGAAAAAACTAATTTTGGCCGGCCTCACAGCCGCAAAAAAATTGATTGCCTCACGTTGGTTTCATCCAGATAGACTCTGTCCAAAGGTATGGTTTCTCACCTACCTTGACGTGATCTATTTGGAGATATCCACGGCACGTGTTATAGGGGTTAGGGAATCTGATATCGTAATTTGGTTGGCTACAGTGGCAAAGTTGAGGGAACGCATATAAGTTTGGAAATGTTTGTTTAGATTCTTGTTTTTTTTTTTTTTTTTTTTTTTTGCTGAGTGATGTATTGTGATGTATTATGAGTGTGACTCATGTTGAGGTCCTGGGGTGAGCGGGGGGAGGGGGGGGGGGGGAAGAGAACGAGCGAGTGTCCATGTTAGGATGATCACTGTACAGTTGTATCAGTGGTTGTCTTGTCATGTGGTGTTGAGTAAGTCTTTTTATGTATTGTTGTTGTTGTATTGTGATATGTTTTGTTTCATGTTGGAAAAAATAAAATAAAATAAAAATATTTGATCAAAAAAAAAGAAACCATACTACTGGAACCAGAGTGGTGTGTGTGTGTGTGTGTGTGTGTGTGTGTGTGTGTGTGTGTGTGTGTGTGTGTGTGTGTGTGTGTGTGTGTGTGTGTGTGTGTGTGTGTGTGTGTGTGTGTGTGTGTGTGTGTGTGTGTGTGTGTGTGTGTGTGTGTGTGTGTGTGTGTGTGTGTGTGTGTGTGTGTGTGTGTGTGTGTGTGTGTGTGTGTGTGTGTGTGTGTGTGTGTGTGTGTGTGGAGATGCACTTTAAGAGTGTTTAAGAGAAAAAAATATGTCTTATGTGAGATCATGTCATGGGTATTATTCTATGTAAGGACTAGTGTGTGGATCAGTGAATGTGTTTCCATGTTCTATATCAGCCATAGCTTGTATCAGCCAAATAGCCGACCTGAAATGGATCTTAGATACTAGCTAGCCTGCTATATGTTAGCCTAGCCTAGCCTAGCAGCTTGTCTCTTTTACTGTAAATGCCTGTCTGCTCTTTGTCTTTGATACAAGCTAAGTAGTGGCATATAGATGGTTTCAACCTGAAAACCTCTAACGTTTACTGTTCACTGTTGCAGTGTTTTATTTTATTAAAAAAAATTTTAAACCTTTATTTACCCAGGGTAGAGCTGCCGCGGTATCGGTATTACCGCGGTATCGCTGTTACATCATGCCCACCGCAGCGTTGGGCTGAATACCGGCATCACCGCTGTTTTTTATTATATTATTATTATTATTACGCTCTCGTTGGGCTTGCGGCTCTGCAGATATACCCTACTTCTCTGTCGAGATTCCAAGCGACCCTATTGGGTACCAGAAAAGTCACATGAAACACTGCAGACCACTGATTGGTCAGAAGAGATACGCGTCACATGCTTGGAGCATCTTGCAGTGCGTTTACTTCCTGAATCTCAGCCATCACAACACGGCTAATAGTACGTTAGCTCCCACCGGAGACCGGAGTGGATTACCGACGCCGTCGCTCCTCAGGGAACGAGGCATAATGATTTTACTGCAACGAAATGTTATAATAAAAGCCCTTCGTTCTATACACTTGTCTGATTGAAAACTTTATTAACAGACCGCAGAATGGGTACAACTCGGCACGCTCTGAGCAAAGAAAGGAACTTAGATATTAATTGAGTAACGCTTGCCTTGCTATGTGGTCCGGTAAATACGAACGTGTAACTATACTAACGTTAATGCCACAAATCGAATGCCTTTGTAATCATAAGTAGTAACGTTATAATAAGAAGAAGAAGAAAGGGTCGGGGGGGTAACCGGCGGGCGCGACACCGAGGGGAGACTTCGAATCCGTGTTTCACTTTTAATAACGAATGCGTGCTTGCCGAATCCCAAACAATATTCATGCTGCAAAGTCATCCTCTAAAGATAGACATTTAGACTAGAGGCAGGCTATATGCTATATAAAGAGTAGACTACAAAAAAAATGCATTCAAACTTTTTTTTGTGTGTGTGTGTGTGCGGTAATACCGCGGCGGTAGGAAATATTTTGCAAATGTGTGCGGTAAGGAAATAATCAATACCGCGGCAGCTCTAACCCAGGGTAGGTTCTCTGAGCACGGATGCTCTTTTTCAGTACACCCTGCTTCACATTCACACGGTTCCATTCACACCTGGGAGCTGCCCAGTACAACCACAGTCTGACACCGTTGGCCACTGAGCAACTCCACTGGAGCAGTTGGGTGGTTAAGTGCCTTGCTCAAGGGCACTTCAGCGGTTGGTGTTAAGGGTATGAGAGAGAGTTATTAATTCACTTCCCCAGCCCAGATTTTTCCTGCCAGTCCCGGGGATCGAACCGGCGACCTTCCGGTCACAAACCCGCTTCTCTAACCTTTATGCCACCGCAGCCCCTGTGTTTGCTAATATCACTAACTGACATGAAACATGGGTCTAAGCTGTTCCCCTAGCAACACAATTCCAGTGAGACCGTCTATAGAACATGGTGCTACGCTCTGAAATATCACATCTGATCTGCATTGTTAGGCAACTAAAATAGCATAAGAGCACTAGAGTAGACTATACTACCCGGCAGCTACAAACTGGACGCCATTAACACACTACATAAGAAACTTGCAGATATAACCAGAATATTTCCTGATCATCAATACGTGCAAAATGCATGGATACCAAGCCTACTGTATAGATGCGTATTACTATTAACAGGTGTTTTATCACTGCTAAGTGCTAATATAGTCATATCCTAGCTGTTATATTGAGGTTTCTCATAGTCAGGGTCAGGGCTGTTTGATATGACGAGATATATCGTGGAAATGTTTATCGTTGATAGATATTTTCATTTATCGTTTCTATCGCTATTGTCGCAAAACATCTGCAGAATTGCTTTACGTCAGTATTTTACTTGGTTCCCGACCCCGGCACACAGGTGCTGGAATAACAAACAAACACAGAGGAGCGCGACACAGAAGGAAACTCCCCACAACACTTTCTGATAGAAACCAAGCACACCCCCACCTCACTGCGTGATAGAAACCAAGCACACCCCCACCTCACTTTCTGATAGAAACCAAGCACACCCCCACCTCACTGCGTGATAGAAACCAAGCACACCCCCACCTCACTTTCTGATAGAAACCAAGCACACCCCCACCTCACTGCGTGCCACAATACAAATGTCTTGCAAGAGCCCAGAGCGTTATCTGCACCTGCATCATTTTATTTATTGAATAGAAATGCATCAATCTGCTTTTGTGGACCATTGGAAGAGGACCCAATATTTTGACTTCAGTGGTACCTTATGTTTTTTATTTACTTTCATCATACCTACTCTCTGAAATCAAATCTGTGGAAATGATCGGTCTTACGCAAGGTAAATGAAAGCTGCAGTAGAAAGAGATGCTGAGGTGAGAGATGTTTTCTGTGTGTCGTGTGTGTCCCACAATATATCTTGTCATATCAAACAGCCCTATGTCGGGGTATGAGTTTATCACAGTTGTTGTAAACAGGATGTGGTGTTACATCTTAAAGTACAGCATCTACAGTAGACATAGTAGCAGAGAGAGGAGACTGGAACAGCTGATCTGAGTCAGTGTGTGTGTGTGTGTGTGTGTGTGTGTGTGTGTGTGTGTGTGTGTGTGTGTGTGTGTGTGTGTGTGTGTGTGTGTGTGTGTGTGTGTGTGTGTGTGTGTGTGTGTGTGTGTGTGTGTGTGTGTGTGTGTGTGTGTGTGTGTGTGTGTGTGTGTGTGTGTGTGTGTGTGTAAGGTAGAGAGACTCAGCCTTGGTATATCTCTCTCTTTCTCACCACTGCCTGTTGTGTGTGTGTGTGTGTGTGTGTGTGTGTGTGTGTGTGTGTGTGTGTGTGTGTGTGTGTGTGTGTGTGTGTGTGTGTGTGTGTGTGTGTGTGTGTGTGTGTGTGTGTGTGTGTGTGTGTGTGTGTGTTTCACAGTGAGTCATCAAGGCAGCTGTTCACTAATAACAGACCTGCTACTGTTGTAATGATACAGTATATAACAGAATACATCACACACACACACACACACACACACACACACACACACACACACACACACACCTACACGCGCACACACACACACACACACACACACACACACGCACACACACACACACCACACACACACACACACACCTACACACACACCTACACACACACACACACACACACACACACACACACACACACACACACACACACACACACACACACACACACACACACACACACACACACACACACACACACACACACACAGCATGTACTCTAGCTTGTACCCAGACAGACACACACACGCTCTGGAAGTTGACCAGTGACTGAATGTTAGAACACAAACAACCCAGCAGAACAAAGTCCGCCAGGCTTATAGCAGGAAGATTAACCAGCGTCTGAATCACACGTCTGCAGCTTCAGACCTGCTGCTCTCTGTACTTACTGAGGACCTCCTTCATATTGCTGTTATATTAAAGGGCAGGGTTCAGAATTTTCGACCCCTTGCCCTATTTCCTACCAACTAGCTAAGATGCGCTCGCTAGTTAGGCACACACAAAAAAATCAAAGTCAATGGGGCCACGCCCCGAAAATTGAAAACATAACTAACTATTAAAACTAGTCAAATGGATAGATCATCATTATAATTTCTTTCTGCACCCCAACCAACCACACAGTTACTTTTCCTCATTCAGTACATGCCCCCTCCCCTCTCTCGCTCCCTCTCAAATGTATCACGGTCATTCAGTTGAAATAGCACAAAGCATTCATATAACATGTTTTTTAATATAAGCCCTGCCCACAGCATTTGAGCAAACCTTTGAGGGACAGCTATAGCAAAATATAGAATATGAAAAATCTGAAGAATCTAGGCATACTTTTTTTTTTAAGAGATGCCCTGTACCAAATTTGGTGATTTGATTGATTTGAGTAGCGAAAAAACTGATTTGAACACAATGTAGGAAAAACTATCTAGACATGATAGATTTGTCTGGACCCACAGAATCCAGGGGAAAAAACATTATTTCTAAGAGTTACGGTTCAAAAGTTATAGGCCAACACTTAAAGTTTGTTGTTATAGCGCCAGCATCTGGCCAAATGGCACCAGTATGAAGCCAATCGGATGAACCGTTCTCAAGATATTCAAAGGACAAAGCAGACATGCATACGTACACGCAGAGATTCCCTCCTCTATAGTTAGATCATTCCTGGCCTTCCCTTTTAAATGGATTGATACTAAGTCTGACAGACAGCTAAACATGAATTTAAATGGATAGATACAAGGTCTAACACTGTGTGACAGCTGAACACATGTTTTACATGACCTAAATATACATTATTATTGTATTTATTAATTAAAACATAATAAACTGGTTGTTTATATTTGTAATACTTGTCAACAACATCTGAGTAAAACAGACCTGTATTTTGAGTTATGAGTTAAGACATGTCTACTAGTCTTAGGGCTGGGCGATATGGCCAAAAATGATATCGCGATAACGATATGATAATGTTATCATATCACTTGATATCGATAATTATCGAAAGTATAAAAGAAAAAAAAAATATTAAAAAAAAATAAAAAATTAACAACAGATGTATGTTTATTTTGCAGCAATTCTTTGTCGTTGCCGCCATCTTTAGTGTTACAGCCCCTCACACTCCAGTTCTCAGGCTGCAGCTGGTTTGAAAGCGAAAGTAAACGGGCTTCTCTGCTGGCTGTGGCTCCAGAGGAGTTGAACAGTTCTGGCTCTGCTAGTTTCTTTTCTATCTTTTGGCGCTTTTTTGGTGGACAAACCACCGCACATGTGCACTGTGACTCGTGACTGGAGTCTAGTTCTGCTAGCACACATAGCCTACTGTGTACAGACGGTTTCAAACTGTATTTTAAATTAGAAAGCAAACAAAATAAATGGACAAGAGAAAAATAAATCTCAATTTGGTCAGTATTGTCATTTGGCCAAGCAAAGCGATTACTTTAAGTTGCAGGCAAGAAAGACAAGTCTGTCCACTGTCTCTGATTTTAAAACTGCCCTGTTGCATGTCAAAAAAATAAATAAAAAAAAGATTTAAATTTTTTTCTTCCAGATAACGATTATTAAAATATATCGCGATAATTATCGTTATCGTTTTATCGCCCAGCCCTAACTAGTCTATTATGAATATACCCAGACTTTAGATGGTGAAATAATCTGCAGGTGGCAGAGGCAGCAGAAATACTAGGCTACTGCATCTCTCACATGCTAACAGAGGCAGCAGAAGTACTACTGCGTCTCTCACATGCTAACAGAGGCAGCAGAAATACTAGGCTACTGCATCTCTCACATGCTAACAGAGGCAGCAGAAGTACTACTGTGTCTCTCACATGCTAACAGAGGCAGCAGAAGTACTACTGCGTCTCTCACATGCTAACAGAGGCAGCAGAAGTACTACTGTGTCTCTCACATGCTAACAGAGGCAGCAGAAGTACTACTGTGTCTCTCACATGCTAACAGAGGCAGCAGAAGTACTACTGTGTCTCTCACATGCTAACAGAGGCAGCAGAAGTACTACTGTGTCTCTCACATGCTAACAGAGGCAGCAGAAGTACTACTGTGTCTCTCACATGCTAACAGAGGCAGCAGAAGTACTACTGTGTCTCTCACATGCTAACAGAGGCAGCAGAAGTACTACTGTGTCTCACATGCTAACAGAGGCAGCAGAAGTACTACTGCGTCTCTCACATGCTAACAGAGGCAGCAGAAGTACTACTGCATCTCTCACATGCTAACAGAGGCAGCAGAAGTACTACTGTGTCTCTCACATGCTAACAGAGGCAGCAGAAGTACTAGGCTACTGTCTCTCACATGCTAACAGAGGCAGCAGAAGTACTAGGCTACTGCGTCTCTCACATGCTAACAGAGGCAGCATGTTGCTACATGCCACAAGGCCTGATGGGTAATCAGCTGAAAAGTTCTCACAGTGATTGCAGTGATTTATCAAGCAGCAAGGCTCTTCCTCAAACTTCTGTAAAAGTTGAAATACCTGTATTCCAAAACCATGCAACATACACACCTGTTGCACATTATTACCATAAATTGCAGCATATACAATATAGGCCTATTTCATTTAATACATATACACATTACACAGATTTACATAGCCTATACAAGGTACATAAAGAAAATCACAGTACATATGTATAAATCATGTACCCACAATAGTTTGCACTCCACAAGGAGCCAGGCTAAATAGCCGCCATATACAGACAGTATCTACCTTTTAGAGGCACCTCTGTCTATTCATAAAGTTATCTATTATTTTAACAAAGGAGAAATGTAACACTATATCTAAAAAAGAGGAACATTCCAAAAAGAAGACCACAACCTACAACAAATGGTAGTATTAATGTTAGAGACATGACACAGGGTATTCATTCACTAGAAATATCTAATGTCAAAGTCCTCATTCAGGCCTTTAGGGGCCAAAATACTGAGTGTATGTATCCAGAAAGGGTTGTGTCGGCTGTGTTTCTCCTTGGGAAAGTGTACACAGGACTAGCGATTCAAGTTTCTAAAGGTCTGGCGGTCTTACCGGTCGATGTATGCCAGTCCACATGGGCATTTAAGCATGTATATGTCATTGCCAGTAGAGCATGAGATTACACCTTTGATGTTGTATTTTCTTCCCATGTGGGGGTGGTTGAATGAGTCAGTGTAAAATGGGTAGTTTCCAGAGGGAACAGAGTGAAGGAAATGTGAGGGTGTTGGAGCGGGAAGGTCTGCTCTCAGCAGCTCTCACATTTTCCCTTGTGTCAAAATAATAGATATCTTTAAATAGACAGAGGCACCTCTAATAGGTAGTATATATAATGGCTATTTAGCCTGAGTCCTTGCAGAGTACAATCTATTGTTGGGGGGTACATGATTTGTATGTATGTACTGTGATTTTCTGTATACCTTTCTATATATGTAGCCTTATGTATATACATCATATACATAATGTATAATATAAAATGTATTGTATGCAATAATGCTGCTATTTAATGAATGGCAATGTGCAACAGCTTTATTGTTTATGGTTTTGGAATACGGGCATTTAAGATGGCAACTCTGAAGTTTGAGGAAGAGCCAGTTGCTATATGAAACATCACAGCAAAAAAGTCCTTTAACTACTGTATAGACCTGTCCATCATGGGTATCCTCTTAACTACTGTATAGACCTGCCCACTGGGTATCCTCTTAACTACTGTATAGACCTGCCCACTGGGTATCCTCTTAACTACTGTATAGACCTGTCCATCATGGGTATCCTCTTAACTACTGTATAGACCTGCCCACTGGGTATCCTCTTAACTACTGTATAGACCTGTCCATCATGGGTATCCTCTTAACTACTGTATAGACCTGTCCATCATGGGTATCCTCTTAACTACTGTATAGACCTGCCCACTGGGTATCCTCTTAACTACTGTATAGACCTGTCCATCATGGGTATCCTCTTAACTACTGTATAGACCTGTCCATCATGGGTATCCTCTTAACTACTGTATAGACCTGTCCATCATGGGTATCCTCTTAACTACTGTATAGACCTGTCCATCATGGGTATCCTCTTAACTACTGTATAGACCTGCCCACTGGGTATCCTCTTAACTACTGTATAGACCTGTCCATCATGGGTATCCTCTTAACTACTGTATAGACCTGTCCATCATGGGTATCCTCTTAACTACTGTATAGACCTGTCCATCATGGGTATCCTCTTAACTACTGTATAGACCTGCCCACTGGGTATCCTCTTAACTACTGTATAGACCTGCCCACTGGGTATCCTCTTAACTACTGTATAGACCTGTCCACTGGGTATCCTCTTAACTACTGTATAGACCTGTCCATCATGGGTATCCTCTTAACTACTGTATAGACCTGTCCATCATGGGTATCCTCTTAACTACTGTATAGACCTGTCCATCATGGGTATCCTCTTAACTACTGTATAGACCTGCCCACTGGGTATCCTCTTAACTACTGTATAGACCTGCCCACTGGGTATCCTCTTAACTACTGTATAGACCTGTCCATCATGGGTATCCTCTTAACTACTGTATAGACCTGCCCACTGGGTATCCTCTTAACTACTGTATAGACCTGCCCACTGGGTATCCTCTTAACTACTGTATAGACCTGTCCATCATGGGTATCCTCTTAACTACTGTATAGACCTGCCCACTGGGTATCCTCTTAACTACTGTATAGACCTGCCCACTGGGTATCCTCTTAACTACTGTATAGACCTGTCCATCATGGGTATCCTCTTAACTACTGTATAGACCTGTCCATCATGGGTATCCTCTAGGGGTGGACGGTATAAACGGTATACGGTATAAACGGTATGAATTTGCTCTACGGTATGGATTTTGAGTATACCGTGTAACCGGTAGTGCAGCTCTAAAATAGCAATGACGTCATGTAACCACAGCGCGACTATTTCACTGGCATTTGCCCCTAAAAATAGATAGAATTAGTCATAGATAATAGATATGTGCGAACTGGAAAAAGTTATTTAGGAGGCTTCGCGCAGTGGGCGTGCCAGCCCCTACCGCACGCATGTAAACA
>NC_140170.1:52013102-52023102 GCF_963971535.1 Notolepis coatsorum | reverse complement strand
TGTCTGAGGTCAATTTACCCTCGTGGTTCAAACTAAGGCTGCTAGGTTTGGTTTTTAGCCTTTTGCTGTAGCCTAGATCCTTTAATGATTTCCACAATTTACTGGGGTTGTTCCTGTATTCGACTATCTTTTCAGAAAAGTGGGATTTTTTGGCTGTCATAATCTCCCTGTTCGCTTCACTTCTTAGTTTCTTAAACTCTTGGTAGTCTGAATTATCCCTTGATTTCTTAAATTTTGAAAAACTTAGATTTCTTAAATGTATCAGTTTTAAAATGTCATCAGTAACCCAGGGCTCTGTTCTACGCTTGATCCTTACCACTTTGCTTGGTGCTAGTTTCTCCACTACATTTAGAAAAATAGATTTAAAACATATCCAGGCGTTATCAATATTATTACATTTCAGTACAGTTGCCCAATCTACATTATTAAAACACTCGATGAGAGCAGCTTTGCTGTAGTTTTTCAGAGACCTAATTTTCACTGTATTGTGACACTTAAATATATTTCTCTGTATCTTCCTAGTCACAAAGATCATGGAATGGTCACTGATAGTATATTCTACTACTCCACTTTTGCTTATCCTGGTCCTATCCGATACCAAAACCAGATCAATAATGGTTTGGGAGGTGAGTGTAACACGAGTAGGTTCCTTAATCATCTGATGAAGATCAAACAATCTACAAAAGGTATCACAAGCTTTGAAAATAGTAGAGTCCTTCTTGAGAAAGTCAGTGTTTAAATCCCCAAGGACAATAATCTCTGCTGTGGTAAAGTCATCACAATTAGAGCAGGTCTCTCCCAATAAATCATAAAAATCACTCTGATTTGGGGGACGATAGCACACCCCAACGAGGATTGGTTTGCTTTTGGGGAGAGAAATAGCCAACCAGACTGCCTCTATTTGATCATTATTTAAATCATCTCTAACATTAAAATCAATATCTGACCTCACAAAAATACAGACACCACCGCCATTTCTATTTCTATCTTTCCTTATCACCGTGAAATTCTCTATTTCAATTTCAGCATCTGGTACAGAATCATCTAGCCATGTTTCACTACAGCAGATTATTGAAAGATTATTCTTACTAGCAAGCAGTCGAAGTTCGTGGAGTTTGGGGAGGAGACTCCTAGTATTTACGTGTATCAGGTGTAATCCTCTGGAATCAAAGACAGAATCCAGATTACCTGCGTCCTTTATAGTTCCATTTTCAATGGTACAGATTGATGATCCCGCTGTAATTTCACCATCACGGAGAGGTGATCGATGTGGATCCTCCCGACTATCCCGGCCCCGTCTTTCTTCACTGCCCGCGTCAGGTAACGATTTAACGGTGGCTCCAGCTTCCTCAATCCGCTCGAAGTTGCCTCTCCACCCGATGTCGTTCCCTGCTTCACCGTCTCCTTCTCCCGATGCTCCGCACTCGGATCGCCCGGCGTCATCTCCTAAGGCCCTCGGAACAGCTCCCAGGCAGAGAAGTGCAGACGGATCAGTGAAGATGTCACAGGTAACGCCCGCAGATTCTCATGACCTCAGTGCATTCTCTGCAACATCCAGTCATTTAGGGTTAGCCATTTGGCTTTTTAAAAATGTTAATGTTAACTAAAGATAAAAAAAAACAGTAAAGGAAAAAAGACTGTTAATTTCTGCCATAGACGGGAAGAAAAATACACGTGGAGGTTCAATTCAATCTGCTCAGACGGGGGTCCTGAGACGGGGGGCCCTGAGACGGGGGTCCTGAGACGGGGGTCCTGAGACGGGGGTCCTGAGACGGGGGTCCCTGAGACGGGGGTCCTTCAGACGGGGGTCCTGAGACGGGGGTCCCTGAGACGGGGGTCCTGAGACGGGGGGTCCTGAGACGGGGGTCCCTGAGACGGGGGTCCCTGAGACGGGGGGTCCTGAGACGGGGGTCCCTGAGACGGGGGTAGACGGGGGTCCTGAGACGGGGGTCCCTGAGACGGGGGTCCTTCAGACGGGGGTCCTGAGACGGGGGTCCCTGAGACGGGGGTCCTGAGACAGGGGGTCCTGAGACGGGGGTCCCTGAGACGGGGGTAGACGGGGGTCCTGAGACGGGGGTCCTGAGACGGGGGTCCCTGAGACGGGGGTCCTTCAGACGGGGGTCCTGAGACGGGGGTCCTTCAGACAGGGGTCCTTCAGACGGGGGTCCCTGAGACGGGGGTCCCTGAGACGGGGGTCCCTGAGACGGGGGTCCCTGAGACGGGGGTCCTGAGACGGGGGTCCCTGAGACGGGGGTCCCTGAGACGGGGGTCCTGAGACGGGGGTCCCTGAGACGGGGGTCCCTGAGACGGGGGTCCTTCAGACGGGGGTCCTGAGACGGGGGTCCTTCAGACAGGGGTCCTTCAGACGGGGGTCCTGAGACGGGGGTCCTGAGACGGGGGTCCCTGAGACGGGGGTCCCTTCTCAGGCTGCAGCTGGTTTGAAAGCGAAAGTAAACCGGCTTCTCTGCTGGCTGTGGCTCCAGAGGAGTTGAACAGTTCTGGCTCTGCTTGTTTCTTTTCGATCTTTTGGCGCTTTTTTGGTGGACAAACCACCGCACATGTGCACCGTGACTCGTGACTGGAGACTAGCTCTGCTAGCACACATAGCCTACTGTGTACAGACGGTTTCAAAATGTATTTTAAATTAGAAAGCAAACAAAATAAATGGACAAGAGAAAAAGAAATCTGAATTAGGTCAGTATTGTCATTTGGACAAGCAAAGCCATTACTTTAAGTTGTAGGCAAGAAAGACAAGTCTGTCCACTGTCTCTGGTTTTAAAACTGCCCTGTTGCAGGTATAGAAAAAAAAAAAAAAAAAAAAAAAACGATTTTTTTTTAATTTCGATATTCGATATCGATTATTTAAATATATCGCGATATTTATCGTTATCGTTATATCGCCCAGCCCTACGTGGAACACGGAAGTTATCAAATGCGAGCGAAATGTGCGCTGTCGAGTTGCGCACTAGTTAGATCACACGTTGCGCATGTTATGACTTTGAACGTCTGCCATTTTCTTTCTTTTTTTTTAACCACTTTTTCTCCTCTTTTTTCTCCTATTTTTCTCCCATCCCAATTTAGCCGTGCCAATTCTCCCCTCCCCTGTCTTGAACGTTGCTCGCATGTGCCCCCCACTGGCCAGGATAGAAGCCCGTCACGTGTCCCCTCCGATACACGAGGAGGCAGCCAGTCGCATCTTTTCACCCGCCAGCGCGGACTCTCAGTGGCGAGGTGTAACGTGCGGGAGGCTCACACTACCCCCGCCATTTCCTGTCTCTGCTGTGCAGCCGTCGCCCAACCGACCTGTAGGAGTCGCTGTCCACAACGTCCAGATTACCACCCATCGACTTCCACCCGCTAACTCTGCCAATTGAGGGTCTTTCTGACATAATGAATATGACTGAAGTGTCTTATGCAGTTGTCTTTTGTTGATTTTTAAATGCTCAGAAATATCCTCATGTCCCCATTACTCTGTTGCATTTGACTATGTGGTCAGAATCATGCTGAAACTCATGCCAATACATTTTCTGATTGCCAGATTGTCTATATAAAATAAAATAAAATAAAAAATTAATTTCCGAATCATCGTTTTATTAAAGAGCCAAATCTGATCCGATTGAGAACATTGGGAGTCGGCTATAGCGGCCCTAGTAATGAATTAATGAGACTAAATATACCACCAGCATGAAACAACCTCTGGCTTTCTGAGACCCTGAGCCGGCTCCATATAGACTGTAAGGCTCTTACACACACACACACACACACACACACACACACACACACACACACACACACACACACACACACACACACACACACACACACACACACACACACACACACACACGCACACACACACACACACACACACACACACACACACACACACACATACACGCACACACACACACACACACACAGATTAGGGTCATTAGTTCATTGGACGTGCGACAACATAGAGAGGTTGTATGTGTTGGTCTAAGCCTGTGTATTCTGTCTAGTGTGTCTGTGTGTTTATTCTGTCTAGTGTATGTGTGCATTTGTCTAGGTGTGTGTGTGTGTGTTTGTCTACGTGTGTGTGTGTGGTTGTGTGCATAATATTATCAGGTAGTGTGTGTGTGTGTGTGTGCGTGTGCGTCTGTGTGTGTGTGTGCGTGCGTGCGTGCGTGTGTGTGTGTGCGTGCGTGTGTGTGTGTGTGTGTGTGTGTGTGTTTTAATACTACAGAACACGTTGTGACTTGAGGCTCCAGTGATTGAGTTACTCCTCTCTCTCCGGTTCTGACCGACAGAATACACTTCAACACCAAACTGAGCTTCTTAAAGGTACAGTCTGTGATGCCGTCAAACAGACTGCTAGACAAAAGAGCTCCTCTTGGTACTGCACTTTGTTTACATTTGTTTTTGTTTTGGTCTGATGTGTGGGTTGGAGTTGAGTGTGGCTATGGGGAGGGGTTGCTACTGCTGGCCACACCCCGGCTCTGCCAAGAGAGGTCTGGAGAAATTAAAAGTACAAGTTACTATATAATATAATATAATATAGTAACTTATTACACTGTCAATTTCTCCAGACCTCTCTTGGCAGAGCTTGAGGTGTGGACAGCAGTAGTAACCCCTCCCCCCTGAGGTGTGGCCAGCAGTAGTAACCCCTCCCCCCTGAGGTGTGGCCAGCAGTAGTAACCCCTCCCCCCTGAGGTGTGGCCAGCAGTAGTAACTCCTCCCCCCTGAGGTGTGGCCAGCAGTAGTAACCCCTCCCCTCTGAGGTGTGCCCAGCAGTAGTAACCCCTCCCCCCTGAGGTGTGGCCAGCAGTAGTAACCCCTCCCCCCTGAGGTGTGGCCAGCAGTAGTAACTCCTCCCACCTGAGGTGTGGCCAGCAGTAGCAACCCCTCCCCCCTGAGGTGTGGCCAGCAGTAGTAACTCCTCCCCCTAGCCACACTCAACTCCAACCCACACATTACACTGGTCTATATTATTAATATGAAATAAAAGTGATTGCAGGAAGTCAACATACAGTAAATGTAAGTGCTACAAGGTTAATACTGTATTATAATAATATGTATGATCAGGGAAACTATCATAATACTGGGCGTGATGAACGTATATCATATTACACCTTTAGTACATAAAGATAGTAGATACATATTATAACATGCCGTATCAACATCTTCTTACACTTCTAGTACAGATACATATTATAACATGCTGTATCAACATCTTCTTACACTTCTAGTACAGATACATATTATAACATGCTGTATCAACATCTTCTTACACTTCTAGTACAGATACATATTATAACATGCTGTATCAACATCTTCTTACACTTCTAGTACAGATACATATTATAACATGCTGTATCAACATCTTCTTACACTTCTAGTACAGATACATATTATAACATGCTGTATCAACATCTTCTTACACTTCTAGTACAGATACATATTATTATAACATGCTGTTTCAACATCTTCTTACACTTCTAGTACAGATACATATTATAACATGCTGTATCAACATCTTCTTACACTTCTAGTACAGATACATATTATAACATGCTGTATCAACATCTTCTTACACTTCTAGTACAGATACATATTATAACATGCTGTATCAACATCTTCTTACACTTCTAGTACAGATACATATTATAACATGCTGTATCATCAACACCGCTCTGTCGGCACGATGGCATTTAAGAAAGTATATCTGCTGTTAAAATGACAAACAGCATTGACACTTTAATTCGGAGGCTAGACTTTCGGCCTACTCGCCGATACTGATACCAGCATTTTAGGCTGTATCGGAGGCATTTCCGATACTGGTATCGGTATCGGAACAACTCTAATAACTGGCTTGCAAGAGTGTTCTCTGCAGGTGACAAAATGGCATCCAATGAATGTAATAAAAAAAAGTCAACCAACGAACTCGATTCTTGTACCGGATCTCCTCTCTGGTAAACAAGAATACCCTGAAGACTCTGGCAGGAGCACTCATTCAAGGGTACTACGACTATGCTTGCACCTCATGGTACCAAAGCACCTCAAAGGCACTAAAAACAGAATTACAAACATCACAAAACAAACTGGTCAGACTACTGCTTGACCTTACTCCTAGAACCCACCTCACCCCTGCCCACTTTGACTACCTAGGATGGCTTAGAGTAGACGACAGAGTACAGCAACTTGCAATGGGCCTGGTCTACAAGATACACTACACGACTAAGGTACCCATGTACATGTCAAAATACTTCCCAAAGGTCAGTGAATACCACGATCACAACACCAAAGGGAGCTCCACAAATCATGTTAAACCCAGATTCGGCTCAAACAAGGGACTAAACACGTTTCGCAATTATGCCACATCAATGTGGAACGCCCTACCCACAGCCGTAAAGGAATGTAAATCACTACCCACTTTTAAAACCACTCTCAAGGAGCACCTACGGGAGACTGCAATTCGAAACTGGCCCCTGTAAATACCCTAACCCAACCCCTTCCAATGTACAATAAATGTCCTAATCCAGTAATACACAAGACCCTCTTCTTGGGACCAAGTAAGGTTTCGTCGATAATCCAATGCACAGTTACCCCTTGTTCTGTGCAGGTGATAGAAGAGTGTTCTGTGCAGGTGATAGAAGAGTGATCTGTATAGGTGATAGAAGAGTGTTCTGTGCAGGTGATAGAAGAGTGTTCTGTGCAGGTGATAGAAGAGTGCTCTATATAGTTGATAGAAGAGTGATCTGTATAGGTGATAGAAGAGTGTTCTATATAGGTGATAGAAGAGTGCTCTGTATAGGTGATAGAAGAGTGTTCTGTGCAGGTGATAGAAGAGTGCTCTGTGCAGGTGATAGAAGAGTGTTCTGTGCAGGTGATAGAAGAGTGATCTGTGCAGGTGATAGAAGAGTGTTCTGTATAGGTGATATAAGAGTGCTCTGTACAGGTGATAGAAGAGTGTTCTGTATATGTGATAGAAGAGTGCTCTGTACAGGTGATAGAAGAGTGCTCTGTATAGGTGATAGAAGAGTGTTCTGTATAGGTGATAGAAGAGTGCTCTGTATAGGTGATAGAAGAGTGTTCTGTGCAGGTGATAGAAGAGTGTTCTGTGCAGGTGATAGAAGAGTGCTCTGTATAGGTGATAGAAGAGTGCTATGTGTGCAGGGACCGAAACTAAAGCCCGCTTCCCGCCAGGGGCGGTCTGTTTTTACCTTTGGCGCATGACACTTAGAGGGCTGCCCGCCGTGTGGCATGTAGACGTGTAGTTCATAAGCAGGCCCCTAAAAATATTTGTATGCGAACGGTAAAAATCAATTACGCGCACGCTGTGCGAATACAGATTATAGCCTCTCTCGTCTTTTTTTTCCTCCGCTGCGAGATCGTTAAAAAACTACAAGTCCCACATTGCACTCAAGCCAATCACAGTAGAGTGAAGTGACTGGTTTCATGGGAAATAAAGCAAATGACCAATCGGAAGCTCTCATTTGTCTTGTTTACTTCCTGAAACTCCGCGATCAGGGCTCTCGTTTTCCGAGACACCAACTTATTATAGTCTCTCTTACCAATAGCAATAGATTTTAGAACACCTAGATGTATCGATAGCAATAGTAATATAACGTTAATGCAACAAAACGAATGCCTTGCTTTGTTAATCATAACGTTGATGCAGTAGCGTATGTCGGTGTGTTGGCTGTAACGGACATGACAATAACATAACGTGTACACATTAAAATTGCGATAATCTATTCTAACATTTTCAAATCGATGCAGTTGAATTCCCCCCTTAGGATCGATGCATTGTTACACCCCTACACCAAAGTCACTGGCCCACTGTGTATCTGTGTGTATAATAACTTGGCTAGCGTTATCAACAGCAGAGGTGGGCAATGGGTCCAGCTGCAGCACCGGAGTGCAAGCGATGTGATGTAATTGGCAGACTCGACTGTCAATCAATGGTCTACCTGACACGCAAACTCAAACAATGTTTCTGTACTGGAGGTGTGATTGATTGATTGATTGAAAACTTTATTAACAGATTGCAGAATGGGTACAATACAGTACAGCTCAATACACACAATTGTTAAGGGGATGCAGACCAGAGAAAGACTTTCGTCTTGTTTACATCAGGGTCCCCCATTTCAATTAATCAGGAAAGTGTACAGTAGGAAAGTGTACAGTATTTCAATAGGCAACCCTGAAAGGATTATTTTTCTAGAAGAGCAACACAGCCAAAACAGACAGTGGAGCTGTTTGCAGATAGCAAGCATTTTGACTTATTGCGTGGTGGCGATGTCTCGCAGATAATACAACTACAAGTATGATTATATAATATATATTTTATTTAAAAAAAAATTGTATATATAAAATATATATTGGCAGGTAAGAAATATGCTTGGCGGGTAGACTCTTCCCATCTACCCGCCACTGGCCGGTGAGTCAAAAAGTTAATTTC
The DNA here is from genome assembly GCF_963971535.1 of Notolepis coatsorum. Lineage (NCBI taxonomy): Eukaryota > Metazoa > Chordata > Actinopteri > Aulopiformes > Paralepididae > Notolepis > Notolepis coatsorum. The sequence continues at coordinate 52,014,659 of NC_140170.1, read as the reverse complement.
GCTCCCTGTATGTGTGGGTGATAGAAGAGTGCTATGTGTGGGTGATAGAAGAGTGTTCTGTATAGGTGATAGAAGAGTGCTCTGTGCAGGTGATAGAAGAGTGCTCTGTGCAGGTGATAGAAGAGTGCTCTGTGCAGGTGATAGAAGAGTGTTCTGTATAGGTGATAGAAGAGTGCTCTGTGCAGGTGATAGAAGAGTGCTCTGTGCAGGTGATAGAAGAGTGTTCTGTATAGGTGATAGAAGAGTGCTCTGTGCAGGTGATAGAAGAGTGCTCTGTGCAGGTGATAGAAGAGTGTTCTGTATAGGTGATAGAAGAGTGCTCTGTGCTCTACTGAATTCAAATGATATGTGATTCTGGAGATTATGTGATGGGTGAGTGAACATGAACAGCACATTGTATGCACAGTGCAGGGTTGCAATTCAACTGAATTACTGTAATATACAATGGGGATATTTTAACCAGAACATGCCACACAACCTAGTAGTACTGTCTTATTGTGTGTACCTTCCCCACAAAATAAGTTCTTTATTATAAATGTTGCCCTAGTCACATTTCATAACAACCAACCCATCTTTATCTCTGCCTCTCTATGTGTCTCTTTCTCTGCCTCTCTCTCTCTGCTTTTCTGTTTCTCCCTCTGCCTTTCTCTCTCTCTCTCTCTCGTTTTCTCTCTTTGCCTCTCTCCCTCTCCCCTCTCTCTCCGTCTCCCCTCTCTCTCCGTCTCCCCTCTCTCTCTCCCCTCTCTCTCCCTCTCTAATTAAGCAGAATACCACAACAGCTATCTGTTGCTAACTAGTTCTACTAGACAGAACTATATTATAATATCTACTAAAAAACCTCCAGGCTAGTAATTAGTTTGCAGCTAAGCTAAGCTAGCAGTGCTCCAGTGACAGTTAAGCTTATTAGTGACCAGCTGGAGATTAACCAGGAAGTCACAGGTGTACACACACACACACACACACACGCACGCACGCACACACGCACATGCACACGCACACACGCACGCACGCACACACACACTCACACACGCACGCACACACACACACACACGCATACACACACTCACACACACACACACACACACACACGCAAGTCTAAAGTATACAAAAACCCCATGGGTCCTAAAACTATAACCTATAACCTATACAATAAATATATATACCAAACACTTTGGTAAGACAGAACCACCCAGAAATGGAGGGTTTAGAGGGTTTATATGTATTTTTAATTTGTATTGTTTCCATGTATTGGACTGTGGACTATATATATATAACACTAACCTGAAAGAAATTGATTGCTTTTTACTAGTAATATTTAAATGGTTTTGAATTAGTACGACTAGCCTATATTGTACATTTTGACAGTTGAGGAAATCTTGAATCAATAAGCAATTATGTAACTATGGGCTGTATTTAAGCACTGTGTCGTTGGCATGTCTTTAGAGAGGTCCTTGTGACTGAAACGTTGACTCTTTTTAATAAATCAATGCAGAGGTTTGTTAAACTGATTGACAGAAGTATTGACACAAGAACTGATAGCATTTAAAAACAAATGAA
>NC_140170.1:51995602-52008102 GCF_963971535.1 Notolepis coatsorum | reverse complement strand
ATAATCGTTATGCATTGTTCTGTGGTGCATACTATCAATGTTGAACACAAACTTGGTGTCTTGGAACAATCCAACTGGTTCTGCCCTGTTTAACAATACCATTTTGTAATGTGACTCTGTGATCATTTCTCATTGTCATTATAAAATTGGTTAATGCAATCTTACTGATTGTATTTCATCATATTCCTAGTCAATAATTTTCCAGATACATATGAACTCTGTGAAACAGTTCTTGTTTGTGAATCTGACAGTTGCTGTGAAGTGTTGATCATCTGTTCTCGGTCTGTCGTGTGGCAGGGCCAATACATACATAACAATGTGGACAATGTGTGTTCAGAAGTATCTTGTTCTACAGGTCTCTGATGATGTCTCTTCTTGACGATGCAGTCGGGAACATTCACTGGTCGTCGTTCATTCAGAGGGGGCCTACAGGAGGTCGCCGTCCGCTCCCTGTGTACCTTGTCAAGGGTCACCGGTAGCAGTCAACTATAGTGGTCTTTTCCTGCAGCCTATGTTGTTCTCCATCACCACCACACATCCGCCACTGTGCTCACGCTTGGCTCCCATCAGGCCCAGAGACATGGTGGTCAGGGCGTTTTTGAATGTGTTGTGCTGGTTTCGCTGTCCTCTCCTCGTCATTGCGGTACCACTTGATGGAGGGCGAGGGCCCGCCGGTGTAGTGGCTAGTCAGTAGGACGCTCTTTTTCACACGGATGACAATCTTGTCATGGGAATCCACCTTGATGGTCGGGGACTTGGTTCCCATCTGCAGGTGATGGGTTTGGTCTGCAGTGCCGGGGTGGAGGCTGTCAAAAGGTTGATCTCCTCTTCGTCAGTGTCTCCTTGGTCAGTCTCCTTCGTGGTCCCCTGCTCCACTTTCTTGGGGATGTCTGTGGGCTGGGTTGGATGGTTCTCTCACGGTTGTTGTCGTCGCCTCTGGTTGTCAATTTTCTTTATGTGTCCCGCTGTGATTAGCTTGTTAATCTCAGCGCGGTACACAGTCTCTTGAGCGGGGTCTCTGGCTAGGCGCCGCTCTGTGTTCAATAGATACCGCTCCGTCGCTTCTTTTGGGGCGTGGAAGGTGGGCATACCCTCTCGCCTCAAGAGTGGAGTTGCGTCACTCCATTGACTTTGACTCTCTTTGTCCCTTGCTCGAGGAGTGCTATGGCGTAAATGTCTTCCTTGGAACGAATGTCTTTCTTTTCGTTCTTAAAGGGCATTGTCTCTAGTGTCCATAGCCTCTCGACATGCTGTAGGAGGGTGGTGTCTTCTTCTGTCACTCTGGAGTGGAGGCAGCTAGTGGCTGCTGTTCGGTTAAGAGACTTAGCGAGGGGGCCTTGTAATGTCCATCCTAGGCGGGTCTCGACTGCTGCAGGACAGCCTCTGGGCCCTGTGTGGACCCGGTCTATCGGGACTATGAGGTCTGCATGGTCGGAGCCTATCAGCAGGGTCGGGGTGGCACCGTCTATGAGCGGGATAGGTAGTTGACGCAGGTGCACATATTTATCCATCAGCTTGGCGATGGGGTAGGTGTACTGCGACAGGCCTATTTCTTGGCTGGTGAAAGCATTAGTAATCCTATACCGTCTCTCTGGCTGCCCGCTTGCTGCGATAGTGAAGGAGACATTCTCGCCCTTTATCGTCTTTAGATCTCTTCTTATTGTCCGAATCGTCATTGGTTGTGTCCGCAGCTTCGTGGTTCAGGTCGCGCATCGTCTCACTCGTCCTGTCCTCTCACCAATTCGTGATCTGAGGGTGATAAACACTGCCTTAGAAAACTCCTCACATAAATGATTCAACGCCTTTCTGCTAAAGTGGAAAATCATTTTGGGATTAATTCATTTCATTTTAAATACAATCACTTAATTGACAATAGGAAATGCAAGCCAATTGCATTAGCAGTGATTCCTTACGTCAAGAAGGTCACATTCACTACAATTTTATCAGATCTTGTATCTAACTAGATCTTCCAGCATTACACTTTAAATAAAATTTGTAAATGAATGGCCAAAGTCTTGAATCAGATAAAATAGCTCCTTGTCTTCATATTCTGATGGTCTTAAATTGAAGTTGATCTTACCTCAGGCCGCGTACGATGGTGTGCTTCTTCAAGATACTTACCTCGCCATGACTTCTCGGTTGTTCTTCACATCTCAGTATGGCTCATCATAGCATAGCATGGGGAAAAAACATAAAATCTAGGTAGCCAGTTAATTTTTGCATGAAAAACAATCATTTGTTTTGTCATCTACGTTTTAACTAACCTTACTGTCATGCATTTGTCCTAATAAACTAATCTACACTGTAGCACTCAACACTTTGATGACCATTGTTACTCAGCTGATAGAGGTGTGCCTTGCCTGATGTCCTGTCGTACAGAACCTGTGAGTCGTTTTGGATAAAAGTGTCAGCTAAATGATCAATGTTGTTGATATCTTGTACATTTAGATAATTGTGCTGCAATTTTGGTGGTTGATAATTTTGCAATCATGGAAAGTATTAGTTGTTAAAAGAATAGTCTAAGGAAAGTCATGCATGTTATTGGTTATAAACAGAGAATAGAAGGAGGGGATTGTAAGTAGTTGTTTTCATCATTAATCTTTCATCTCGGGCACTTCTCTAATTCATGTGTCTTTTGAAAAGAGATGATGAAAACGACTGGTTAGTTATTGTTAGTATGGGAGTTAGGTAGATTTTCATAACTGCAAATTCATCACCGGTGTCTAATTCATGTTAATTAAGTGGTTCTCTGTTGCCATCCACCGCTAGGTGAGTTCATCAAGTCTGTGGTCACGAGTGCAGGCATTTGCATTGCTTTGTCTCCCAAGTGCCCACTCTGAAGAAATTTACATGTGGGTGTTTTGGATGTAGATTTGTTCCAAATGGTCAATCGATTGTCTCTCAGCTCTGCACTGTCTCTCGGTTGACATGCAAATTGTTGGATTTTCTGTCTTTTGTGATACAATTTGGGTGTAGTCATTCACTGTTTTGCATCTCGCCTCAGAGCCAGATCTGTAAATACAAACACATGTTAATTTTCCACTCTTTTCTAAAACCTGGGTGAATCCTCTTTGACTGTCTGTGTGCTCAACAAACATTAGCTAGATCTCATCCATCCCGTTCTTGGATGTAATGATAGTGTTATCATTTATCAATCATATCGCATATGTACACAAGCATATGAATGTGGACCCACACATTTTGAATCATGTTTAAAATGTCTTACAATGGAAAGGGCTAGTTATCTTTCATTGGTTCTTTAGATAAACACATTAACTCAAGTGAATATAACCTAAACATCTTACTTTTAAACATGATCTATGTTGTTTGTGTTCCAAGTTTTCAACATTGAAAGCTTATAAAGTCTAATCTAACGCTGTTTATGTGGACTACAATTCCTGTACTGCCATATATTGGGAACCGGAAGTGTTTGTTTAGCTCCCATGGTCAGTATGACCGGTACGCCCACAGATGTATTATAATTCTGAAACAGACATTGTAATTAGCTTTATGTGACTTATAATGTGTAAATTAAAGCACATAAACACTCAAGTGATCTGAGATAGTTGTAATTTGCTTTAACTGATAGTTGTGTATATGTACAGTTTCTACGTCAAATGACTCCCTTTTCTTGACTCCTTTTGTATCACAAAAAGTACTGAATTTGCAAATCTGGTATGTCATAAATGTACAGATGTAGCAGTACTGACTATCTGTCTGTCATGTATGTCATAATATGTTCTGATAAATTGAAAATGGGGGACCCTGATGTAAACAAATCTGGTATTGAAAATGGGGGACCCTGATGTAAACAAGACTAAAGTCTCTCTCTGGTCTGCATCCCCTTAACAATTGTGTATTGAGCTGTGCTGTATTGTACCCATTCTGCAATCTGTTAATAAAGTTTTCAATCAATCAATGCATCTATATTTATGATTGTCATACTCACCGGGGACAGCTGTTGTGTTGGGTTGGATCCGTTACGTGTCGTCAGCAACCCGCATCTCGCCACCTCAACTCAACATTTTCCAATAGCAGCGCGCACATACATATACAAATAAAACATATACTACACGTGGATTTCACGCACCCTTGGCCTTGGGTACATTACACTTTACGTTCGCTTATGGATAGTTTAATATAAAATAATAACTTCACGGCGCGCATAGCGTCACGTCATTGCTCCATGCGACGTTCGTGTGTTCTCATTCGCCTCGGAAATAACGCTTTGTAATTCATACAGTATTTTTCCCACGAGCTCTCAATAGCCTGGAATTCCTATACCAGCGTTTTGTTACCGAATGAACGCGCCTGTGCATATGTGAAACGTAAACAAACTGAAACGATAAAACTATACTTCCCCAAATGGCCGTTCCCGCGGGCCGGTGTTCTGCGGAATCCGGAAATTACTATCCTAGTTTGTTCCCGTGAACTGCACTTCAATGTTATTCTTTGTATAACGGTAACTCGTTTCTCAATGCTCGTCGCGCTATCCGCAGCCGGTTCTTGACTCAATAAAGCAACGCGACGGGTCCTATAATACTTGTGCACATACAAACGAGACTTAAACAGACAAACAAACAATAATACATATAAGTTAACGTGTGTGTATATCTGACTGTATTGGATCGCTTTACGTTTAGTCGGCCAACATCTGTTGCGACAAGGCATTAATACCCTTGATATATAACTACACATCGTTATTAAAATCATAACGACCGAACCTGACTTCGAAATTTACCAGCGATATATTAGATTATATATACCTTTTAATCATACTCTCGGCCTCTTAACCCGCGACTAACGTCCTGTTTAATGTACTTTCCGCGACTGATGTCCCGTTTAATGTACATTTACGTACTCCCGGGACATCGCGTAATCATGTACTAACTAGGACATCGCGTGATCATCTTTCCGCTATCTGTATTGATCAATTGGTTAATTTAATCCAAAATACATAGTTTTCAGGAATGAGATTGTGGGCTTAGTTTGAGGTTGAAACAATGAATATTATGACGCTACTCTGGTAATTTCTAATTATGATTCCATCAGCTTCTCGGTCCTAACTTCCCGCCTCTTTGCAAAGGAATCACAGAACGTTTTTAACAGAGTAGCGTTTTCCAAGGATATCACATCATAATAAGCTCACGTATCTATTTTGTTGCCTATATTTTTAGTCTGCATCAGCTAGACTAGGGGTAGCAATCCAACAACCTGTGTGTGCCTTAGCTTTCGGTCGGCTCCGACTCGACCAGGAATAGCACCTCAACCTTTGTGCCTAAACTTTTGGGAATAGCACTATAACCCATCCTCTCAGAACCGCCTGATAAAGGACCCAGGTGCACGCGCGCCCTGGTAACGATTCTCAATACAGATCAGATATATTAATGCACATTATTCTACTCAGCCATGATCTCAATATTGGACAACATTCTGTAATATTCACCTGGCACAGAGAAAAGCGGGAAGATTTTAATTCCTTCCATACATTTTTGGTCGACCATCCTATTATACTCACTTTTCTCTGTATAGTTGAATGATACAGCACGCCGGGAGGACGCAAAAAGTCCGTCACAAGTTCGTAGACGCCAATTGTGGGATATTTGTGGATATCCTGATGAAGAATGTCTCAGTCAACCGAGGCTTGGATAATAACAAGGTTTATTAACCAAACAGATAGAATACATAGAGAGAATGGCTGAGGCTCTCGCCCCAGGTGATCAGCTGAAATTACCCAGGTAAGAAGCCTGGATAGATCTCAAGAGGAGATCTATATAGTTAACAGGAGGGGGTGTGGTCCCATTTGATAGGTCAGATGGGGGGGGGGGTACAGGTAATGGGGACACAGGGGAGGGGAGTGTCTTATTCCACAGAGGGGGGGGGGGGGGGGCACAGGTAAAGGGAACACAGGGGAGGGGGATATATTTACATGAGGACATAATTATACCACAACATACACATACACACACACACACATACACATACACATACACATACACACACACACACATACACATACACACACACATACACATACACATACACATACACATACACATACACATACACATACACACACGCACACGCACATACACATACACACGCACACACACATACACATACACATACACATACACATACACATACACATACACATACACACACACATACACATACACATACACATACACATACACACACACATACACATACACATACACATACACATACACATACACACACACATACACATACACATACACATACACACGCACACACACATACACATACACATACACATACACACACACATACACATACACATACACACACACACATACACATACACACACACATACACATACACATACACATACACATACACATACACATACACATACACATACACATACACACACACATACACATACACATACACACGCACTCATTGTCCGTCTTTCCTTGGTATAATGTATAACAACCATGTAACAGTATAATGTAATGTGGTGCGTTTCATGTGCACAGGGCACACACACGCCGTATATGGCCAGTGGAGCAATGCACACGCACACACGTTGCACACACCAAACATTCCAAACATTCCCTCCTGTCAGCTTTCTTAGTATGTCCGAATGTCCGAATTCTCACAATCATTTCATTCCTTTTCCGTTGTCATAGCAGAACGACAGCTAGGGAATGCTACGTTCATCCATCACATCACATACACATTTATTCACTCACATTGTCACGATGTATTCGCTTCGCCTCCGCACTCCTCCCAGTCTGACGGGTCGTGGCCAAACAGAGGCGCACATTTTCCCGCCAGGTTAAATGTGAGGGGTTGGCGCGAGACCAGGGTCACGTGAGCCGCGACATTATTGTATAATTTGGTATTGTACTATTTTCTTGATAAATCTTTAATTAAAACAGTTGGAAAGTATGTGTGATATAGTGGGGGATATATATTTTGTGTGTAGGAATTTGTTAATGTGTTTGTTAATGTGTTTGTTATGTACATCCTGTTTGAAGCCTAGTGTGGGGGGGGGGGGGGCTATGGGATACAAGAGAGCTGCTTTGGCCCAGGGAGGTCAGTCTTGAGTTGGCTGAGTTACAGTGAAGTTCAAGTTCAAGTTTCTTTATTAGTTGACTTGTCATACAGAAGTACAGAATACTTTTATACAAAATGCTTCTTTCTGTTTCGCTCCAGAGACTGTGCTAGGCAAAGATAGATAATAAAATAAGTATAGCAAGTATAAAATAGAAGTCAAGTACGTAGACAAAAAATTTCAGAATATACATATATACATACAATGCTCTATGTAGAGTAGAAGTAACTGAGTTACCATACAATATACTATACAGTCAGGGAGCGAAATTAACTTTTTGACTCACCGGCCAGTGGCGGGTAGATGGGAAGAGTCTACCCGCCAAGCATATTTCTTACCTGCCAATATATATTTTATATATACAATTTTTTTTTAAATAAAATATATATTATATAATCATACTTGTAGTTGTATTATCTGCGAGACATCACCACCACGCAATAAGTCAAAATGCTTGCTATCTGCAAACAGCTCCACTGTCTGTTTTGGCTGTGTTGCTCTTCTAGAAAAATAATCCTTTCAGGGTTGCCTATTGAAATACTGTACACTTTCCTACTGTACACTTTCCTGATTAATTGAAATGGGGGACCCTGATGTAAACAAGATGAAAGTCTTTCTCTGGTCTGCATCCCCTTAACAATTGTGTGTATTGAGCTGTACTGTATTGTACCCATTCTGCAATCTGTTAATAAAGTTTTCAATCAATCAATCAATCACACCTCCAGTACAGAAACATTGTTTGAGTTTGCGTGTCAGGTAGACCATTGATTGACAGTCGAGTCTGCCAATTACATCACATCGCTTGCACTCCGGTGCTGCAGCTGGACCCATTGTCCACCTCTGCTGTTGATAACGCTAGCCAAGTTATTATACACACAGATACACAGTGGGCCAGTGACTTTGGTGTAGGGGTGTAACAATGCATCGATACTAAGGGGGAAATTCAACTGCATCGATTTGAAAATGTTAGAATAGATTATCGCAATTTTAATGTGTACACGTTATGTTATTGTCATGTCCGTTACAGCCAACACACCGACATACGCTACTGCATCAACGTTATGATTAACAAAGCAAGGCATTCGTTTTGTTGCATTAACGTTATATTACTATTGCTATCGATAAATCTAGGTGTTCTAAAATCTATTGCTATTGGTAAGAGAGACTATAATAAGTTGGTGTCTCGGAAAACGAGAGCCCTGATCGCGGAGTTTCAGGAAGTAAACAAGACACATGAGAGCTTCCGATTCGTCATTTGCTTTATTTCCCATGAAACCAGTCACTTCACTCTACTGTGATTGGACCGTTGGCTTGAGTGCAATGTGGGACTCGTAGTTTTTTAACGATCTCGCAGCGGAGGAAAAAAAAGACGAGAGGCTATAATCTGTATTCGCACAGCGTGCGCGTAATTGATTTTTACCGTTCGCATACAAATATTTTTAGGGGCCTGCTTATGAACTACACGTCTACACGCCACATGGCGGGCAGCCCTCTAAGTGTCATGCGCCAAAGGTAAAAACAGACCGCCCCTGGCGGGCGGCGGGCTTTAGTTTCGGTCCCTGTATACAGTGCAAAGCAGAAGTGGGATGAGGTACAATTTAGGTACAATATGATTTACAGTAAGGTGTAATGAGGTATGGGTTGTAGTGCAAATTCTTTACCAATAAATATAAAGTGTGCTTAGGTGTACTAAAGTGGTTAAAGTGGGTGCTGCAGTGAGTTGTATGTTTAAAGTGAGTGTGTGCATGTGGATGTGTGTGCTGTGAGTGCATTTGATGGTTGTTACATAGTGTTATTGTTCATTGAGCATCCTGATGGCCTGGGGATAGAAGCTTCTTCTGAGTCTCTCTGTGCTTGCCATGAGACTCCGGTATCGCTTGCCTGACCGCAGCAGTTCAAAGAGGCAGTTGTTTGGGTGGCTCGAGTCTTTGATAATTCTCTTAGCCTTGCCCATTGTAAATGCTGTTGTGTTGTTGTAAATGCCCTGGAAGCTCCCCTCCAATTGTGCGTTCGGCTGAGCGGGCCACTCTCTGTAGTCTGCTACGGTCTTGTGCGGTGCTATTCCCAAACCAGGAGGTGATGTTGCCAGTCAGGATGCTCTCTATTGTGCAACACTGCATGAGTAGAAGTTCTTAAGGATCTTCTGACTGACTTGGAACTTCCTTAGGCGTCTGAGGAAGTAGAGGCGTTGCCGTGCCTTCTAGGTAACGGGAATCCTTTTGGAAACGTGTTGGTATTGCTTGTAGTGGAAGTAGTAGTGTATTTTGCATTAGGGATGGGTACCTTTCACATTTGAACCGATACGGTACCGGTACCGGTACCTGTGAATCGATACCGGTACCCAACGGTACCTTTTTTCTGTACTTTAGTCTCTAAAAATGTAATCTACCTACCTCAGTCGTGAAAAAAAATCCAAACTTCAAATAACTACACTTTCGACCGTTTTCGGCTTGCCATTGCCCCGACTGCTTTGTTGTTGAATCAAGTCAAATCCTAGGCAGGGAGCGAAATTAACTTTTTGACTCACCGGCCAGTGGCGGGTAGATGGGAAGAATCTACCCGCCAAGCAGATTTCTTACCTGCCAACTTTTTTTTGATAAAAAAAAATTATTATTTTTTTATATAATTTTTTTTTTGAATAAAATATATATATTATATAATCATACTTGTAGTTGTATTATCTGCGAGACATCGCCACCTCGCTGTCTGCAAACAGCTCCACTGTCTGTGTGTATACTCGAGTGGCCTCCAGCTCCAGCAAGGATTCTCCGGCGCTACAGCTGGACCCTAAACTCTTACATTCAGGATGAAAGGATTCTCCTGCGCTGCACCTAGACCCTAGTCAGCAGCCCGAATGCTGATGCGATGTAACTGGACACTTGCTGCAGTTGTTGATGTCGGGAGCTATGAGTAGCTAGCCAGCTGGATAACGTTACACAATGCCTCATGTATTAAACTAAAAGTGAATAGTTGACTGGGTCATTTTGTAACAGTAGCTAACATCAGCTCACGGAGGTATCTCTGACTAGACTAACGTCAGTCACAGTGACTGTGTGTTTACATGCAGCATACAGAAACAGGTGGGGAGTATAGGAACAGCAGCAGCAGCAGCAGCAGCAGCAGCAGCAGCAGTGCGCGGTGCTGCGTGTCTGTGCTCAGACAGCGAGTGAGAACTCCGCTCAGAATTGGATCATGATTTTCGGTTTTCACATGACCATTTGATTGGTCGCCACACGGCGGGCAGACATCATAGTAGGAGGCGCCAAACGTATAAACTGAGAGCAAATGGCGGGTGGCACTCTCTAGTTTCGCCCCCTGATCCTAGGTAAGCGTATATTGTGCGTGTGAACGTGTAAATTTGTAAAAAAAATTATTGTATCTCACGTGAATCGATACTCGGTAGTAGGCTTGGGCGGTATGACGGTATGACGGTATACCAGGGTATTTAGAAATCCCGACTGTATTGAAAATCAATACCGTCCGTCACCGTCAAAATCACAGATGCGCTTCAGTTTCTATAACAGTGAAACAGAGTTTTGAGTGTAGTGCACACACGCGCCAGCAGAGGGCGAGACCGCTCTAGTGGAGCGAGTGGGTCACAACGGTGTTCACGTTTTACGGTAATGTTGCGACAGTGCTGTGAAAACACTAGGGGTGGGACGATACATAGATCCAGATCGATATATCGATCTATTATCAATAATCAAATAGGATCGATGCAACGTAAAAAGATCGATTCATATTGCGATACTCTTATTTTGAAAATCCCGCGAGTCATATCCGCCGGCGCCCAGTAGTCTGAAACTCCGTGTAGACATTACAGCAGAGCAGCGCTACAGAGCGTCTATTTTGCGAACCGATATAAGTCTGTGCAGTTTTTTCCCCGCAAAGGGTCAAATGCATCTAACATGCTTTGCATCGTCGCCATTCCTTTATGCCCACGTCGCGTTAAATATCTAAATGAACGTCACGTTGGCTGCTTAAGCTAACTAAGCTAAGCAGCTAACCGTGAGAGAACAGGAGAGAGGAGAGGGGAAGGAGGAGGGGCGGGGGCAGTCTACCTTTCTGTGGGGGATTGGGGGAGGGGCATTCTGTGTGTGTGTTACTGAGGATGGACAGATAATGTTGATATTTAAACATGAATACATAATAAATATATTCATGATCATCATGCAACATAAAACAATTGTAGGACGTTTGGGAGAGGAAGGGGTTTTAGCTTGCATGTTGTGAGTTCCAAAACATTTTACTTAAAGTTTAAAGCTCAATATATAAAAAGTGAACAGGAGGTCTATTTGTATTAAAAACAATAGATTGTTTTTCATTTAAATGTCTGGAAGACCTAAAAAATAAAAACGTCAATTGATATTTCCGTAGCCTTTTTTTAGTTGATCTAAATGTGACTGATTGTGTTAAATGGGCACATAATATCGCCTCATATCGATCGCAGGCACCTGAATCGAATCGTATCGTATCTTGGCAGACTTTGTGATATCGGCAAATATCGTATCGTTGTCCAAAGAATCGATATCGTATTGTATCGTGATGAAACTGGTGATTCCCACCCCTAGAAAATACCGTAAAGCGTTGTGACGAGAGTTGGTGTGTGTGTTGTTGTGGAGCAACTGGTGGAGCAAGCAAATAATCCGTCTCTTATTATATGTGAACTAAAGAGTACAAGGTTTACACAACAGCCCCCACCCGCCTTTTTATTGTATTTGTACCGTCCTGTACTATCCGCCGTCAGCTGTTTATCTCTCTCTGTGAGCTACTGAGCTTGAATAACTAGCGTTAACTAGCGTTAGCTCTGCGGCTAATCTTAGATTACCCTGAACTAAATCAATGACTAGGTTATAAAGCATTCGAGTAGTTTTCACTGCACATAGAAGTTAGAGCCATATGAAATCCGTTTTATTTTTTTCCAAATTCCATAAATTTTTTTTCCAAATTCCGTTTTTTCCGTTTTAATATTTCAGAATTCTGTATTTTGCTTTGTACGCTCATTTTACCATCAGGAATAGTGTCTAAAAAGTGGGAATGAATAAATGTCCACAATTTAATAAGATATAACAGTCCATTTAATAGGGCCGTCTTAAATACTTTGAAGCTTCGAAGCTTCGTTCGATGGGCATGGGATTCGAATATGAAAATAAAATTTGATTATTTAAAAAAAAAAAAATTATATATATTTTTGCAAAATCAACTCTGCCTCTTTTTGTTAACTACAACAAGCAATGCTGTTTGTTATTTAAGATGAGGTCGGACTCGGCACTGACAGATTTGTGTTCATTGTGCTGCTTTTATAAAGCCTCAAATGACGGCTTACAATATTTCATGAAAGCAAAGTGTTTTGTTTGTCTAAGATTTTAAAAGGTTTAAACTTTACAGCACTGA
>NC_140170.1:51978102-51990602 GCF_963971535.1 Notolepis coatsorum | reverse complement strand
TCTCCCCTCTCTCTCTCTCTCTCTCTCTCTCTCCCTCCTCCCCTCTTCTCTTTCTTTCAGCGTGTACCTCCACTAGTCCGGTATTAACTCAGGGTGTATGTTTAGGTTGAAGTGTTTGAATGTGTTGTAACTCAGTAAGACAAAAGGCCGTAGAATATATGGTAGGCAGTTAAGGTAGGGGTTAAGTGTCTTGCTCAAGGACACTTCGACATGCTCCAGAGAGATACCGAAATCGAACCAGGAACCTTCCGATAGTGGTTGATCGATATGGGATTTTCAATGGCTGATGCCGATATTTAGAGAGCAGGGCGGCCGATGGCCGATATATAATGCCGATATGTTTTAATGAATTTGAATGAATTCTAACTAAACAGAAAAAGACTTATGCTGTAGATTTCCGAACGTGACTAGTATTTAAGAGAGAGAGAATTTACAGTAAGACTTAAAGGCCAACTTGCAGGTTGTATTTTTGTTCAATAAACAATGTGACTAGGGCAACGGTGACTTTCATGAAGAGGGGGGGGGGGGTTATCGAAATTGACCCAGTTTTAGCGTTTTTATCAAACATTTTGTCGACCAAACCACAACCTCCACGCACATGCATATTTTAATCCATGGTTTCATAGCGTGCGTGTGTCATCTTAATGATGACGTCACACTGGGTACAGGATAGCAGGGGCTCTGAGACTCACAGGCAGACGGCAGGAAGCAGAGATTGATTGATTGAAAACTTTATTAACAGATTGCAGAATGGGTACAATACAGTACGGCTCAATAAACACAATTGTTAAGGGGATGCAGACCAGAGAAAGACTTTCGTCTTGTTTACATCAGGGTCCCCCATTTTCAATTCATCGGGACATATATGACATACATGACATACAGATAGACAGTACTGCTACATCTATACATTTATGACATACCAGATTTGCAAATACAGTACTGTTTGTGATACAAAAAGAGTCAAGAAAAGGGAGTATATACATTTGACGTAGAAACTGTACATTGGAGGAGGTTGGGTGGTGTTGTGTGGGGGGGGGTTGGGTACATTGGGATATTGACAACCATACTGGGTAATTTACATTGGAGGTGGTTGGGGGGGGGGGGGGGGGAGAAACACTGTATAAACAAGCAAAACTGTACATTGGGGGGACACACACTGTACAAACAAGCAAAATTGTACATTGGAATATTGACAAAGCCATACTAGGTAAATTACTGTACATTGGAGGGGGTTGGGTTAGGACATTTACAGGGGCCAGTTTCGAATTGCAGTCTCATGTAGGTGTCCCTTGAGAGTGGTTTTGAAAGTGGGTAGTGATTCACATTCCTTTACAGCTTTGGGTAGGGCGTTCCACATTGGAGCCTTCTTGTTACTACTAGCCGAGGAGCTAGTCTCTGTTTCACCTAACACTATTGCTCCGTGATCATAGCCATTCATCTCTAAAGCGAACCACTATTTGTAAAAGCCACAACCACGTTACCATATTTGTAATAATGTAAATCATTGTGTCGTTGTGTGGTGACCTATATTAAAAGACATTCACCAAGGTGGGCTTGTGCCTTTAAGAGTGTGGGTTGTACTGGTTAGGGGAAAGGTTAAATGCCACTTCCGGTTCCGGGTGACGGGTTGTTGTTATTGTAAATGCTATGTGCAGGATAAGTAAAGTACTCAACTCGACCTACGTCTCTGGCTCACTACTTTCTTATCCTGCACATACGGTCTCTACAGGAGTTCCTGGGCATGGTGAACTTTTACAACCGGTTCCTTCCCCATGCTGCCCACCTCATGCGCCCCTTGTACGAGGCCCTGCGGGGCAAGGTGCCCAAGGACGAGTTAGACTGGTCCTCGGGGATGGACAGCGTTTTTGGGGCTGCCAAGACCGCGCTAGCCAACGCTGCTCTGCTGGCGCACCCCTCTCCCACTGCCCCGGTCGCCCTCACGACAGACGCCTCTGACTATGCAGTGGGGGCGGTGTGCGAGCAGTGGGTGGGCGGGGCCTGGCAGCCACTGGCCTTTTTTAGCAAACAGCTCCGCGACAACGAGTGTAAGTACAGTACTTTCGACAGGGAACTGCTGGGTCTGTTCCTCGCCACTAGGCACTTTAGATTCCTGTTGGAAGGCCGCCAGTTCACTGCCTTTGTGGACCACAAGCCGCTGACGTTCTCCATGGCCAAGACCTCTGCGCCGTGGTCGGGACGTCAGCAGCGGCAGCTATCGGCGATCTCCGAGTTAACCACGGACATTCAGCACATGGCGGGCAAGGACAACTTTGTCGCCGACTGCCTCTCTAGGGCGGTCATCGGGTCCGTCCACTTGGGACTCGATTATGCCGCCATGGCGGCAGACCAAGCCACAGACATTCAGGCCTACCGGACGGGCCCTACCGCACTGCAGCTGGAGGATGTGCTGTTCGACACAGCTAATGCCACTCTCCTCTGCGACATCTCCACTGGCCAACCGCGCCCTATGGTGCCTACGGCCTGGCGGCGCCGGGTTTTTAACATGATCCACGGCCTTTCCCACCCAGGTGTGAAGGCCTCGACTAAGCTGGTGGGGGTCAAGTTTGTGTGGCCTGGCCTCCGGAAGGATGTTAGGACCTGGGCTGGCTCATGTGTGGCGTGCCAGCGTGCCAAGGTGCACCGTCATACCAAAGCCCCTTTGGCACCGTTTATAGTGCCGGAGAGGCGGTTCGATCACGTGAATGTGGACCTGGTGGGCCCCCTGCCCCCCTCCCGCGGATATACTCACCTCCTCACCATGGTGGACAGGACCACCAGGTGGCCGGAGGCTGTTCAACTGTCCTCCACTACGGCAGCGGAGGTGGCCCGGGCTTTCATCGGCTGCTGGGTGGCCCGTTTTGGCACACCGGGGGACATCACAAGCGACAGGCCCCCAGTTCACTTCGGAGCTCTGGACTGCAGTTGCGGAGCACCTGGGGGTGAAGATCCACCGCACTACGGCGTACAACCCGCAGGGCAACGGGCTTTGCGAGCGGTTCCATAGGGACATGAAGGCCGCTCTTCGGGCTGCCCTTATGAATGGCAACTGGGTTGACCGCCTCCCGTGGGTTTTGCTTGGTCTTCGTTCTGCCCCCAAAGAGGACCTCCAGGCCTCGTCCGCCGAGCTGGTGTACGGCCAGCCGCTGCGGGTCCCTGGGGAGTTTCTTCCGGAGGCCACAGCTTCCTGGTCCGTCGCCTCCCATCGAACAGTGTCCCGGGGTGTTGCCGATGCCCTTATTCCCATTCCAACATCCCGCCACTGCCTTCCCCAGTCCTACATCCCCAGGGACCTGCCATTGGCCAAATATGTTTTCATCCGGCACGACAGCCATCGGACCCCGCTGCAGCCCCCTTATGACGGGCCTTTCCGTGTCCTGGAGGCAGGCACTAAAAACTTTGTTGTGGACATGGGGGGCAGGCCGGAGCGGGTCACTATAGACCGTCTTAAGCTTGCCCACTTGGACAAGGACGAACCAGTTCAGTTGGCCCTACCCCCGCGGCGGGGGCGCCCCCCGGTTTCGGCTCAGACCCCTGCCCCGTCCTCTGTTCCGGCCTTGGCCCCTCCCGTGGCCCGGCCGCTGGTCCCATTTCTCTCCCTTAATCCCCCTCTGGTTAAGCGCAGTCGGTTCGGCCTCTTGATCCGTCCCCCTCCACGTTGACTATTTCATGCGGTAATCTGTTCATTGATGGACTGATCACTGGCTATTAATTAGTTGCAGTTTTTGTTTTGGTGAATTCTGGGGGGGCCTGTGTGGTGACCTATATTAAGAGACATTCACCAAGGTGGGCTTGTGCCTTTAAGAGTGTGGGTTGTACTGGTTAGGGGAAAGGTTAAATGCCACTTCCGGTTCCGGGTGACGGGTTGTTGTTATTGTAAATGCTATGTGCAGGATAAGTAAAGTACTCAACTCGACCTACGTCTCTGGCTCACTACTTTCTTATCGCCACAGTTGTACATATTGTGTATATAACGTTAGTAGCTAGCTAAGTTAGCTAACTTAGCTTAGCTTGGTAGCCAGAATTCTCGAAACTCATAACAATGCCCGATTTAAAATGGTTCTCTCCTCTTTGTATACCTTTGTCCTCACAAGTATTCTGCCAGGGAACTTATGGACACGACAATAGTAGTAGTTATAAGGTGTTTGAGCTTGTAACGTTAGTTAGCTCATAGCTATCGTGACTGATGCACCGAGTGGGGCTAAAATTGTATATCAACATGCCGGGACGTGTAGCTTGCTAGCCGGAATGATATGTGTGCCGTGCTTTGCCCCACAGGTCTGAGAAGAGGACCTGCACATTTTACTCGTTCCCCAAACTCTTTTGCATGGCCCGATTTAAAATGGTTCACGACAGTAGACATAATGCTAACGTTAGCAGGAGCCATATAGCCATATAGCCAGCCCAGTAGTACTATGACACGGACGGGCATAAGGCATATGTTGCCCCGAGTGACGTCACGGCCGTGCTAGCGTCTGATAAGCTTTTTTGATTCGCGCATGCATGATATTCGTGCGTGGACCTTTTTAACCCTTTCTGAGTGGCATTTCCGGCGTCAAATGGAAAAAAATGAATAATGAAATTAGATACCAATGATGTAAACTACCCATAATTGAAGAGTAGGGTTATACCTGCAAGTTGGGCTTTAAGTCTTAGGAGGGTCAAATTGACTAGACTGCCTGCAAAATGTCAAATTTAGGTCCCGATATTCTATCTCTATCTCTACCTTCCAATTACCAAACTACCGCTCTACCTCCTGAGCCACTGTCTATGAGGCCACTCGCATAGCTGTCATTTCATTAACTGCTGCTGTAAATATGATTAATATGATGAAATATGAAACATTTTTACCCCCTCCCCCCCCCCCCACACACACACAGCTTCCATTCCTCAAACAGAGATTCAAATGTTGAGCAAACACCCTGCGGACTTCCTGAGCTGTGGTTACCTTCTAAAGTAACCATACCATCGAGCTGTGGTTAGCTTCTAAAGTAACCATACCATCGAGCTGTGGTTACCTTCTAAAGTAACCATACCATCGAGCTGTGGTTAGCTTCTAAAGTAACCATACCATCGAGCTGTGGTTACCTTCTAAAGTAACCATACCATCGAGCTGTGGTTACCTTCTAAAGTAACCATACCATCGAGCTGTGGTTACCTTCTAAAGTAACCATACCATCGAGCTGTGGTTACCTTCTAAAGTAACCATACCATGGAGCTGTGGTTACCTTCTAAAGTAACCATACCATCGAGCTGTGGTTAGCTTCTAAAGTAACCATACCATCACGCTGTGGTTACCTTCTAAAGTAACCATACCATGGAGCTGTGGTTACCTTCTAAAGTAACCATACCATGGAGCTGTGGTTACCTTCTAAAGCAGGGGTCAGCAACCTTTTTGACATGGAGTGCCTGTTTGAAATATAGTTGTAACTAGTGTGCCTCAACAATATTCCATGCATCGTAATTTTTTTTTCTCATAATCAGGTCTTTTTAATGATAATTTTTACATTATTACATCATTATTGTTATTGTTATTATTAACAATATTATTATGATGGTTGTATCAACCCTAAATCTGAGTTGGGGGGGGGGGAATGCAATGCAGACAAACAGCTGCATACAGTGCGACCATTTCACTCACATTTGCCCATTCATTTTTGGACACATCACACACCATCGGTGTGTGTACTGTACGTGTGCTGTCATAGCTCCACCTACAGGCCTAATGGAGAACACCAGGAGAACACCAGGATGTGAATGGAGGGTGAATGTGAGGTATATCGTGTAAATAAGTTTTGATTGATCGCAAGACTACACTGTAAAAAAAAATTATTAGTTACCAGAACTTAAAAATATTGATTTCAGTTACTGTGCATTAAGGTTTTCAGTTTTCAATCCATAATAAGTTAACAGAAAAATAAGTACACAACCACATTATTTCAACCTAATAAAACTATGTTTATTGTCATTGTTTTAAGAACACAAGTTGACTTGGTAATACTCACATTTTGAGTAAAAAAATGGCTTTTAACATGTGCAATGTTCAATGAAATAGAAAAATAAATAATACAATTTGTTGATTAATCCCACTGGTCACAATGGTGACCGTAATAATGTTTTTGTTATAAGGCTCTGCAAATGTTACTGAATGATGTAGCAATGTATTTCCAGCTAAATTGAAATAATAAACAAATAAAGGGTCTCAATTAAATATGTGGAAGTAAAAAGAACCTGTGGGAGGATTTCAACAAGATAAATGCGACAACAGTGCATAATAGTTCACTATAATATTTCAAAGCAATTTTTTTTTTTTTTTTTTTTTTTATATTATTATCTTTTTTTTTTAGTGCTGCCCCCTGTGCCTATGCAAATGCCCCTGCGTGCCTATGCAGGCACGCGTGCCTAGGGTTGCCTACCCCTGTTCTAAAGTAACCATACCATCGAGCTGTGGTTACCTTCTAAAGTAACCATACCATAGGTTAGGGTCTATAACCAATCTTTAAGGTGAAAAATTGCAGATAACCCTCCAGGATAGGGCTCTGGGTTTGATAATGAATGTCTAATTCAATAGAATGCCCTCGCAAGTATAACAACACAAGGATGTGTGTGTGTGTGTGTGTGTGTGTGTGTGTGTGTGTGTGTGTGTGTGTGTGTGTGTGTGTGTGTGTGTGCGCGTGCAGTGAGAAACAATATGTGGGTCCAGCGTTGAGAGGGAGGGGCAGGAAGACATTGTGATGTCATCAGGGAAGAGGAGAGGAAACAAGGGAAGGAGACGAGAAGGGAGGGGGGGGGGACTGCCCTCTCTTTTCCTGGCAGCGCCCTGTCCTCTCCTCTCTTCTCTGCTGCTTCCTGTCACTTCCTGTGTTTGAGAGAGAGAGAGAGAGAGAGAGAGAGAGAGAGAGAGAGAGAGAGAGAGAGAGAGAGAGAGTAAACTTAAGACTGACTCAAACCACACTCTGGCAGAGACTCTGTGTGTGTTAGAGCAGAGAGAGATATATAGAGAGCGAGAGAGAGAGCGAGAGAGAAGCAGAGTGAAATAGGAACTGAAAGAGAAAGACAGAGAGAGAGACACAGATTTAGACGGACAGGAACAATCGGAGACAGACGGAAGCAGACAAACACAGAGAGACAAACAGACAGACAGATGGCTAGAGGGACAGGGAGGCATCACGACTAGGATCAGAGCAGCACGGCAGAGCCTGTTGTGTGAGACGCTGCGGGGCCCCGGGCCAGCTTGGACGGTAGAGTTGTCCTCTTGTCGGACCCCGGGACCCAGGGCCTGGTCGTCTACCAGCTACCATGTACAGCGGATATGGAGGTATGGGCCCCGGCACCTCTCTTTACTTCTCACCTCCTCGTCTCCCCCCCCCCCCCCCCCCCCTCTCTTGGTTTAGTTCAGGGGTCAGCAACCGTTTTGATACGAAGTGCCATTTTAAAATGTTCTTGTTAATCAGTGGGCCATATCAACATTAATGTTAATGTTAATGTTAAATGATGACACCACATCAAAATGTCAATCTGTAATTCTACTGTCTCCATCCATATAGGCAATGTGCATAGCAATAGTTTTAATAACCATTTTCCTCTCATAATTATATAAGAGCGCTATACAAGAATGCTGCCGTCTTCATGAGATGCTTGCCTTCCATACCTGGACACAGTCAGCCTCGTCTGCCTCATCCTTTAAAGTTGTCTCATGTTTGGTCTCAAAATGGCGTTTAAGACTCAATGTTCGGCACACAACAACAGACTGACCCTTCTGAGTGGCTCTGACCCTGAAATATCCCTGGTATATCAGTCAAACGACCATAAATAGCTGTGCAACTGCCAATGGCTGGGAAAGAGGTAACTCTGCATGGGGATGAGAGGACACTTCAATATATCCAAAAAGTTTCCTCTCTTAAACACTTGCTAGCATGCCATTGGTTAAGATACCGCGTGCCAATGGTGGCACTCGTGCCTAAGGTTGCTGACCCCTGGTTTAGTTTATTGTTGATCTGGATTCCATGGGGTCCATGGAAACAAACACACACAAGCAACATGGGATATAAACAAAGAACCAAACGAATCGAAGCTGCATATGATTTTTGTAACGAGGACAAAGGAAAGACGTAACATTCATCACAACTAAAATCAAATCAAATTGTGAAAGTTAAAAGAAAATGAAAACAAGAAACTAATACATAGACTTAGTTGTTTACATATGACCGGTACATAGGACTATGATATCATACTGTGGTGTGTATGATTACAGTGTTATGTGTATCGACTTGTGCTTGTGTGTACCGGTGTGTGCGCTCAGAGATGTGTGTGTTGCTGTTTTGGTCCGGTGAGAAGTTGTGTGTGTGCGCAGTAATTGTTATTATGGCAGTGTGTGTGTGATGCTACATTATATTATTATGATTTCCTCACATTGCATCACACTGGTTGTTAGCAGTGCTAGCGATACTACTGTTATTATTCACTAAACCCGTGTGCTGAAGACGATACTTAATTGTAACTAGAAGTATCACTGCTGTGATGAAAAAGTACAGTTGTTTATAAACCCAACCCTTACATTAACCCTAACCTTAACCTGACTGAATAACCTTTACTTTAAAGGGATAGTTCACAATGTTTTACTCCTAGCCCTATTCCCTACTTAACACTGATGTTGTTGATTGATAAGAGTCCTCTCTCAGTACAATCCATGCTGTTCTTCACACTGGACATCCACAGGTCCACTTACTGTAGTTAGCCACACAGTCATGCAAAGTCTGTCTGCATGGATTGAGAACTCAACTCATTATTAGTACAGTAAGTAGGAAATAGGGCTAGGGTTCCAAAATGCGGAACTATCCCATTAACCCTAATCTTAACTGACTGTATCTAGTCATTTCTTAGGGCTGGGCAATATGGCCAAAATACCATATCGTAAGATTTCTTAATATATTTGACTGTATGAATTGTTAGGTAGTTAATTGTTCCAATACAAATGCAATTGTGTTGTGATGTTCAGTGTTTGAAACGGCCTCATCCATTCTATTTCCAAATTCTTTATAGCATTGATCCAATGTGTTGAGAGAGTGCACCTTGAGACAGTGAGAACCACTGGCAGAGACAGACTCCATACTGTAGAGACAGACTCCATAGTACTGTAGAGACAGACTCCATACTGTAGAGACAGACTCCATACTGTAGAGACAGACTCCATACTGGCTTCACTGGGCCTGTTATTCACTAGTACTGACACACAGGGTGAAGGAGCTACTTCCTGGTTTAGACTGCTGACAGGATGCTACCCCTCCTCTGTTTCCTTCTACTGAAGGAGGGAGGGAGGGAGGGAGGGAGGGATGGAGGGAGGGAGGGAGGGAGGGAGACCCAGCATTATTAAACTAAATGGAGAAGGGAAGGCGAGAGTGAAAAAGAGATGTTGAAAGAGAATGTGTGAGAGAGAGAAAGAAAGACAGAGAGGCAGAGAGGGAGACACATACATATTAGATTCAAATGTATTGTCATTATACAGCACCGAAATAGTACAACGAAAAGAAGTTTGGCATCCAACCAGAGTGCAAATGTAGCAGTGAAGTGCAATATACAATGTTGAGGTGGTTAAACTGGGTACAACATAATACAAATTAGTACTACTGAGTGTAGTGCTAATCAGATGTACAGTATGTACAGAGTTGTAGTATAATACTGTAAATAAAGACAATGGACCTCAAACGTGTACGTAACTATCTTCGTAGGAAATTCGTAAGAACACATTTACGAAAGATCTCCTCTGGATGCCTGAATGCGTGAAACGGTGTTTGTAAATAGCCAAAGTGTTCTCAGCTGCGCCCCCCCCCCCCCCCCTGAATGAAGAACGTCACTCATTCTTAAACTGAAAGCGTGTTCTCGTACACCTGCATTTGCATACAGAAACGCCCCGCCAGCTTCTTATAAGGCATGCAACCACAGCACCGTGTGCAGAACATATTCAACAGGTAGGCGAAAGCAATTTGCGACTGATGAACATTTTTATTAGATTAAAATGTATGGCACAAGTACAATACAACGGAAATAAGTTTGGCAACTAACCAAAGTACAAATCTAACAGTAAATCTAACAGTAAAGTGCAGTAGTAACATACAATGTACAGGTGATTAACCCTATTAAGCATCGGGTCGGCATCGATCAACCTATACATTGTTGGAAAGTTGAGTTTGCCGCCTTTCGACCGTCACCACACTCAACCTATTGCGTGATTCCAGTCTCGAGTTACAAGACGAAACATCCGGCGAGCGTCATTTGACAATCCGTTCGGACGAGTGACCACGTCCGGTTGTGAACGGTCCTGAACTGACCAGTCACCGCTGATGGCGAAAATGATTGACCACCGTTGTAGCCAAGGAGCGTCTGCTCCGAAAGCGATCCCAGACAGGCGCTGAGAGTGGGGGGGCATATCCGCCATCTCCTAATAAAACAAGTCATTAGAATAATAGAAGTTTACTGCTGCTGAAACAGTTCATTAGGCACATATACAGTACCTACCAACTAGCCATGCGTCTCTCCAGCGTCTCTTTGCTCGAGGCGCACACCCACAGATCTGTTCTGTACGATGTAGAGTCATGTGCACCTCCTGGGAAACTGAAGACCATGTCGAGCTCTGGTTCTGTGCGTTGTGGATTATTATTTGAACATTGATGGAGTGGTATTGCTTTCTGTTGATATGGAAACGCATCAGGGGAGGGTGCCTTGATGCGCACGTGCCCACCGTGGACAGTACCTGGACATGTGGTGGCACAGGGTTTGAGCGTCTGGTCCGGCTCCTCAGTGCTGCTGGCTCCAGGGTGTTGCACAGGTCTTGGCAGGTACTCATCGCTCTCTGCAAATAGGTCCGCATGGTCGCGGTACTGGCACTCCCTCCTCAGTGCACGATCAGCGATATCTTCCAGCAGCAGTAGATAATATGCCGTATTGTGTGTGCGTGTGTGCGTGTGCGTGTGTGTGTGTGTGTGTGTGGGCCTAGCGCTGAGCGTACCTGCCCAGGAGCGTGCAGCTCTGTGTGCATCCTCACCAAGCCACCTGCATCAGGCTGCTGTTAACATTACATTACAACAGTACAGTATAGACTGTATAGGTTTGACTTGTGGATGGTAAATAATGCTGCCGGGCCTTAACGGGGGAGGGAGACTTCCTCATAATTATATTCGAGTGAAGTTAAAGCAGCTACAAGGAGTATTTTTTACAAAATATATCGTCAGATTGGTTGCGATACCTTGGTATAATTACAGTAAACAAAGGAGACCATTGGTGAAAAGATTGGTAGCCTAATTCTCATGATAGCTACAAGAAGGGCCAGAGCCGACTCTACTTCCTCAGAAGGCTGAGATCCTTCAACGTCTGTACAAGGATGTTGAGGATGTTCTACGAGTCGGTGGTGGCGGGCGCCTTCTTGTACGCTGTGACCTGCTGGGGCAGCGGTCTGAGAGCGGGGGACACAAACAGGCTGGATAAGGTGGTCAGGAAGGCCAGTAACGTGGTTGGGGTGGAGCTGGACTCTCTAGCGGTGGTGGCGGAGAGGAGGAGCCTTGATAAGCTCCACGCCATTATTGACAACCCCTCCCACCCACTCACTAACTACACACAGACTTGGCTGAAAGAAGGAGCACGTTCAGTGTTAGACTGAGGGCGGGATCCACAAATAATGGATTGCACGGTGCTAATTGCACCCTTACTTAAAATTCATTATGAATTGAAAATGGGGGACCCTGATGTAAACAAGACGAAAGTCTGTCTCTGGTCTGCATCCCCTTAACAATTGTGTGTATTGAGCCGTACTGTATTGTACCCATTCTGCAATCTTTTAATAACATTTTCAATCAATCAATCACCGTGCAGGGTCCCCCATTTTCAATCCCTAGATGTAACACCGAACGGCGCAGGAAGTCCTTCATCCCGACAGCCATCAGACTCTATAACACATCACTGTGCCTCACTGACTGACTTCGCGCGTGACTTTCAAATTACTATAAAAACAACATAGTACTGTGATATTCTTATATATATCACATTCTGATATATATTTTTTGTGTAAAAAAAAATAATAATAATAACTTTTAAATAAAAATAAAACGGAGGTTCGAACCCATTAATTTTTTAGTTTTTTTTTTAAATCTTTTTTTCCCCCCTCCTTTTTTCCGATTTTTCTCCCATCCCACTGTTAGTCGTTATGCCAATTCCCAACCCACTTCCTGGTCGTTGCGCACCCCCCCCTACTGTTGGTCCGAGAGGCCGGAGACTGTCACATGCTTTCCTCTGACACATGTGCAGCCAGCCGGCAGCCAGCCTGGCAGCACAGACTCTCACCGGGAGAGTGTAACGTGTGGAAGGTCACACTACCTCCCTCCAGATCCTACCCTCGCTGTGCAGGCGTCCCGACCGAACTGTAGGTGTCACTGTTTACAACGACCAGGACCCACCCACCAGCTTTCCCACCCCTAACACTGCCAATTGTGTTAGTATGAGCGACCAGC